>NC_090439.1:1084479224-1084796686 GCF_031143425.1 Pleurodeles waltl | reverse complement strand
CTAAGACTGCTCAGCATTAATGCCATATTAATGAAGCATTGAATATCATTTTCTACAGAAGTCTTAGCTTGCAGGATAGAATCTTCTGATGTTCCGATACTTTATTGATAAAACATGCTCTTCACATGGAATTTTCTAAATTTTAATGTAAAGAAATTTGTCCCCACTCTAAACTGAAAATGAAATCTCCTTGTGAAGGCTTAAGTATTTGTATGTAATGGATGAGGTCCAGTTATTTTGTCTTGATCTCCTGCACACTTGTAGTTGAAAGCTTGATCCCTCTATTAAACATTCTGCAACAGTATGCAGCATATGTGGAAACAGCCAAATGTTTGTGGTCCATCAAGACAGCAGTTGGAACTTCTAGTTTGAAAAGTAATTGCAGTCTCAAGACTTGAGTAACCTGTAATTACATATCTGCAGCAGTAGCTTTAGCATTATCAACAGTGGCTAAACAATATCCCTTCTGATGGATACTTCTAATAGCAGATTCTTTAACTAAGAAAATTCCCCTGGAACGAGAATGGGCCCAGAGGATTTTGCAGTGTGCTCCTGCATTCAAGTAGGTGACATAGTGGGGTTCCGTGCTGACTCCATACTGCCTGGAAGTGACAGATTAGAGCACTTTTCAGCACAGATCTAGAGCCCCACTCACACCTTTTTCTGTCGTCCGATGACTCCAAACACCACTTTAAACAGTGTCCTAGGGAACCATGTCCCCACCAAAACGACAAGATTCAAGCCATGCCGTGATTGCAGGAAGCAGGTTTCGGTCATGGACCTGCATAAGGTGTGTCTAGGGTCTGGACACAGACATGCCCTAGTGTACTATGTGACTCGAGACCGGGAGGCAAGTTGTATTTCGCCAAACACATGTTTTAGTTGCGGTTTTCACTCAGATACCATTTCGAGTCGTGGATCCAGCCCCATTCACAAGGCCAATCCCACTACCACTTTACTTTCCACTCAAAATAATCAAGTAAGTTCAAATGCAAGCATAAAAAATAAAAGCTGTGCTTGACCTAATTTTGCTGCTCTGACTCCAAAGAGAGGGTGCCAGGGTGTCAAGATTTAAGTTGCATTTTACCAGCCATGTAGCTGATTCTTCAGTTGGTCCTGACATGCCCGAGTTCCCTGTTGTCAACCCCACAGCAGTTTGAGGCCTTCAAAGAGGCCATGGTTCAAAACTTTAGTGGGTTTCTGGCTCCCTATGGTGCACCTTTGGGCCCCATGGAACTCTCGGGACTGGAGTTGCTGTTGGAGTGTTCTTCCCTGGCACCATCCGTCCCCGTGGCACCCTTTACTGGGCCTGTACTGACTCCATTACAAACTTTCACTCTGGCCTCGAGGTCTGCCCTGGACGCTTTTGCCCAACACTGACTCCACTAGCTTGGGTTTATGATCTGGTGCTGACACCCATGTCGGACCATGACTTGACAGCTTTGAAATGACAAAAGCGCAACCAGTTGTAATGCTGCCTTACTCTAATCCATTGCCTCTTCCATGACACAACTATAAGGAGAGGTTACCAGAACAGGATGCACCTCAGGATGCTGAAGATGACTGGAAGAGGAACGGCTTGCTTTCCCTTCCTCATACCGATGATGTCTTCTACCTTGACTTACAAAACACAAGTGGTCTTGATACCTCCCCTGAAACAGAGTTGGAAAGTGATACATTTGTAGCAGTTTTTCAGAGGGCAGCTGGGGTGCTACAATTACAGCTGCCCTCTAAATATTTTGAGAGAAATTTAGCAATCTGGTCCAAAAACAACAGAGCCATTGCTTCCATTTAATGGGGCCCTCACAGATACTTTGATGGCTACCTGGTCGAAACCATGTTCTTGCCTGATTATTAGCAGCAGGTGACCAGGCGACATAGGCTGGCGCCTAGCGACCCTGTTTCTTTTTTCAACAAGCACCCTACTTGGAGAATCTCACTCTACAAGCTTTAACCAATGAGGTGATCATAGTTAATTTCCTAACAGACCCTGGGATAGAGAATCCAAAAGATTTAATGCTATTGGCAAGCAGATCCATAAGCGCTGTGTGTCAGTTGGGCCGATAAACATGTGCTCTTTACGATACGGTCAGCAAGCTCTTTCCAGTGATCCTGGAGGACCTTAGGGCCTCTGACTCAGAAAAGGATCATAACAGACAAAAGCAGTGAAGTACTTCGTCCGTGCAGGCTTGGATACCACAGATTGCATTCAGGGCAGTAGGTACCAGTGTTGTGTTTCTCAGACAAGAGATCATAAGATAAACTAGATCATGTGGCGATGTACAGGCGTCGCTAATGAACAGTTTCATCTCTTTAGAGAGAAGGCTGACTCAGCTCTGGAAAGCTTTATAGGTAGTAGAGCTACAGCATGTTCCTTAGGGCTGTTGACTCCTGCAAAGCAATTTACCCACCTGTTTTACAAATTTAGGGGCTACTCCAGGGGATGGCGTACAGGCAGTGACAGTCTTCCCGGCTAGTAATGCAGCAGATAACCCAGTCCTTTTAGGGTTGCAGGTGCAAAACTATCAGTTAGCATGCAGGCCAGCAGGGGCACCAGCCCTCTGGTTCCGTTTCCCCTGCTACAGTGGCTAACAAACTGCTTTAATTTGTCCTTAACTACTTGCGCCCAACTGGTGTGGGACAGGATTAATACGTTCCTTCCAGGCTGGTGATGTATCAAAAGTAATAGATGGATCTTGGAGATAGTTCCAAAAGGCTGTGTCCTGCTTGTTCTCTCCTCTCCACCTAATATTCCTCCCACACCAGAACAGATTTTGGGGGAGCATCGGTCCATCCTGCTGCAAGAGGTAGGCATTTTACTGTCTAACTGTGTCTACAAAATAGGTACCAGATTCGTGAAACAGGGTGGATTGTGATTAGTGATATTTCCAAAAAAACGGAAGGAGGCCTCAGGCCTACCTTACAGCTTTAATCCCTGAACTCCTTCCTTTGGAAGTACAAGTTCAAAATGCTCACATTGGCTTATTTCCGTTCTGCCCTGGACTTGGAAGACTTCATGGTTTCCTTGGACTTGCAGAACATTTATATTCAATACCCATTACCTACCCTGCAGTCCCATAGGTATTACCTGTGGTTAAAAGTGGGCCAGGAGCACATTGTTTGCCGTGCTCCCCTTTGGTCTTACAAGATTCCCCTGGAGTGTTAACGAAAAAGTGATGGTGTGGGTTACTCTCCATCTTCAGAGGTCGGAGGTTCCTTTATTCCTGTGCCTTAGCGACTGGTTGCTGAAGCCAGACTCGCTGCAGTCTGTCATGGACCAGCCTCTGACGATAGCGTGACTCCTAACATCATAGAGGTTTACCATGAATAAGCCAAAGTCTCACCTGGTTCTATCGCATAGGCTCCTGTTCCTTGGGTTGATTCTGGACACCTTGGAGTTTAAGTCTTATCCTTCATTGCAACGAGTCTGGAACATTTAAGGAATAATCTCCATATTTTAGGCTCACACCTGAATCCCAATGAGGGTGGTTCTGAGTCTTCTTGGCTGCTTAGCCTTATGCATCCTCGTCGCCTACGCTGGGTGGCATTTGAAAACCCTGCAGTGAAAACTAATGTCTCAGTGGGCCCAGCATCAATGCAGCCTTTCCGATTCCATTCTAGTCGCAGAGTAGAGCAATTGATATTATGCACTGGCCCAGAAGTAGCCCCCAGCAGGCCTATGAGCCCTCCACAAGGGCCAGGGCTGCCACTACTGTGCTGGTGCAAGAGATGACTGCCAGGCTGCAATATGTACTCATTCACAAAGATCTTGATTGGTTTGATTCCACGCCACAGGCCATCCACCTTTGGGAGGCACTGCTTTGGCATCTATTACAAGGTGAGGAGTCTGCAGTTGAAGTATCCATCAAAAGAACATATTATCTACCTTTGGTAATGATCTTTGTGGTGTACTTTGATTTATCCACAGATTCCTTACTTCACTCTCACCTCTTTATTCTGTGGAGTGCCCACTTTCTGATAGATACTTCTACCTGCAGATACTACACCTATTGAATCACCTCAAGCATCAGACTGGTTCCGAAATCTTCAAAACTCTTGAAGCCAGTAAAGGTTGCTGGCTCCACACGAAAGCGGTGCCCAGCAATATCACAGAGTCCATATAACACCCACACCGGCATATTGATATAAATTCCTTTTTTTCTGCACCTTCAACACCGGTCCAGAGTTCACTCGCCTTCAGTTTTCTATGCCTCAGTGCTTCAAACCTTTTTCTTTTTGTGTAGTGCTAGGGAAGTCCTCCCGAAGCGTTTATTCTTCACGTCCTGTATGGACTGTGAAAGACAGATGCCCATTACAGACCCTCACTATGTAGTGCCTGAGGTTGGATCACAACTCCAAGTCATGTGAATTGTGCAGCAAAATGCACGGTAAGGCAATTAAAGAGAGGGAATACAAACATCGTATGGCAAGGGCCCTTGATGACTAAGGGGCCAGTGTCTATCACTTCAGCACCCTGACTCCCACAGGATCATCATCCTCAGAGCTGGAGTTGGGGATCCCTGGAGACCTCTGGGCATATGCTCCAGGCAGATTCTCCCCTGGCATCTCCTATAGAGCCCATGGCCTAACCGGTCCAACCTGAGAGCCCTTCGGCATCAATGCTAAGGTTTCCTGATTTCCTAGCTCCAGTTTTGAATCTGACAGTGTAACATGTGTGGTATTTTTGTGTGGTATGCCCATGTTTGACTTTTATGTCAGTGCCACTGTCATTTGATGCTAATCCATTGATCTCCATGACCCTCTACCTCATCTTTCTACTGCATTTCAACATTATGCAGCGCTGCCACAGGTGCTGATTATATCTCCACCCCGAGGCTGTCGATACTGCCGCCTCCTGGCTTTTAGGACTTCGCTGGCATCTTCAGACCGGAGCTAGTGCTCGCCACAGATAAACATCAGTCCAAGAGGGAGGCCCAGAGATTACTAGAAGAAAGATACCACATGGAAGTGATTCTTTATTATGGCTAGTCCTTATATGAGCCCTTCAGGACAGACATTGATCTCCTCCATTTGGGATTTATGAGACCTGACCGGACAGGGGGTCCCATTAATTCAGCGTTGGAATTTGCAATTCTTACTTTAACCCGTTATTTGGATACCTAGAAATGTAGTTCCTTCAAGACCTCCTCCTCCAAAGGTCACGTGATATCACTTGGCTGTAAGAAGAGCTGAGGTGTTGGCGCATCCTTTACCACCAGATGAGGCAAATAGTAATGTTCTGACTCTCAGCCCCCTCCTGAGTTATTGTTCTCTTCCAATAATGTTTTGTTGGATCTAGTGCGCACTTTGTGGGGAAAACTGTCTTCTGCCACAGCAATGAATACATTGTCAGCAAGACATTATCTCCCTGCCCCTGGGATCCTCCTTTCCTGTTCACTTTTCCTTCTCTAGAAAGCTTAGTGATTCAGGCATTTTGTTCTTTGGGGCCGGTGCTGGGGATTTGCCCTATCACCTTGTCAGACCGGGTGTCCAAACATCTTGAAGCTTGAGGAAGGAAGTTCTTATCTGCTGTCGGTATGGCACTAAAGTCCGTAAATGCAGATGCCTCCTTACCAGATATGCACATGCCCTGTGGGACATGGCTCAGTTGGTTATGCAGCATGTTCTAGACAACATCAAGGATCATGTTTGAAGGTTGTATGGGATGGATAAGAAGGCTCCCTACTCATTATCAAATCAGGACTGGACGATGCAGACTCTGCGACTCAGGGCATGAGGTGATCTGTTGGCATACCCCATCACACTTGGCTTCATGTGTTGGGCTTTTTTCGACATGCAGGCCACCCTTATGGGCCTCCCTTTTGACGGTGCCCACCTCTTTGGCGATAAAGCTGACTCTGCTTTGGAAAAGGCCTCAAAGGGACTAAGGCACATTTATCACTTTTGAGGCTTTCAGAGGGGCGTACATTTTTCAGCCCTGAAGGAATTCCATTCCTGTTACTTCTTTGTATACAAGATTAAGGAGATGATCAGGTTACACTGAATCTTTACAGTCTCAAACAGTTCTTCTGAATGGTTGTATAACTTTCAGAACAAGTATTTCTCGGCTTTTTCCATAATGCTGACTAACAGTATTGAAGTTTAGTTTTAGATTATGTACCTTGGTAAAGCAGCATACATTTATTCCTATCATGCACCTGCTAATCCTGGAGGCAACCTTCCTAAGTTGTTATAATGCCCATTTGTACAACTGTCTAAAGAATTGTCTGGTCAGCTCATCTCAAGTGTTCACCTTGTCCATTCTGGCCTTGTCTCTTCAGAGCCGCATTGTTTAAAGACTTTCACGAAAATACCTAACTGACCTCTCATTCAGTCCAGCAAGGTCACCCATGGAGAAAAGACCTGATCACTTCCTCTTTCAGACCTTGCTGCTAGTTTTTATTCTCCTTCTCTTTTGTTACTGATGTGTCATCTACCCTTTTTCTTGAATATGAGTGCTTCGGACTTTGTGGAACATAGTTAACTTTATGGTGTCTGTTGTTCTTCTGCAGAGGAATGAGTTCACTAGTCTGTGCCCCCAGGGCATGCATGGTGACAACTTTGGTTATAGCTTTCAGGAACAGATTCTAATTTCAAACCGAGGTTGTAGAACACCCATGGGATGTGAATCGCAGAGAGCTTTGGATATCTCCATAAAGGTAACGTAACTTTTTATAACCTCCCTCTTATTTCAATGGTATTGGTATCCTGCCATGAAGTGGTAGGGTTGCAAAGTGTATTATAAAGGTTTGCTAGACTATGGTTGTGTGCAGGTGATAAGTGTATTCACTATATGTCTGATAGAGACTTCTAGCTTCAGATTCCTTACTTTAGAAGTATCCCCGGGGTCAGACTGGATCAGCAAATATTTCATGAGCAGTACCCCTGTGCGTTGAAGGTGGCATCATTCGGCTTTCGTGGCATTGTGGGCTTCATCCGCGCTGGAAGTGGCGTTGGTTGTGCCTATATAGGCACAACCCAAGCATGCTGCCGTCAGTTCTTTTCTTTCCGCGCCAGCACAGATTTGGACAAGAGCTAACCCTAGTAATTTTTTGACAAACTTTTTCTTTCTTTTGTTGACCACATTCTGAGGATTTTTTCTTACTCCTGATGTGCCAGGGATGACTTCTCACAAGGCCGGCTTCAAGCCCTGCAGCACCTGTCACCGCTCAATGTCGGTGATGGGCATGCACCTTGTATGCCTTTGGTGCCTCGAGTGCGACCACAACCCTAAGGCCTGTGCCAGCTGCCTCGCCATGAACCTGAAGACCTTGAGGAAGCGATCCCTCAAGCTCCTGGCAGTTCGATGTGCGATACCGCAAGGATCCAGATTCTGGTCGAGAGGAAGAGAGCGGTTGCGGAGCCCTAGATTTTTGTCACACTTAATGATTGGGTCACGCGGTTAAGTCCCACTGCCACAAAAGAAAAAAAGTTGTTGAAGAGGACTTCGACTTCTCCTCGCCCATTGGCCAACGAGATGAGCAAGCGCTACTCATCGAGCCCTGGCTCCACAGTAGATCCTGGTCCATCTTTGCACCTCCCTGAGTTTGAGCCGGAGCAATCCCCACCCAGTTAAGAGTTTTATGAGGCCACAAACCTCCTATTTGAGCAGCTTTTTCCCCCTGTGCACCATAGGTCCCAAGAGTTCAGAAATGGCCCCTTCTGGTTCCACGCAGCAGCTCCAGTCTCTGTGCCAGTTGGGCCCCTAGGACCTCTCCTCAGATCTGGACCTATGCCAGTCATGCGATGTTGACCTTTCCCAGCCCGATTGGCAATGCTCCTGGTGCCGTCCCTATTCGGATCTCTGACTCCAATACATATCTGGAAGGGCGCTTATCGATGCCAGTCCTGGCACGGACTGGAGAAATGCCTTTCAGGTCGGAGCCTGAGCCATATTCCTAAGTGGTAGGACTTGGGGAGGAATAGCAGAGGTCACTGGGCCTTGAAGAATACGAGCCTTATTGAGACCATGGACTGGTGTGAGGATCTGGGTGGGGCCAGTGGACCTGGGCGCAGGCTTTCTCCCCCCTCCACGGATATGGAGGAGGGAGCATCATTCACAGTGGTGGTGAGGATGGGAGCTGAGTTCCACCACCTTCAGTTGACCTCCATGGCAGTCAAGACTGATGTTTTGACAGAGGTGCTGCAACCAGTTGTCTCTCCTTCAGAACCACTATTCCTGCCATCACAGACGTCCTGCTTGGTACTTAGGCCAAGCGCACCACAGGGGCTCCTGTGAACAGGACAGTTGCCCGGCACCACTGACCCGCTTCGGGGACCCAAACTTTGTCACCCAGCAGCCTACCATAGATTACCTGGTGGTCTAAGCCTCAACTTCCCATGCCAGTCCTGATGCATTCCCCACTGCTCCCCCACACACGGAACCCAAGAGGCTAGACACCTTAGGAAAGAAGATGTTTTCTTCCCCTAGCCTGGCACTGAGAGCTGTGAACACACACAGCATTCCTTTTGGGCTACAATTGTGCAGGTGCTGCCATTGGTCCAGGAGGAGGCCCGGGCTGTACTCTTCCAAGCCTTTGCAGATGAGAGAGACACAGCTAAATTCACGATTCATGGTTGACTGGATACCACCAACTCATTGGGTAAAGCTGTTCCATCAACGGTGGCCTTACAGTGCCACGCCTGGTGGAGGACAACTGTTTTTTCTGGGGATGTCCAAGCATCACTCAATGATATGCCCTTTGATTGCTCCTGTCTCTTCAGAGACAAGGCCGATTCAGCGTTGGAGTGCTTTAAGAACAGCAGGGCTATGGCTCGGCCCTTGGGCATTTACATGACTCCTCATCATCCACAGTCTGCCTTTTTCTCCTTTTGTGGCCGTGGAAGGGGCATCCAGCCTCGCCTCTACCCTCCCAGCCACCATGCCGTGCATGCTCCACAGCCTCTGCGTGGCTGAGGACACAGCACCAACAGAACTCTTGGGTTGGGAAGCCAGTGGTCAAACCAGTCCACCATCCCCGACAGCCACATCCTCCAAACCCTCCTAATCTGCCCTCTTATCTTGGGTACCCAGTTGGTGACAGGATTCAAAATAACTAACCTACTGGTGGTCCATAACATTGGAGCCAAAGAGAGGATGCTGAACCTCCTGCATTCAATGGGGTTCAGATGTTCCCTTTCATCTGAGTTGTTCTGGACACAGTGCAGTTCCGAGCTTATCCTCCTTGCAGCGACTCCAGGATATTCAGGTTAGGATACTGATGTTTTAACCTCTATCCTGGATTTTGTAGAGACTGACTCTGAGGCTGCTGCGGTTCATGGTCTCCTGCATCCTGCTGGTGACACGTGCCTGATGGCATGTGCGGGCTCTGCAGTGGAATCTGAAGTTTCAATGGGCCAGCATCACAGATATCTCTCCAACCTGGTCCAGATCTCGGAGGGCACTGCAGATGACCTACAGTGGTGGGAATACAACTGGCCATTGGATCAGAGGCAGTCCCCTCTTCCTTTCACAACCACATCTGACAGTAGTGACAGATGTGTCACTCCTGGGATGAGGTGGCCATCTGGGAGAGGTAGAGATCAGGACTGCCGGGTCTCCGGCATTATTCCGGACTCCACATCAACCTGCTGGAGTTCTGAGTGATTCAACTGGCATTGAAAGCATTTCTAACCTCCATCAAGGGATGGCTAGTGCAGGTGTTCACGGACAACACCACCGCCATGTGGCACTGCAACAAGGAAGGTAGGGTGGGGTCATGGACCCCTTGTCAAGAAGCTCTACATCTCTGGACATCGATGGAACAGAAGGGCATGTCCCTGATGATTCAATATATGCAGGGCTCTCTGAACGCCAGAACGACTGAACTAAGTTGAAGATGCCTAGCGGATCACAAATGGCATCTCTACCCAAAGGTGGCGCAAGGTTTCTTTCAGCAGTGGGGAGAGCCATGGCTAGATCTGTTCGCCTCTGCCGAGAATGCGCAATATCACCAATTTTGCGCGCTGGAGTTTCCAAGGCAAATTTAGCTCAGAGTCAGATTTTGTCTTGAGTGGAGCTCAGGCCTCATGTGTGCCTTTCCACCCATTCCACTATTACACAGAGTTCTCAAGAAGATCAGGGCCAACTGGGCTCAAGTCATCCTTGTGGCTCCAGACTGCGCATGGAGAGTATGGTAACTCAAGCTACTGAATATGACCATCGATCCTCTAATCAGACTTTCCCTTTCAAGAGGATCTTCTGTCACAGCAGCAGGGGATGGTTCTTCACCCGATCCTGTCCACTCTCTGCCTCTTGCTTGGAGATTGAGCAGCAGCAGTTGATAGCTTTTGACCTTCCTCCAGAAGTCTGTAATGTGATCTTAGCAGCCATGCGTCCCCTGTATCTAGAGGGTATACGCGTGCCGTTGGAAGAAATTAGTGGCATGGTGTGCAGAGAAATCTGTTGATCCACTTTCTGAGGTCTTACTTTTCATTCTTTCCCATGCCAACTAAGGCTCTCCTTTGGGCACTCTTAAGGGTTATTTATCTGCCATTTCTTCCTTTTTACAGCTGCCTGATAAACCACCTTTGTTCAAGTCCCCTGTTGTACATAGGTTCCTTAAAGGTCTTGCTCATCTCTTTTCTCCTCCAATCATTATGCCCCAGTGGGACCGTTATTTGGTTGCAACATTTTTGATGTTTGCTACTTTCGAGCCTCTCCACAATTGTACTCTCAGGCTTCTAATTCTTTGTGGCAATTGCATCTGCCTGCTGAGTGAGTGAGCTTCAGGCCTTGTCATCTTAGCCGCCTTACCTCTC
This sequence comes from Pleurodeles waltl, assembly GCF_031143425.1. NCBI lineage: Eukaryota > Metazoa > Chordata > Amphibia > Caudata > Salamandridae > Pleurodeles > Pleurodeles waltl. Next base: position 1,084,785,925 of record NC_090439.1, on the reverse strand, counting down.
TATATATTCTGACAAACAGGTGCTTCGCACAAGCGCCTTTTTTTGTTTTTTACCACAAGAAGTTACACCTTTTCATGTAGGCCAATCTATCTCTTTACCTACTTTTTTACACCCAGCTCCCCCCTCTCCACACACACACACAAACATTCTTCTAAGGAAGAGGAGAAACTCCACCATCTGGACCCAAAAAGAGCATTGGCGTTCTACCTTGACTGTACCCGTGAGTTCCGGGTGGATGGCCAAATCTTTATGGGGTATGTGGGTGCGAACAAAGGTCAGGCAGTGCAGAACAATCTCTCATTGGGTTGTTCTCTGCATTAAGATCTGCTACACCCTGGCCAAGAAGCAACCTTCTGAAAGTTTGAGAGCTCATTCCACCAGAGCTAAGGTTGCGACCACTGAGTTAGCATGCTGAGTTCCGATCCTGGACATCTGCCAGGCAGAAACGTGGACATTTCCGCACACGTTTACCAAACATTATTGCCTGAACAGTCAGGACCGTAGGGATGGGCACTTTTCCCGTTCGGTCCTGCAGGATTTTCTCATTTGAAATTGGTTTGCAGACCCACTACAGGGGATGGTATTGCTTGGTTATGTATTCAAAGGTAAGGAATCTGCAGCTAAAAGTCTCTTTCGGATGAACAAATTACTTACCTTCGGTAATGCCTTGTCTGGTAGAGACTATAGTTATCTGCAGGATCCTTACCGACCCACCCATCGTCCCAACTCTGCAAACAGATTTCTAGGGATAGGAATGACCCCTTTCAGGGCCCTAGTTTTGACACACTGGGTGGTCAGTGTTCTTCATGGCTCCACGCTTCTGGTGTGTAAAGTCGTGAAAAGGAAGTGAAATTGGCACGCCTGGGTGGCGCCTATATAGGTACCCCAACGTCACTGCTGACGCAAACTACACCGACGACGGAGGCGGAGCTGGACAATGCCGCCTACCAGTGCTCTGGGGTACTGCTCACAAAAAATCTTATGGATCCAATCTGACACCTGGGAGAATTCAATGGAAAGGAGACTGCAGCTAGGTATAGTCTCTACCAGATAAGGCGTTGCCAAAGGTAAGTAACTTGTTCGTCAGTGTTTATGTCTCTCCTGTAGAGAATAGAGTTAAACTTTTGAAATGGCATTTTACATTAGGGTCAAGGTTTTAAAATTCTGGCATTTTGAGAACCAGAACTCTAGTTCCTATTCACAATAAGGACATATTTTCTGCACCTTCTCATTAGGTATTGTGAAGATATTATCTTCGCAATCGTGACCAGCAGTCCTTATACTAAAAAAAACAAGTCACTCCTTCCTGTTGATAAGATCACCGCAGAACAGATGGGGCATCAAAATGTGAGGTAAACATTGTACAATACTCTGCTCCCATATACCCAACAAAAGCATGGGAAACTTGAAGCAAAAAAGTTTACCAATCCAGTGGCCTGCCTAAAAATAATAGAATTAAGGGTCTTGGGAATATTTATTCTACTACAAGAAGGGGTAGTACATGAGCCGAAGGAGCTGAAGACAAAATACGTAATTGACAGTTCTTCTTGGCCAGCTATACTAGGGTTTTTAATGCACATATCAAACCTGGCCATTTACTTTCTTTCTCCAGCAGGCAAGTCCTGTAATAAGTTCGAGTTTTGCTTTGAAGGACAGAAATGTGTGATCCCTTTAAAGATGATATGAAGATGAGCTTTGTAAGGTATTAAGTCTGTTCCAAGCCTTTGAACACAACCTAAAATCCTTTGTTCTCTCCAGATACCTTTCAAGAGCCAGCATCATTTAGACCACTTAACCGCCAGCTTTCCCTTTTGCACTAAGTCTTCTCTAAGGACAGGTAGAAGCCTTAGGCTCTAAATATTTGTTCACAGAAGAGACTGAATTTCAAGTTCCTTTTTCTCCTATTAGTATGATTTCCTTACTCTTGACTACATATCATTCTTCGAAGTGCTGGGGGAAGAGACTTGGCTTTTGACTTTGAGACGATCATACAATACTCCTGAGTTCTTTAAGTTAAGTTTTTCAGTCTACTTTAAAAGGTATTGAAGATGCTAATGAGTATTTCCAAAGCACATTGCAGAATCAGAGGTTAATGTTTGTCAGTGTCAGAGAACAGCTACTCTTCCCATAGAGGCTCAGGACTATCTTGGATGTCTAGGTCCACAACCAATTCTTGGTTGTTCAAAATGGACCTCATAAATCCTATCCTGCGAGATTTACAGGAAAGAAAATGATTTTGCACTTTACAATTGCAGGCTAAATTTTTCAGTGTCCTAATAAGACACTGTCTCTGTCCATTGCGGAAATGTATGGGCAAGAACAGCCACTTTGACGTCCCTGCCTGTCGAAATCAAAAAAACAAAGTCTTCATTAAACTTGTATTGGTAGAAGAGTGCAGAAGGCAGTAGTAAGGCCATGAGCATCAGAGATCCTTGAGTAGGTATCGCAAGTGAAGGGCTTATCAAACTGCTGCACATCCTCGTCAAGTCTCTGCTATATTGTAGAGCTTCCAAATCGTCTCAATTTCATCTAGAAGTGTACATGTCGTTTGGGTTCTTGAAAAAAGATGGTCGTTTATCTTTCTGGTTGAATATGTTGTGTTCTATAGAAAGCAATTGTCTTCTTATCTTTCTCTTGAATATAAAAAAAAATCTTTCTAGTCTTTGAAGCCTTTTCTTCATTAGTAACTGAGAAAGTTGTGATGATGATAAAATAATTAGGCCAACACTCTTCTACACTAAAGGCAGGAGGAAACCAGGGCGACAACAAGCTGACAAAGTCTTGGAAGTTGGCCATAGATAATATTTCCCCATGTATCAAATTTTGAGACTGTGAGAATATCCAAGGAGATTTCCTTGGTTGCCTCTGGCACCCATGCCACAAATGGGAAAGACATTGAGCAATAATAGCCTAAATATTGTTTCATTTAATTTTCGGTTCGCCACAGCTTAATGCAAAAAAAGCCACAAAATTGCTTATCTGGGCATGAGATGATCTTTCTCATGAAGTACGTCTCTCTCTAATACTGTTTGAGAAAGTTGCTTGAAATTATTAAGAATTTCAGGACTAGTTCTTATGCTTTGTTAATTTAAATTTCCCTAAACTGGCCTTTGCAGTTCTGATGTTCAAATGTACGATTTTCTGTTGCAATAGTTATTTATTTGCTCCCTTTAAAAAAGCACATGAGTCTCTTAGAAAAAGGACAGGTTCTTAATTGTTTGCCCCATCTAAACTTAACTGTGTTCCTTTGGCTGCTGGTTGTGGGTCCCTTACCATTTCACATCACAATTCGCGTTATTAGAACCTAGCTTCCAGTCTACATTTTTGCAGTACAAGTGCTGTTCTGTTAATACAGATATAAACTTGTAATGAAATGCACTTTTTGTGCTGGGTTCTTGAATAGATTATCTAACTCTAACTAAAATACAGCCATAACATACTCATGAGCTATTGCCAATTATATACTCCCCTCAAATTGATCTTTACTTTTGTCTGATAAAACCATTAAGTTAATCATCTTGGGTCTATACCGCATCGGTTCCCATCAGTGATGGATCATTCCTTAGCTGATACTGGAAACCTGATGCTTGTGAGATTAATGCCTAACCCGCTGAAATGAGGGCAGGTTTTGTGCCTTAAAATAATTTCTTACCTCCAACAATGAGCATACCTGAATGCCATTTAGAACCACACTCTTTTCATCTTGGTAAGATGAAGCACACACGTTTTTTTCACAGCACTATGCTTTAAGGAAAATGTTTTTCCTTTTTCCTCCTAGGAGCAATGTACTTCATAGGTTGTGTATGAAGAGTATCTAGATTTTACCTAGAAGAAATACCTTGTTTTAGATCCACAGCACGTTGTATTGGCACTTTTGAAGGCACTCAAGTGGGTAAAATAATTGCCAAATCCCCTGTCTCACAACGAGCAATCATTTTAAAGTAGACAATCCAAAAGGGACTATGAGCTTGAAAACAAGGAGTGCAAAATCTGTGCAATTTGTAGGGTAGGTCCAAGGCTTTCAGAGTATTCTCCTTTGGATACTTTATCCAGATTGTGCTCTTTTCAGACAGAAACAACTATGCACCTCTTTTCTTTATGTCTATGTATGGGAAATTCTCAGCAGGATGAAATAGGAGCGAGGCAAGTAAGACTAAGAGACACCTGCTTGTGTGGTGACTATGCCATGTATACAGCTGAGGCCACTAACTAGTGCCAGCACCCACTCTTCAAACAGCATGTTCTGTACTGCACTTAGCTGTCATCAGAAACTGATGTGATGTGCTGTTGCACTGGGGAGATAGTGTTTTGAGGCCCCACACAAGTTTGTTTAATAGTGGTATATCAAGAAATGTCCTGTCCCGTAACTAGGTAACATGACATACACAGGCTCTGAGAGAGCACTGGAATTGGAATATTTACTTGAGATACCACAAAGTTAAGCATGGCTGTTCACACATATTCAAATGAGAGTAATCCATAATTATAACCTATGAAATGGAAAGTTATGTTCAGTAGGAAGTTCAGATACCCATTTCCAAAGTAAACATTTGGCATGTGAAAGCCAATTAGCTGGAGTATGCTAGGGGATCGGCTATCATTTTGTGCCCTTAGACAATGCAATATTTAAATGTTTTAATCTGTGTGCATATATTTGATTAAATGCATTACATTGCTGTGTAATATGTTTTCTTGAACACTTTCACTGTCATCAAAATATGGCATCAAATTGCGCTTCCTATTTAGTTTCATCGAAGAAGCATCTACAGGATGTCCTGCACCCCAAGAAAGAGAAAGGAGAAGTTTTCTGCAGCAGAGCTTCAGATTTTGGTGGCGGAGGTAACCAAGAGCCATGGCAAACTGTACGGGAGTGAGAGAGTCAACTTGAGTCAACCAGAGAGAGAAAGAATATGGGCCGCCATTGCAAGAAAGATCAACACTGTAGCAAGGTCTCCAAGAACCACCCGAGATCTGCGGAGGCGGTGGGATGATATGAAGAGACGGACTAAGGAGAAGCTAGACGTGATGAGCCGTTCAGTGGTTACTCCTGAAGATCAGGCATCTACACGAATGTCACGTAAATCCCTCGTCAGGCGAAGCCGTGGTAACAAGAATATTTGGGCCAGAATTGGTTATGAGGATGAGCAGGAGGAGAATGATCCACAGGAGTCAGCTGAACCCCAAGAGCAAAAACAGCAAAAGGAGGAGGAAAATGATGTGGAGGTTGATGCACCACACATAGCCCTGGAGCTCCAGTCAGGTAAACAGTCCTGCAGGAAAGTTTATTTTAAGCAACATGTAAAGCTGTAAATTGGTGCAGGGTATGCAAGCTACTCTTCAGTCCTGCTATCAACATGTAAAGATGTAGGTTAGCGCAGGGTTTGCAAGCTGCTCTTTAGTCCTGATATCAACATGTAAAGATGTAGTTTAGCGCAAGGTTTGCAAGTTGCTCTTTAGTCCTGATACCAACATATAAAGATGTAGATTAGTGCAGTGTTTGCAAGCTGCTCTTTAGTCCTGATACCAGCATGTAAAGATGTACATTGGTGCAGGGCTTGCAAGCTGTCTTTAGTCCTGATACCAGCATGTAAAGATGTACATTGGTGCAGGGCTTGCAAGCTGTCTTTAGTCCTGATACCAGCATGTAAAGATGTACATTGGTGCAGGGCTTGCAAGCTGTCTTTAGTCCTGATATCACACCATTTGCACAAATTATTGTAGCATTGAGTCTGACTTGAGATGTAAATGTAGTCTGAAATGCTTCTTTATAGGCAATCTTGTTATTGCCATTGTCAGAGGACGAGGGTTCTTTATATAAAAATGTTGTTAAAAGTCCAGAAATGTGCACTGGAAAACACGTCAAGCCTAGGCAGTAGACCATTAAAGTATTGCAAGAAGATAAAGTGGCATTAAGAATTAATATTTTTGTAACGTATCCACTCTTTTGCTAGTCCCTTTGCTTTTGAAGTATGCTAGTGAAAAGAGGTAATGTTAATTATTGGTCAAGTGTGAAGAATTTATGATCTAATCTTTTGATCCTTGCAGATGATGAGGAAGAGGCCCCTAGTTGCACATGGGTGCCACTACGGACTGTAGAAATGCCTCAAGAGGCAGAACCCAACATATTCAACCAGCATCAGGTGCTCCAGACCTCTGCTTCATCACCTTCGCCCGCGTCCTCGCCACAGATGCAGACTCGGGCGCCTTACCGCAGGCGTGTCTGCCAAACAAACCAGCACCCCAAGAGAACATATGAGGTTTCAGAATTCGAAAATCAGCTAATGGAGGTGCAGATGCAACAGAACGGGCTCTTGTCCACATGGTATCAGCAGCAGAGCTCCCTCATGATGCAGCAGAATCTCATCTTGGAGAATTTAGTCCAACAGAACAAAAGGTTGGCGGACAGTGTCGAATCACTTAACAGAACTCTGGAAAAGCTAGTGGACAACCGCCAGCCACACAAGGAAATTCTGACCTTTGTACAGGATCGTAACACAGGGACATTGCCTCGCCAGCCCAACCGTATATCTGGCAATGAGTCTGTAGGCCTCTCTGGGGCTGAAGTTTTCTCTGGGATGATTTTGAAAGTCGAGGAGGAGGAATTGTAAACCATGCTTAGTTTCCACAAAAAGCAAGCATCGACTGGACAATTATGTAGAACAAAGACTTCTTTAAGATGCGCTAACACATCTCTTAGTGTACATCTCAGTTTCAATGTTAGCTTTTTTTTATAGTGGTTAAATACTGCCTCTTATCATATATACTGTAAATATGTATAGCCTGCTATCCCGGAATGAGGAAGGGGATTGCTTTTTATAATTGGTACTGCCCATTGAGGAGGAGCTATTTTGTATGTTTTTACTTGTAAAAATATTTTTCATACATAAATTCAAAATGAAAAAAAAACACTGAATAAATCTCTATTCATATTTATCTTTGAGTTTAAGGTTATTCAGGTTTTTCGTTGTATTGAAAGACTTTTTTATGTGCACTTTGTGTATTTGACTGTACATACTTAAATTTGTAGGAGTAAGAACACACCTCAGACTACCCCCATCTACCTGCATAAGTTGGTGTCAAATTTGTACTTGCTTACAAACATTTCCACTTGAAGATCACAGCCATTTCGTTTAGTTCAGTCAAGTTAGTTAAACAGATAGACATGAACTTCACTCTTTGAGCAATAAGATCCAAAGAGGATATGTAAAAATGAGTCATTTGAGAAATCAGGTGCTTACTAATATCAATAGCTATATGTATATATTTTTTATACATGCAACATTTTATAAAAATACCACCATCCAGTCCCGATTTCTAGTTAGGGAAAACTCCAATACCCATGTTTAGAAACTATCGCATGCACTTCTCAGGCCTTTCTCATTAGTCTTCCTAAAGTAATTTTGGAATCGATGCTTCTAGCTCAACCTTAACTTCTACCGAAATGAAAGGTCATCTTGTAAGGTACTTTAGTTACAGGTTACAATTTCTTGAATTTGTCAGTTGGATCTTAGGCAAAAATAATAGTTCCTAAATTGGAGAATAGGGATGTTGCTGCCTCTTGGTAGAGGTTTGTCTTCCAACGGCCTGAATGATGTAACATGGCCGTGATTCTGCTATTTTCATCTAAATCCAAAACTTAACTATGGATTTGGTATCTTTTATATGCAAGTCAGAAGTGTAAGTCTTGTCAGTCAGTGCTTAAAGAATATGCCAGATCATGTGAGCGATTAAGTGTCAAGAAAATGCTGCAGGAGGGTTATGCGCAGATGATGGCACCACATAATCAAATACAGGTTTGAGGTTTAGTTTGTTTATTTGGAATACACAGTGTATGAGACTTTCTTCAGTAATAGCAATCACAGGTTGAAATGACAGTTTAAGAAAATCACTGTCAAATTTACTGCAGGTAATGCGTCTTAAAAATCATAAACATTAATATTCAATGAGAAAACAAAAAAAATCTAAAAATTAAAAAATTATTCCCACACTGTCTCTTACACTTCTGAAATCATGTTTGCCCATATGCTGTGCAATTGGCTTGCAGGACCTTTTCTTAAGCAAGTTATTTAAAAGTCTCAGACCTTATTCACACAAGGTATTTTGCTGCTGTAGATCATTGAAATTCTTTGGTGTTGTCTCCATGCTTTGACATGTGTGCTTGCAGTTCCATATTACACGATTAAATTTGTACTCTTTCCTACATATGCTTCTGTGAAAATACCCCTCCCGTGATGTTACTTTTACTTGGGTTTGAACCATGCCACATTTTTGCATTTGGCTCAAAATTGTCATTGTTTCATCAACTGTTTTTGTAAGTTTGCTTTGATTTTTAAACAACTATTTCTACAATTGAAAGCATCCTCATAGCTTGTGTTGCCTTCGGAGGCAGGTAAAAGAAACTACAGACATTCCGCTCAGGCAGTTTTTCTGCCCTAATCTTAGCTCAAGTCCTGCTCTAAAATTAGACTTTGCTCATATTTTTCAGATGTTGTTGGATTTGTTGTAGATCAATTCGAGATGGCTGGCATCAGTCATGTGTATAAGAAAACTGATTTGAGTTTTCAAAATCTGAACTCCTTGTATACAGTTTTGAATCATGAAAGGCTTTCTTGTACAGCTCCCACACATCTCAGACCTTCTGTTCTAATAAGACTGCTTAACCCTCCAGTTCCAGTGTGTATTTCTTCATATCCAACATTTATTTAAATCATTGCTGCGCTTTATTGGTCCAAGAGGTTGTGATCCATGCTACATTTTCTGGATATCCACAAAAGATATTTTAACAAGGAAGTAATGTAAATGACAATCCAGTATACTGTTGTTCTAAAATTCGTAGCACTGAAGTGATGGATGGAATTGCCCGACCGTTGGTTTTATCTTGTCTGCGCCATTACAAACATCAGAATTGTGCAATGCAGCCTAAATAATAGGTCACATCATCTCAGAGCAGAAAACAAGAAGTCTCAAGCATTTATAAACCTTGTTGGGAACCATCCATGAGGTACAGAATCACTCCTTGTGGCACAGAAAGTTAGTGACCAACGTATGGGGAATACCCACCCTAGTGGGGATATCTGTAATTGAATGGCCCTACATGGACTGATGTCTAACAGCTCTAGTACAGATTAGGTGCCTTAACTCTGGATATCTGATAGAGACTTCTAGTTGCAGATTCCTTACCTTAGAATTTTTCCCCCTGGCGTCAGACTGAATCCAGAGATTTTTTCGGCGAGTAATACCCTTGTGCATTGATAGGTGGAGTCGGTCGAATCCGCGGTCGTCGTTGGCGTCGTAGTTGCTGTGATGATGTCGCGAGTAGTACATAGATGCCTCCTCAGTGCAGTGACGTCAGTTCTTTCCACACCACGTGCTGATCCAGAGAGAGCTACGCTGGTCCTTTTTCAACAGACTATGAATCTTTTGTTGAGTTTTTGGTGTGTTTTTTTGTGCATCAAGGGATATCCCCAAGACCGGTTTCAAACCGTGCCAGGACTGTCACTGCATGATGTGGATGTTTGTGGTGCCTGGAGCTTGACCACAACCCGAAGTCCTGCTCCGAGTGCCGGGCCATGCACCTGAAGGCCTTGAGGGAGCGGTCCCTCAAGCTTATGGCAGCCTGGCACTCGACTCTGCGTAGGTCCTAGTCTCATTCGAGGGGAAGGTCTCAGGACTGGTCGTGGAGCCACAACCGTTCTTCTTTCAAGTGTTCAGGTCAAGGTAAGAAGAAGTCGAAGACATCCTGTCTCCCTTCGACTTCACCCCATCGCTCTGCTCCGTCTTCAGATCCTGCTTCTGGGCCCACTCCGCGCTTCCTCGATTTTTGGGGAGCCAAAGCAACCCCTGCCCAATTAAAGGAGTTTTATGAGGCCATGCACCTCATTTTTTGGGCAGACCGACCCTGATACGGTGCCTTCGGGCCCAAGGAGCTCGGTCGGGGGGACTTCAGGTTCCGTGTCGGCAGCTCTGGCTACGGCCACCGATGTCCCCTCCGGATTCGCTTTCAGATCCGCACCAGCGCTGGTCATACCATAGAGACCTTCCCCGGCGCCGGTTCGATTGTCAGTGCTTCTGACGTCGGTGGTGCCCACCATCGACATCGACCCGATCCTCATCCCTGATGACTCTGAATCGGACCTGCATCGGCTGACGCTGCCTCCTTCGATGGGGACGATTCACACCAGGTTGGATTCTGACCCTTTTTTTAATTCGGCGAAGGATTGGAGGGGTCCTTGGACCCTTATGAATCCCAGGATGACCCTAACTTGGACTAGCTCACAGGAGTTGGGCGAGACCAGTGACCTGGATTCCTCTCCAGATGCTGGCATGCTGTCTCCTCCTACTGTGGCTACGGTGGAGGGAGCGACTTATTCCATGGTGGTCAATAGTGCGTCTGAGGTCTTCGGCTTTGAGCTGTCTACTGGTCAGGTCTAATCGCCTAACGGAGTTGTTTCGACTTCGGAGCCTCTTCTACCATTCATTGAAGCCCTCACCGATGTCCTTTTGGGTACTTGGTCCAGACTGAAGACAGAGCTCCTGTGACAGGGCCATTGCACGCCGCCATCGACCCACCCTGAACGACCCTAAAGTCCTGTCCCTACATCCACGTCTGAGAGCCTAGTCATCCAGGCATCCTCATCTTCGGGCGCATTCCCTTACACACCCCCGGATAGGGAATCAAAAAGTCTGGGACAATTTGGAAAGAAGATGTTTTCTTCCTCCAGTCTCACGCTGCGGTCAGTGAACACTGCATACCTTAAGGGCCGCTATACCCACTTTGTGGGATACAGTCACGCAAGGTCTGCCGCAGATACTGGAGGAGGACCGTGCTATCATCTCCCAAGCTGTCACCGATGGGAGAGTTGTGGCAAAGTTCACAATCAGATGTGGACTGGACACAACCGACTCTCTAGGTAGATCGGTTGCGACGACTGTGGCCTTGAGGCTCCATGCCTGGTTGTGTACATCTGGTTTTTCAGGGGATGTCCAACAGACTCTTATGGACATGTCATTTGAGACAAGATGGACTCAGCTTTGGAGAGGTTCAAGAACTCCCGGGCTACGGCTCGGTCCCTCGGACTTTCCACTGCCCCTCACCCCCAACAGTCTGCCTTTCACCCCTTTCATGGCCACGGAAGGGACTCCCTGTCTTGTCCCTGTCCCAGCCACCATGCCACCCATGCTGTTCAGTCGCTGCATCCCACGTGGGACATGGAACCAGAGGTCTGCCCAGCCCACCTCTGCCCCTGCTGCAGCCTCTAAACCCTCCTAGTCCGTCCTCTCAGTTGGCTGCAGGATTCGCCATCACCTGCCCCACTGGGAATCCATCACTGCGGACAGGTGGGTTTTGCAAATCGTTCGAAGGGGCTACTCCCTCCCCTTCGACTCTGCCCCACCAACCATTCCTCCATCAGTCAGCCGTATTCCGGAGGATCATTTGGCACTTCTCCAACAGAAAGTTGGGAGGGTTCCTGCACCAGAAGTAAGTTGTGGTTGTTATTCCTGGTACTTTCTGGTGTCCAAAAAAGACAAGGGCTTACGTCCTTTCCTAGACCTTCGGGACCTCAGTCTCTTCCTCAAGAAGAAGAAATTCAAATGCTCACTCTGGCTAAGGTACTGTCTGCCTCTAGACCCAGGAGACTGGATGGTAGCGTTGGACCTGCAGGACACTTATTTTCATATTCCCATCGTGCCTGCCCCCAGACGTTACCTACGGTTCGTGGTAAGTCGCGAGCACTTTCAATTTACCATGGTCCCCTTCAGCCTTACCAGCGCCCCTCGGGTGTTCACAAACGTGATGGCGGTGGTTGCAGCTCATCTGCACAGGTTGGGGGTTTCAGTCTGCCCCTACCTCGACGACTGACTGTTGAAGGCAGACTCACCCCAGAAAGTAATTTCCCACCTTCAGACAATGGTAAACCTCCTGCACACGCTGGGGTTCACTATAAATGTGCCGAACTTACACCTGACTCCCTCTCACATGCTCCCTTTCATCGGAGCTGTTCTGGACACAGTGCAGTTTCTGGCCTGTCCTCCCGAAAAGCGAGTCCAAGATATTCAGGCTATGATTCCCATCTTTCAGCCTCTGTCTTGGATTTAGGTGAGACTGACTCTGAGGCTACTGGGCCTCATGGCCTCCTACATCATGCTAGTAACACATGCCAGATGGCATATGCAGGCTCTGCAGTGGGACTTGAAGTTCCAGTGGGCGCAGTTTCAGTGAAATCTCTCCAATATGGTTCAGATCTCGGAGGGGACTGTGAAAGACCTGCAGTGGTGGCTTTCAAATCCACATTGGGTCAACGGCAGATCCCTCTCCCTTCCCCATCCAGATCTATCCATAGTGACGGATGGGTCACTCCTGGGATGGGACACCACATGGGAAGAGGCGGAGATCAGAGGCCTCTTGGTCTCTGGCGGAGTCTGGGCTCCATAGCAGTCTTCTGGAGCTCCAGGCGATCAGGAGTGTGTTGAAAGCATTTCTTCCCTCTCTCAAAGGGAAAGTAGTGCAAGTGTTCATGGACAACACTACCGCCATGTGGTACTGCAACAAAGAGAGTGGAGTAGGGTCCTGGACCATTTGTCAGGAGGCACTGTGCCTCTGGACAGGGCTGGCACATCAGGACATTACCCTGGTGGTTCAACATCTGGCAGGCTCTCTGAACGCCAGAACAGACGAACGCAGCCGTCTATGCATAGCCGATCACGAATGGCATCTTCATCCGGAGATGGCACAAGGCCTCTTTCAGCAGTGCCTTGGTTAGATCTGTTAGCCTCCACAGAGAACGCGCAATGTCAGCTGTTTTGCATGTTGGAGTTTCCAAGGCGGCACTCACACGAAGACGCTTTTAGTCTCGAGTGGAACTCCAGCCTCCTTTACGCCTATACCACTTCTGCCCAGAGGTGTCAAAAAGGTCAGGAACAACCGGGCCCAAGTTATCTTAGTTGCTCCAGATTAGGCACGAAGAGTATGGTATCCAGAGCTATTGAGCATGGGCACCGAGCCTCCACTCAGACTGCCTCTTTGGGAGGATCTTCTGTCGCAGCAGCAGGGGAATCCGAACCTGTCCAGTCTCCACCTTCATGCGTGGAGATTGAACGGCGGCAGTTGAAGGCTTTTGACCTTCCTCCCGAAGTCTCTCCACCAAAACGATATACGCCTGTCGTGGGCATAAATTTGTGGGATGGTGTTGCAACAAATCTGTTGGCCCCCTCCCTGCTCCTCTTTCTGAGGTTCTTTTGCTCATTCTTTCTTTAACCCAGCAGGGCTCTGCTTTGGGCACTCTTAAAGGTTATCAGCTATTTCGGCCTTTCTTAGGTTGCCTGATCAGCCTTCACTTTGAAGTCTCCTGTTGTCAGTCGATTCCTTAAGGGTCTCACCCATTTGTTTCCTCCCACTCTATTTATCATGCCTCAGTGGGACCTCAATCTTGTGCTTATTTTATTAATGTGTGCTCCCTTTGAGCCGATGCACAATTGTCCATTACGGCTCCTAACTTTTAAGACTGTTTTTCTGTTGCCATCAATTCTGCTGACAGGGTCAGTGAACTTCAGGCTGTTTCTTATAAGCCCCCATGCTTGTCTGTGCACCCTGACAAAGTGGTGTTATGCAATAAGGCTTCCTTCCTTCCCAAGGTCATTACACCTTTTCATGTAGGCCAGTACATCACCTTGCCTACTTTTTAAGCACCTCCACATCCTTCTCATGAGGAGGAGAGACCCACCGTCTGGACCCAAAAAGAGTGTTGGCGTTCTAGCTCAATCGTACTAAAGATTTCCCAGGCGGTCATTAAACTCTTTGTTGGATATGTGGATGCAAAGAAAGGGAAGGTGGTGCAAAAATGTACCATCTCTCGATGGGTACTTATTTGCATCAAGATGTGCTACGCTTTGGGCAAGAAGCAACCCCCTGAGGGCTTGCGCGCTCATTACACCAGAGCGACTTCTGCTTCCACTGCGTTAGCACGCGGAGTTCCTGTCCTGGATATCTGCCAGGCCGCAGGCAGCTTCATGGGCATCCTTGGACACGTTCACTAAACGTTACTGCCTGGATAGTCAGGTCAGTCATTCCTTTGGTCGTTCGGTCCTGCAGGACTTTCTAGTATGATCTTGGTTCGCAGCCCACCTCCGAGGATGACATTGCCTGGGTATCTATTCTAAGGTAAGGAATCTGCAACTAGAAGTCTCTATCAGATTTACAAGTTACTTACCTTCGGTAACAATATATCTGGTAGAGACATATTCTAGTTGCAAATTCCTTACCGACCCACCCATCCTTCCCGCTTGCAAACTGATTTCTAGGGACAAGGCTTCCCCATTCAGGGCCTTAGCTCTGGTGCACCAGTCTCAGTGTTATTCGCGGCTCTGCGCTTTGGCGTGGAAAGTCGCAAAAAGAAACTAATGTTACTGTGCTGAGGTGGCGTCTAATTACTACTCTGGACGTCATCACAGCGACTATGACGCCAACGACACCCACGGAGTCAACCGGAGCCACCTAGCGATGCGCAAGGGTATTGCTCAAGGAAAAAATCTCTGGATCCAGTCTGATGTCTGGGGAAAAATTCTAAGGTAAGGAATCTGCAACTAGAATGTCTCTACCAGATATATCGTTACATAAGGAAAGTAACTTGTACTTTAAGTAGTGTTTGTGCCTTTTGGATGATCAAGTATGCATTCATTGAACTTGCCTACTCCCCCTTTCAGCTTTATTGTGTATTTGTATGCTTACCCTGACTCCCCCTTTCTTTGTGACAGGTATATTGTCTGCATCTGTGTAAAATGTGTCACTTGATAAAATAATGTGGATAGAGAACCCTGTAAAAGGCGCTCTCCCTAATGACTGGTGTTTATTTATATAGTCACTGAAAAAAACAAAGGTTACCAGGACGTTATAGTAAAGAAATAGAATTAAGAAAACCATAGAAAGTCACTAAAAAACCAAAGGTTACAGGGACGTTATAGTTAGGCTCACATGTTAAACATACAAAACCATAGAAATTCACCTGTCATAGTTAGTTATCTCAAGTAACTATAACTCACGCCCTCACCATGTACTGCTAAATAACCCACAAATTACGGTACTTTGGCATCTTTGATAACATCACTGATAAGATCAATGTAATATATGCATAAACATTTTGATGAAAAAACTGCATGGGGGGCATGAGTTACGGTTACTTGAGATAACTCTAATTATAGCAGGTGAATTTCTGTGGTTTTGTACGTTTAAAATGTGAGCGTTTCCCTGCACGAGCTTGTCATTATTCGCGAAGTCGATATCTAAATTTATGTTCCCCTTTAATATCTCCAAATCTACTGAACTTACTTACACCAAAGAAGTGAAAGCATAATCTGCGTCACCCCACAACTTTCCACGTGCAACAAGAATCACTGGGGCACTTTTTTGGGAAACTTTTGTGAAGATTCGTCAAACGGTGCCAAAGATATAGACAAGTCACTAACTATAATTACCTAGTGGCGACCACCATTAGGTAATCATAGGTAGGACCTAATTTCCATTGAAAAAGTGTTTTTGGACTTGTCTATGTATTTGGCGCTCGTTGAGGAATCTTCACAAAATTTTCCCCAAAAATTTGGTGCTCACTTCAGCTGCTGTCTGGAACGTTTTGGGTAATCGGTCACGCGAGGGCTAAGCAAAAGGGGTGGGGGCCCAAAATGCATTTTCCCTATATTTATTTTCATAGGGATTTTGAACACGACTACAGCCCAAACTGCTCGACTGATTTACACTGAATGTCGCAGAAAGCTACCTTTTGGTCCAGAACGCACCCTTTTAAGGTCGAGGGTGCAAGCGCTCTGACTTGTTATAATCTCTCTGTAGGCTTTTATCCATGCCCACCGCACACCCATCACTATCACTCGTTCATGGGCTTGCCTTTCAAAAATCCTTTGTTATCATTGGTAAATGCTTTACATTTGTCCCTCCTTGGGACAGTTTTGTGACCGCCTTGGCCATCGACCGTTACATGGATAATTGCAGGTTTGCCAATACGTTGACTGCAAGCAAACTTTTTTCCTTTTGTGTCTCTCTGCGCTTATGGTGGCTGCGTCGCTTTGAATCGGACCGCTTAACTGTTTTACTTTTCATTTTCAATTTATGTGGCAAGAAAAGTCCAGTTAGGAATTTACAACGCTAATAGCTCTAACTCAAGCAAACACCAGATCCATAGCATTTGAAATGCTTGTTGCGATTTGATGTAAATCCGATAAGTAGTTTTTTAGTTATTAAATGAAAACCAAATTTGTGTATATACGGACATGGATCCTCTTCAGATCCTTTGTGTATTTGAAGGAAAAGCAAGGCCCTGATTGGCTGGCCGCAGCCTGACAAAAAGGGCCCCCCCAAATTTTGGTTCTCGCATTGCCTGGGGGATGGGAGAAACAGGCCATAAACCATATAAGGGGTCAAGATACATGTATCCTGATCCCATATGACACATGGGACCCCTTAGGGACCCGTCATGGGCAAAAAATTGCCCTTTTTTCGGCTGATCCGTGGATCCTCTTTGAATCCTCTGCGGATCCTCTTTGAATCCAGGGAAAAAGCAAGGCCCTGATTGGCTGGCCACAACCTGACAGAAATATTAACACGTGCTTTACAAAAACTATAGAAATTCACTGAAAAAAACCAAAGGTTACTGGGACGTTGTAGTTAGGTTGACATTTTACCCATACAAAACCACAGAAATTCAGCAGTTATAGTTGTACTTATAGTTATACTTATCTGAAGAAACTTTAACTCGTACCGGAAAGTAACTTTGGGTAGGACGTTATAGTTTCTTCCTTAAGTATACCTATAACGTGTTACAAGTGTGCACTGATATCAGCTTCTTTATTTGTTTGCTTTTTTCTTTTTTTGCAGATCTGAAGCTCACTCCCTCTTTTTTCTCATCGGTTGATGAGGTCTTCTCTACAGTTTGTCAAAAACCAGTGTGAAACAGAATGTGCCCACTGCAAAAGCTAAATGCTTTAAGCCTTGTCAGATCTGTAGCAAGTAAATGCCTATGCTTCTGGTGTTTGTGTTCAGGAAACGACTCAAAATCTTGTGACAGTGTGCCCTCCTGAATCCAGAGGAGTTCTAGGAGCATGAGGCGAAGCTGAAGGTCACTGAATACTGTAGGAAATTGTGAATCCCATTCCTACTTGAAGTGGAGGGCACAGCTGCCTTTCTCTGGGCTTTTCCTACAACACATTCTCATCATGGTCTAAGTCTTCCTATGGAGCAAAGTCAAGGAGGCTAAGCGGGATTCATTCCAACACTCTGCTAGAGAAGTTAAGAGTACGTCAGTGTGTTTCTCGGTCTCATTCCTTATCCCCTGCAGTGGAGCCCATTCCACAGCTGATCCTGATGCTCCCAGAGTTTCCCAGGTCATTGGCAACATTGCACCAGATTGAGGCCTTTCAAAGGGCCATGTTGCATGTTGTCTGCACTCTTTCAATTCCATCTGGCATGTCATTCAGGCTCAAAGGTTTTGCAGAGGCCTCCAGTTGGGTTACTGCTTGGGGATCTGTCCTCTGCGCCATCTGTGCCTACTGAACTCGTTTCCTGCTGACTTCCCCTATGGCATTGAAAACCATACTAGTCCATTTGACATCAAGACTGGCTCTCATGGTGCAGAGGAACACTTAGTGCCAATCATTGTGTCCAACTACAACGTGAACTCATGTGGGCCTTTACTAAGGTTGTGTCTTGAATCTACCCCAGTGCACCCGATCACTATACAAGCTGATTCTGATTGAACAATGCCTTTACCTCAGAAGCGCCCTTCAGTGCTCCAAGAACTTTTCTGTTCTGATTCTGACCAAAGATGGCCTGCTTTGGATGGGGATGATCTATCTGCATTCTATGATGAGGACATCCTTTCTTTACATAGATCTACAGCAGGACAGTGGGTTGGACAGTTCCCCGTATGCTGGGTTGGTTTCCCTCCAGCCCATCAAAGGAGGAAAGTGCTTACTTTGCTGTGGTGCAGCTTAGGTATTGGACCTAAGCCGTCTTCCTATGGAATTCAAAAGCAGACATTCTCACTGGGGTTATACTTCCCAGCCAGGCTTCCTTCAAACCTCTGCTGCCATTAACTGAGGCCCTGTCCGACACATTACTGTGCACCTGGCTGAGCCTTGTTCTTGCTCGCTGGTGAACAGGCAGGTAGCCAGACACCATAGACCAGCACCAGGTGACCCTGATTCTTTTAACTCAACACCCCACGCCAGACAATCTGGTTGTCCAAGCTTCCACCAGCAGTATCGACCCCAACTATTTTCCTAAAACTTCCCCAGAATCAAAGAAAATTGAGGTATTTGTTTTCATTGGCCAACCTGGCCATGTGTTTGATCAGTGCCAGTTTTTTGTTACGACAATATTCTCATCCTATGAGGGACATGGTCAAGAGCTTGCCGACAGTCCCTGAAGAAGTTCAGGCCTCTATGGTTCAAGCCATCCAGGGTGGTCAGGATGCTGCTAGATACATCATACGAACCGGACTGGACACTACTGAAAACTTGGGCAAAGTAGTGGAAACTAGCATGGCGTTTCAGCATCACACATGGATGAGATCAGTGGGGTTCTCTGGAGAAGTGCAGGCATCATTCATGTATATTGCTTTCAACGAGTCTCTAATTTCATGTGGGAAGACTGTCTGCCCTGGAGCGGTTTAAAGAGACCAGGCTATGGCACATTCCTGGTTCCTTTCTACTCCTCCTAGGCTATTTCCTCAACCATTTCTCCTTTTTTGGAGTTACTCAAAGTTTGGCATACTGACAACACCACAGCCCACTGCCCCCACAACACGCATCCTAGACTTTTCAGGGACAAGGATCAAACAGACAGTGTCTAGGCCACCAGGGGCAATGAACTTCCCAGTCCGACAGCAACAGCCTCCAAACCACTTTAGTTTGTCCTGAGTGACAGACAACACCCTGTGCAAGGAAAAATCCAATATTGCTTCCCAGAGTGGCAAAATATAACGTCTGATAGATGGGCCAATGAGAACGTTTAACAAGTCTGTGCCCTGTTATTCCTTTCCAAACTGCCACATCTTCCACCCACATCAGTGCGGCTAAGTTGCCTAAATTGTAGTCTGTGCTGGATAACATTAGGGGCGTGCAAGAAACTGTGTTAAGAAGGGCATAATTGTTTGTGTCAAGTTTAACACAACGTTGATAAGCAAATGACAGAACGGGAGGTCCTAGAGCAATCAAGGTCAGTAGGCAGACCTGCACCAAGCCAGCTGGCAACCCTAATGTGGACTTGAGATCTTTGGATGTTAAACGGACAAACCAAATCAGACATCCCAGCAAGAAGTAACTGCCATGCAGAAAATAAAAAGAACTTGTTTAACTGTGCCTGGTTAAACATGGAAATGTGGCATGTAATGTAGGATATGAGCTTGGGGAGCAGAATCGGAAGTGACCAAAACCTGCTTCTATTCCAGTTAACTCTTGTTGGTTTCAACAGCCTGCCTCAAATGTTATATACTCGGTTGCCTTTATGGACATGATTTTAAAGGGAACATGAAAGACCTTGTAATGCCTGTCCGAAATTTCAAAAAACAGTACCACCGTACATTAGTGCATTACAAGGTTCAAGTTCAAGTAAGTCAAGCAGCTATGGATTCAAGCTGGACGGTTGTTTTGCTTCACTAATGACCAAGCTGAAACACTCATGTACTGACAAAAATCTCTGTAATGTGCTTCTTAGTCCAAAGAAGACATTTATTATTTCACTAGGCAAGGTTCCTAAAAGGAGATTAGCTTGCTGAAAGCACACGTTTAAAAATGGTCACAGCAATTAAATGAAATAATGTACAATGATTCTTCACTGCAATATACACAGCATGTATATGTATCTATATTATAATGCAAAGCAAATAATGAATTAAAAAATATGCATAACCATGAGAAAAGGGCATCGCTGCTTTATCTCCCTCTATTCAGCATCAGATCGCCAGATCCCAGAATCGATTGAGGAGAGAGAGATCAATTATCCTTACTGGAAGGATGGCACACTCCAGTGTCCTGGATGTGCCTGAGATCTGCAAACACTCTCTGTCCAAGGTCCATCTGGTCTCGGCCTCTTAAACTTTGAACAAACAAGAAAGGAAAAGTCTAGACCTTCCCTCTTCCTGCAGAAGTTTATTTATTCAAAAAATGCTGATTGCTTTAAGCCTGCTTTGAAAACAACATGCTGGGGCGTGGCCACAATCCCAAGGTGATAATCCAAAACAAGTCTGAGTACATTCTTAACAGCCTATGCCCTTGGTGGGGAAAAACACAAAGAATAAAAACATGTGCACATTGTACAATGTGGAACACTACTTGCAGCTTTTAACATAGCAGTGTCTAATGCTAAGTTAAAGTCAATAGGCAGAATGAAGCTGGTGGTCACTACAGTGACAGTGTAGTGTGAGGCTAAGTGCAACATGGAGTCAGTGGTCAAACCTCACATATCATTACAACGGGATTTCATCGAAAGAATTCTGGAATCAAGCTCGCCATATTTCAGAACACAAAGCAAGGCTCGCTGAATATGATATAAACAGAAAAGAAAACATAAGGGGCTCGTTTGATGCAGAAGGAAAAAATGAGCTAGCCAGGATGTTAGGTTAAGGTCATGAGAACTCATCTGAAAAGAAATCCCTAAAATGCAATGGAATGGCATACAAAGTCTTAATTGAATCGAAAAATAATCACGTCAGGATTTGGGGCGAAGTAAAGAAGAAACTAGCAGAGAAAGCCAACAGGAGATTCTGTGAATGGAGCCCATGTCATGTACAGGAGGGACTGTCTGTCTGGAGGTAGACTTTAGGGATAATGAGTGGCTGTACCAGTTTAGTAGTTTGTACCAAGCTACAGATGACTCCAGTACGTTCTTTAACATGAAGCTCCCTACTCCACATCCAGAAAGTGGATCCATGCGTAGTGAGAAAAGATACCCAACCAAACAGCCAAGGATCAAAACTGGGGGATATGGAATCTACCACGGATGAGGATGCCACTGATATCTGTAAACACAAAGCTAACAAAGTGCCAGTCACCAAGAGACCAGTTGACATTTTCAGATCATCATTGTACGGATGCATTAGAAATTCACGATTCTCCAAACTATTGCCCAATTTCACTGCTGGGTGGGTTTGGTAAATATATGTTAAATTATTACTAAACAGGCTCCAAGAATTGTCTGAGAAATAAAACATACTGTGTGCAGCTCTGCCCGGTTTCAGAGTTGGCTTAAGTACTGTTGCTCAAGAGACTCCCATTGATCTGCACAATGTATAACCAGTTCAAGAAAGTTGCCTTATTCGAAACTTGTATTGATCTGAAGAGTGCATTTGATTCAGTCGACAGGAATCTTGCAGCCATGACTCAGCTGCCTCAGCATAACTCAGCAAAAGTTAGATACAGGAGGAATGGGAGATGCACCATAGGTTTTGCAATAAATGTGAGGGGCCACCAAGAATGTGCCCCGCCTCCAGCCTTATTTATTTTATTTATAAATGATGCTGAAGCATATTTTACTGATATGAACTTGGATACCCCAAGACTAGGTGGCAAAAAAGTAGTGATCTTATTATTTTCTGACAATGCTGTTCTTTTGAAACTGACCAGTGTGACAATGCACTGTGCCATAAAGGGCTTCTGGGCATATAGTTGTAAAGCAAACCAGTAATGCAAATTTTAATGTATAATTATGAACCAGAAATCTCTTCTGAAGCATTCTCTGTCAGTGGTGTGCCAGTAGTAAGAGTATCGCATTTCGACTACTTGGGAAGAGATTCAATACCAGAATTTCCTCGGCCCATCAGAACGAGAAAGCAGTCTGTACAATAAAATAAAATGTGCGAGCATTGCTATGCTGCTAAGGAGTAGGAGACTCCACCAAAGTCATTGTAGAAGTCTACAGGTCTACACCACTTATGGTGCAGAAATAATAAAACTACTGCTTCTGGGTCTGAGCACTCCATTAAAATCCGTAAAGCTTGACCTTGGGCTCGAAACCATAGAACATTGATAAAACTGCAATTTGTCTTACTATGGATTCATTTGAATCACTGTGCTACTGCTGATCTAAAAGCCCCGCAAGAAAATACTGCCATTGATTGCTTGAAGGAAAGTCTGGAATTCTCATGTGAAAAATGTATTACAAGCAATACTTTGCAGTGATCTGCGGGAAACCCCAGCAAGTGAAGCACAATAAGTTTAGCAGCAATTAGTTCAAATTAGTGGCATAAGAACACTTACCAGATCATCAGCAGTGCCAGTTGAAGGTTCTATGCTGGAGCCATACTTGACCAAAAGAACCAAAATAGGTTGTGAACCCTAGCATAACCTAGTTATGCCAGAAACTTGGCCATCTTTGTATTTGAAATTCAGTCTCTGAATCATGCCTTTACAAACCCTTACAGCAAAATGGTCTTTCAGAAATACCGACATCAGCATGTGCAACTGCAGCCTGGATGGCCCTTAAACAATAATATGTTGTCTTTTTTTTGCTCCAAATCTTCCGCCCAGCAACAGCTTATTTTGGTCTCTGTTCAGGAACTATCAACTAAAGATCACCAATGAAGCAACTGCGCTTTGTTAAAGGACCCGCTAAACATTTTTAAGTCACCGCTTTCGCTGCTTCCTCTTGGATGCATACTAGGCTCGGATTTTAAAAGTATAAATTGATGTATTTAAAATGATCGTCTAATTGTATGATGATTTTCCCCTTTTTAGACTGGTAGGGTTAGTTTTCTTCTTTTGGTCTAATTCTAGGGTTGCAATTGTGTATTAGTTTTAATTGTACATTTTAAATACTTCTGATGTTTTAATTATGTTAATTGTCGTAATCTGCACTAATCTTATCTTTTGATCTTCAGCTAGAGAAGCCTAGTCTCTTACTAGCTGGCTTCCATTATAGTCAAGCCGTATTGTCCCCAGTCAGTCAACCTGTTTCCTAAATTGGTGTAGATATCCAGGCAGTAGCCCAACAAAATATTGCTGGATTTTACAGGCATTGATTTGTTAACCCCTTAATTGTTTTAAGTGTTGTCTGACAAATCCCTGCTTATTTACTTTTGAGTATTGCTAACCATACCATATTGTTTCCCGTTAGTTGAAGTGTCGGTTGCAGTTCCTGACGATTTTATTTTGTTTAGTAGCTCAGCATGTGAGATACACCTTCTGCTGCTTTCCTCCTTCCATACTCCACCAAGATGAACACACACAAGTAGATGCGTTAAGTACAGTGTATCAGAATAATTAAAGAGCTAGTAATACCAAGGATCCGCTTAGAAAGTATGTCTTGTGTGTGTTGTTTTTTTTTTTACTTTTGTGCATGTTTCCTTTCACCTTGTGGGAAAGAGGAACCTGTTGCCTCCACGGAACCAAGAGCATGCAATAAAGTGTACTGCAAGGGCAAGCCACATGTGGCTTTAAGAAACATTCTAAAACAAGCAGATCATACAAACTGGAAAAGAACATGCCAATAATCTTACAGAGACCATCAGGAACCGAATCACATTTCGAAATGGGAAAAGGATGAACACCTTGACTTGGAATATCCAGAGAGGACCTCTGAGAATACCTGGCTGTATGTTTCCTAAGCCCTTTCCTACTGAACTTCCGGGGTCCTTACTGTTTGTATACCTCAAGATGTGACTAAAACAGGAGACAGAGCCCTGAACCACACAGTTGGGTCAGTTCTCTATCATACATAAATCTACAGCAGAGGTAATGTTCCTTTCAGGGTTCTGCCCAGCAAATATCTGTAGCATGCCAGCATCTGAGTAGTTCTGTACAGAAGAAGACTACATTCTGGATGAAGAAGTCAACCACAGTCTAGAAAAAAAATGAAGTCTGGTGAACACAGTTTTTGCTAAGAGTAAATACCGGTCTCACAGATAATCGGAAACACTGCACCAAAGACTGTTTCTTGCTTTAAATTTTCTTGGGCTGATCAATGATGGAGAAAATGCTCAGCCTGAAGCCTGTGTGATAGTCTCAATCACAGCAAGAAGAAATTGCATTTTTACCAATGGAGAATCCTACAGCCGAGGTTCTGCTGTGACCCACAAGAAATTGTTGGCTATGTACAAAAAAAAAAAAAAAAAGAAATCTACCATCTTGAAGCGGTCTTTACACGGAAGTGCCGAAGCTTTGTTTTCAACTTTTTTGTGTTTGCTTACTTTGTTTTTAACAATAAGCTTTATTATTTGCTTTACTATTCCAATAGTAACCAATGGGATTCCAGTGTTATTTTCTTTCTTTTACCGGAGCTTTTCTAAGTGCTGCTGAAATAGTGACTCCTGGTATGTTTGCTGGCCATGCCTCCTTTAAATAATGAACGACGGTGATGGTGCAATATATTAAACTAGTTCAAGGTATCTTTTAATCCTGCCATTCTGAGGCTGTCCACTGTGGAGTTTAATATGACATCGTATGTGCAGCTTTTTCACTTTGCACAAGGTACATTTAAAAAAAATATTTGCTGGAATATATCTTCCAAGTATTGGCGTACTCTCATCTACTACTTACATTTTGATTTTTCTTACTGCCTGATTTTAAAATACATTAACGTAGTGTTTAATTTTTATATATATATTTTTACCCCAAAAATTGAAGCGAAGAAGGATTATGGAAAGTTGTCTAAAATTACTACAACGCCCTCCAACCTCCCCCCCCCTTTTTACAATAACGCTTTTGGTTAAGCGCTATGATCCTCGTAACAGCAATCTTTTAGTATGTCCTATGTAACCAAATTGCATACATAATGACACACCATGGTAAGTGGCCTCAATTTGTAATAAACTGTAGTGATTCATATGATTTCAGGATTTATTTAGCAGGCCCTTGTATGTTCCGTCGTCTGGTGGTTTTAAGTCAAAAGACTCAACCATGAGCACCAAGGAGCTTCAGACAAATTTCAGAAGAGAGGAAAACCCAGGGTGTGTGTATGAAACTGTGAACTACTTTGAATATCCCTTGGAGTATGGGCTCCTTCGGTCTCCTGGAGTACTAAGAAGTAGAAAGTATATTGCATCACCAAGACCATGCCTACATCGGCCCCGTCCCTCCTAAGTGGATGTCCGAGCACAGAGAAGACTGATTACATGCAACTGTGGCCTTCATGGCTCATACTAATGGCAACAGTAATTTGTGGCATGATTTGAAGATTTCTCATCAGTACTAAGGAGCATGACAGCTTGAACAGTTCTGTTAAGAACAATGGTCACATACTGATAAATCTAGATGAACAAAATCGTAGAGACCTGTCAAAGCAGGTCCACATATTCAAATGTGCCACAGGTGCTTGCACTAAGGATTAATGGGGCCATCCAGTGAATGATGTCACGGTAGTGCACAGTACCTAAGTAGACCTCATCAGACTAAGGCACATTCTCGAATACCTCTTGTTTCTGCTTGTTATAGATGTATTTTTCACAATAAAACATGTTACACCCTAGAAGAATTAGCTGTATTGTGTAAAATGTGAAAATAATTAAGGAAGTTTAAACTTGTTGGATGTTTCCAATGTTTGTTTCTGCCAAAACCTAGCACATGAAAATCTGGACCTGAGTGCATTCTCATTTAGCTCACAAGAACATTTATGCTGCTTACCACAGGTCTAAAAGAACAACCCAGGGTTGTTTTCTGCCAGTTGAACATCAATATTGCATGATATTGATCCTGAGGCATTGTCCTATGTGGATGATATCTATCTATGATATCATTGAAGACAATTACATACTTTTCAGTCTTCCAAACTGGATTCCGCCCAGAAAGAGGCACTGAATCGGCACTCATAGCAATCTGGAATGATCCTAAAAACACAGTTGACCGCAATGGAGTTGCTGCACTACTTCCCTCGGACCTCTCATCTGCCTTAGATACTGTTGACCATGACACCTTAATTCAAAGACTCCATGAATCCGGCATGGAAGGGGCTGCTCTCGACTGGATTACATCCTACCTTCAAAACAGAACTAATATCTATTCTCCCCCATTCTTGTCCAAACCCTGCCTCACAAAAGCAGGGCTCCCCTCAAGGATCAATCATTTCACCTATGTTTTTCAACATCTACATGATGTGATTACCAGAATTGATCAATGGTTTTAAACTCATATGCTACAACTATGCAAATGACACACAAATACTACTTAAATTGGAATGCCCCAAAGACATTGAAAACTCACAAATCTTCAGTTGCCTCGAGCCGTTGATCAGTGGATGACTTGGAGCCATCTCAAACAGAATGCTTCCAAAACAGAAATACTCACATGTGGAGACTGAAAAAATTATGACCTACTGTGCGCCTGACCTGGAGATCTGGGACCATCTCCTCAGGTATCCAAGAAAGTTAAAATCCTTGTAATTACCATGGACTCCAAATGAACAATGGATGCCCAAGTGGACAAATTAGCACCGTCAAGCTTCATCACTTTGAAGACTCTGCGACAGATCTTCCCCCCACCTCAGATTTCCACACGCAGGCTACTATCTCCCTTGTACTATCCAAACTGAATTATGTCAATGGCCTCCACCATGGATCATTTCTGTCTATTATGAAAAAAATACAACATATTCAGAACTTCACCTGCCAGGCTAATATTACATGGAAAGCTACAAGCCCACATCTCCCCTGCCTAGAGAGCACTATACTGGTTACCCGTTGCCAGAAGATCCACCTTCAAGCTGCATTGTCACCAAGAAAGCTATAGATGGAACAGGACCTCTTTTAATCGGAAACAAAATAGCCAACTACATTCAACAAAGAAGCCGCCTCTCATAATTGGCACCCCGCTTTAAAACACCACCATAGAAGAAAAAGACCATAGGTGGTACATCCTTCTCTGTTCAAGCAAACAAAACTGTGGAATTCATTAGCCCCAAATATAAGATCCACTGATAACTATCTTGTCTTCTGAAGACTATTCAAGAGATGGCTCTTTTCTTCATAACCACCATATTCAAACAGCAATGGACTGCATATGCCTATGTTGATAAATATTTATAATCTGATTGTATATATTCTAGATATGTAGAAGAAATATGTATAGTTACTATTGCATAATAATAAATTATACACATACTCTTTAAGCCTGTTTAACAAATGTATATTTACTCACGGTTATATATATATGTATATATATATATATATATGTGTGTGTGTGTGTGTGTGTGTATATACATATATATGTGTACATTTTTCTATGCTTAACATGTTCATAGGTCATTGCATAGCTCCTGGATAAGTTATATTGGATACTTATGAATCCCTGCTTTCTTTTTTATCACAATGAGCAAATTTTAACTATTTAACAGCAAGCATTTCTGTATTGAAGCATTGAGGAAACATAAATGAATGTTAGAAAAGTAAACTTATTAATTAACATCAAATATGAAAAATCACGAAAGCCTGTGTTTAAACAATACTACTTTTCTTCTTATATTATTATACCCATTATTATATTCCTTGCACATATATTCTCTTACCATGTATTTACATATCTATTTATTACTCTAGTCATACTGTACTGAAGAAAAATAAATAAAAATACAATTAAATCTATAAATAAAATTAAAAATATAAATAATATAACAAATAAAAAATAATATAAATTTTACCCTTCCGTTAGCTTTACTCTGTCGCCCCATCACCTTATGTCTGTATCAATCTATCCTCCATCCCTACTATGACTCATCCCAAACCCATTCTACTACTTTCATCTCCAAAATAACCCTGCCTAAGCTCTTCCCTCCTCTACCGCATATAGCTCATCCCAAACCTGAGCTTACTACTTTGCTCTCACAAAAAAAACTCCTGCTACTATGATCTCCCTGACCCCTTTCCACCTTTCCACAGACTCTTTCCTCATCCATTTCTCCTTTACTTATCCCAAGCCTCATCCTATTACTATAAACTCCCAATTAACACTTCTGGATACTTCCCTCCTCGATCCCTCAGTTACTCTAGTCAATCCAACTAA
Organism: Pleurodeles waltl; assembly: GCF_031143425.1. Lineage (NCBI taxonomy): Eukaryota > Metazoa > Chordata > Amphibia > Caudata > Salamandridae > Pleurodeles > Pleurodeles waltl. The sequence continues at coordinate 1,084,757,938 of NC_090439.1, read as the reverse complement.
CAAACTCACATGTCCGCTGCTCAAATTAACTCATAATACTAATACTGTACTCATATGTCCCTATACTAATCCACCTCTAATTCCGCTCGGGTTCCGGAGTAGTGTGCTACTTGCCAAAAATTGCTTCAACGCCTCGTCAGGGGTAGTAGGCGCTACACAAATACAATTACAATTATTTTCACCAAAAAAGAAACCACAAAAAGGCAAATCTGCATTGATGAGGGACGCTTGCTTACAGTTCTCTATCATTGTCCTCGCTGTGGCCTATGCTGTAGGGACATTAAAAAATATATATATATATATTTAACTTCAAAGTAAATATTACCACTACCTCTATTAATTGAATTTAACTTTATTTCATATGGAACTTTATTTTTAATCCCTGCCTCCATTATTTGTATGGGAGTTTGGAGATTGTTGCTCATGAATGGTGCTGGGCTCACTACTGTTTTTTTAATAATAACTTACACTCCGTTATCTATGGAAATCATAAAGAATCACAGAAAAGCCTATCTGTTATAGTTTATTTAACTGCCATGCTACCTTTCTTGGAATTTAGGTGCATGCACGTTATTTGGTTTTTCCAGTTAACCATCATTAAAAAAAAGTGTCCTCCAAGATGGCTCCCTGCTCTTCCCCTAGAAGTGGAAGGTGGTGCAATCTATGCTTCCAGTGTCATGGGTTTTATTTTTGGTTTCCTTTATGGAAATACTCTCTTGATGTATATTATATTTCTGATGTATTCTTTTAACCACAGATGTCTCACATTTTGATTAACCTCAGGCACGCCAAACTGGATCCTGAAGCATTCACAGCAGTGTTCCTGTGTGCCACTCTGTGGCACCTTGTGGCTCTCCATTGACTTATTCCACCTTTGAAGTGATGGAGTGGAACAGGATATAAGCATCAACCCTGAGCACCAGCATCAGTTCCTTTTTTTTTATTCCACTTTTGAGCTCAGATCCGGCGCTCCACTCCTTCTTTTTCTTCGGTTTGACAAATATATTCTACAAAAAAGGAAATCCAGTGTGGAAGAGAATGATGTCCTCACCTAAAACTACAGGGTGCAAACAGTGCTGGACTGACGGAAATAGATGCCACTGATAGACCCATGCGAGGTGTGCCTTTGGTGTTTGGGCTTGATGTATGACTTCAAGCCGTAAGAACAGTGTGCCTGCAGGAACCCAAGGTCAAGCTGGGATTGTGAGAAACAGCTGTACGTTGCCGAGCATTGGGAAAAAGCCATTCAAGTCCTGCTCGAAGACAAGAGCGCAGACTTGTTCATGCTCTTGAGGCTGTTCCCAGGACAAGTTGTCTTCTCAGTTGTGATCATCTGGTAAGTCAAACTGCAAATCGAAGCAGAAACAAAGGAAGGCTAAGTGGAACTTGTCCCCATCGTACCACTCCCTATCTTCAGAGAAGTCACTAAAGTGTAAGGGTGCCTCTTGGTCTTGTTCCAGATCACTGTCTGAGGAGTTGATTCCACAGTTGATCCCGATGCAAGCCAAGTTACCAGTTTATCAGCAACAACTCAGCAGATCAAGACCTTCAGGGTGGCCATGCTGCACATTTCTGGTACTCTTTTGATTCCCTCTGGCATGCCTTTAGGCCCCAGAATTCCGTGAGGCCTCCAGTCAGGTTACTGCTAGAGGATCCTTCCTCTGCACGATCTGAGCCTCTTGAACTCACCTTTGGTTCTGCACAGACTCCAATGCATACTTTCACCACGGCTCCACAACCTGTTCCAGTCCCTTTGATGCTGACACTGGTCTCCCGGTACCATAAATGGACCCTTTGCTGACGTCAGTATCTGAGTCTAAGCTGAACTTGTCTCTGACTTGACAGAGGTCGCGTCACGTTTTCACTATGATGCTCCAGCTTCCGTACAGTCCGATTTTCACAAAACACTCTCTCTACCACTGAGCCATAGAAGATTGCTGCACTTGCTTTACAATATAAACTGATCATAGTTTGCCGCCACTAGGAGGTGAAAACAGAGATGATGGGGATGATTTCCCCCCACAATATGAAGATGACAATTTGTACATGGACTTACAGGAGATCACTGGGTATGTCTGCTGATACTTTTGCCCTCAAGTGAATAGGCATGTATCTAGATGCCACAGATTGGAGTAGGTGACCCTGATTTTTTTGTCAACACCCTGCTCTGGAGAGTTTAGTGGTTCAGGCTGCCACCAACAATGTGAACCCCAATTCATTTCCGACGATGGAAAGGGAGTCAAAGGGAATTGAGGCATTTGGGAAATAAATGTTTTCATTGACAAGCTTAGCTTTAAGGTTGGTGAATGGAGTTGCACACTAGGATGATATACGCATGCCCTCTGGGACATGATCTGTAAGATCTAGCCAGTGGTCCCACCTCTCCGGCTTAAAATGCTCAAGATGGCCAGAATGCAGCCAGATACATAATCAAGGCTGACCTGGACACTACAGATTGTTAAGGAGAGTAGTTGGCCCTAGCGTGGTGCTCCTTTGTCACAAGTGGATGAGATCCACAGGCTTTTCTGGTGATGTGCAGGCATCACATATGGATATGCCTTTTGATGAATTCCACCTTTATAGAAAAAAAGCGGATTCCGCCCTAGAGTGCTTCAAGGAAAGCAACTACAAGGCACACGTTTTGGGCATTTTGACACCCGCCAGACAGTTCTCTCAACAGTTTCAGCTATTCCAAGGCTACTCGAGTGAAACAAATCCTCTTGCAAAGGTAAGTGAAAAGAAAGGTTTATTCAGGTTGCAGCGAACAAGGAGAGAATTGCTAGCCAGCGATCAACTGCCTCCAACTCCCCAGTCTCCCTCACGGGCCTGAGAATGCTGACTCAACATTAAGCGTTAAGCAGCATTCTCTTACAATTAAAATACAACAGATCTCCCTTCTTAAAGGAAACACCACAATGGAAAAACAAAATAAAAACCTAAATAAAAATAATAAAGATAATTACAATTTTAATAAAATGAGCTACATATATATATATTTTATTTTTCTTAATCCATAAAATAGTCACTGAACCGACAGGGAGCTCACTTGGCCCTGAAGTGACTTGGGCCAACATGTTCACAAATCCTTCCAGTTTCAACTTTGATGTCACTAATAACATTCCCACACCCCCACCCATAAACACTCTTATAATTCCACACATTGCCATCACTCAAGAACAGTATGTAAGGATTAATCTTTCTGTCTTGTAAAGGCGTCAACAACCTGCATAACCTCTTGCTTTCTCTCCATCACTTTCTTACAGGCATCCAATTGTCCACTGCAAATTTCTTCATGACATCTACTTGCGGCCACCTAGTTTTATCACTACTCATCTTTTTCCTTTCCACACCCTTTGACATTAAGTTTCCTTCCTCTCATAACATCAAAAGATAATTTACCTATTGCTTGCTCTATTAGGCGTTGTGTGATTTGACCACTCCAGTTTCCTCACAGCACTCCTCCACTGGCTACCCTGGCCTAACACTAATTTTCATCCCTCCTTTGAAAGTTCTGCTCCACCTCTCGACAAGGCCATTATTCCAGATGATCTTATTTCCTCAACTCCATTCACTTTTAAATAAACCCTCATTGCTTGGGACCCAAATTGCACTCCATTGTTCATCACTATTCTTTCCAGTATTCCCTATATTTCCCACAACTTCTCCAGAAACTTGATCACATCTTGAGTGGTCACCTGATCCGTGAATTAAACTTCTGGCCACCTTGAGTTCTAATCAACAACTATAGTGGCATACTTGGGACAGTAACCTAAAACATAAGTCTCAGAAAGGTCCAGACTAAACTTCCATGCGCATTCATTTCCTCACCTTCTCTTGGTGTATATTCCATCATCCTTTGCGATTTATCTCTCCAAGCACAAGGCAATCTCTCACCACTCTCTCCACATCCTGATCCAACCCAGGCCATTAATACTCAACCCTCACTGTGCACTTGGTTGCACTCATGCTAATGTGCCCTTCATGAGTCAGTAATAAAATATGCTTCCTCAACACCTCTAGCACTACCTGTAACTCTCTCCTCAACTATGTGCCACCCACCACAGACAGCTCTGCACATTCTCAACAGATTCAACTCCATCAGACGCCTTTCCCTTGGTAGGCCAACCAGCTGACATATATTTTGTAAATTCCTGTAGTGTTCTGTCTTCCCTTACTGCCTTTACCCACTCCCCATGCAATATGTTCCCTTCAGTACGCATACTTAAATTTGCCACAAGCCACTCTTTTTCACTATCTCCATCTTCCCCATGGGTATCTGCAGATAACATTGAGAGTCAGCAAACCACAACGTTTTTTCTGACTAGGGCATATCCCATCTTTTAACAAAATTCCAGCGTTCTTAAAACCCATTTTGAAATTCTAAACTAAGCTTGGCAGGTGCCATTGTTAGTGAAGACATCCTTCAAAGGATGATGGTCAGTGCAAATAACAGTTAGTACCCTACACAAACTTCCTAAAGTGATTCACACGCTACCATCATGACAAAGCCTCATGCAGTCGTGGAATATGTCTGTTTTGTCAACGGTCTGGGAGCATAACGCTTGTACTACAACACCACTACACCCAAACCCACACTACTTGAGTGCAAATAATACTCTTATCCTGTGTATCAAAACATTTCAATTTCAATTTAGCATTTTCTAACATTAATTTGTGCAGTCTTATCCACAAACATTTGAGTGAACCATGAATAGTATTTTGTAAATTCTAAGAATGATCACAGCTGATCCTTGTTCTGTGGTGCAGAAGCATCCTCAATGGCCCTTGCCCTCAGTGGCGACATTCCACTTTTGTCCATCCAATGCCGAATATACTCAACACCCCTCACACCAATTTTGCACTTATCCAACTTGATGGCCAACCCACTCTCCTGCAAAATACTCAACACTGAATGCAAAACTTCATCATGCTTTTCCTCACTTTCACTGAAAACCAGAATATCATTCTGTAACTGTCACAGTCTGAAAAATTGGTGAACTGCCTTCTGAAAAACAGCCGAACCTGATGCCAAATCAAAGGGCATGCGTTTGAACCAGTAGGCCCCTTCAAGAGAGACAAGAGAGACAAATGATGTGAGAGGCCTAGATTCAGGATGCAAAGCAATATAATGATATGATGATGACAATTCCAAAGTAGAGAAAAATGTTGCTTCCTTGATCGTCTTCAGCATATTTAATATGAAGGGCAGAGGATGACTATTCACCCAAATGGCCTTCATTGGGATGCGGAAGATCTACGCATAATCATAAGTCCTCATTAGCCTTTCTCATCAAAGAAACTGGGATGAACCATTCTGAAGCCTTGATTTCTTCGATGATGTCCGCCTCACATAATTTTTGCATTTCTTTCCGCAGAAGTGCTCTCATGACTAAAAGTACACTGTGTGGTTTGTGCACCTTGGGACGGACCCCTTTTTTCAACACAATATTGTGCTCAAACCCTTTGAGAAAACCTAATTCATTTATTTTTTAATACTGGAATTGTTTCCTGCCAAACAGTACTATGTAACATTTACATTAGCTAGTGCTCCTAGAACCTGATTAGGATGATTGGGGTCTAATCTTATTAGCAAGCCTCCTGGCTGTGGTCATCCGAGCAAGCATGACCCATTGTTGGCGATGTATACCTTAGAATTTGTTTTAACATCTTGAAACTCCTAAGAACCCTCAAAATATCCCCCCCCCCCCCAAATCAATCGGTTTATCCCATAGGCCACCAATTTAATGTCAGGGTCACTCAAAGTTTGACCTGGAAATTTATCAAGGTAATTTTCCCCAGTCAATATGTAATATGCGCCTGAATCTGCCATCACTTGTACTTCTACTCCATCAGTCATGAAGGTACAGAAAGGGGTGATCCCTGTCCCTGTAAACTCTAACTTCATCAACCTGTAATAAAAATTATTCAGCAGGATTCTCCGGTTTATCCCCACTTATAAGGTTAACAGACGCCTTTGACCTTTAAAACTTCCAACATTCTCTCTAGAAACCCTGGGAAAATGTTCTTTTTGTATCTTCTGCATATTTAACCAGTGTCAGCACAGCTGGAATCGGTAGAAATGTGCCCTCTTAACCCACGCTTATAACATGAGTCTTTTTTTTATTCACAAAACTGTTTTCCCGTGCAAACACATTCCTTTTCTAGCCACAGACATTTTATAAATGTTCCCCTGTGCATTTTCCACCCTTCCTGAGTTACTGTACCACATTTCTCTTTTCAAAGTCAAGTTCTGTTTGTTAAAAAGTTTTTCTTGTGTTTGCCTGTCGCACACCTTATAGTTTCAAATAGATGCCAACAAATGCAGTGCTACTCTGAAATTGTTCATTGGTTCTCCAGGTAGTTGAGTCCTTCTGAAGAATTGAAATTTTTTCCACTACCTCATACCTTTTCTTTCCATAGTTCAGATCCAGTTCTTTCAACACTACTGTATATTCATCACATTCTGTTTCTTCGTCATCCTCCTCAGGCAAAGGTGGAAGATGTTTGATAATGCAACATCCTGGGATCCTAAACAATACTTTACAATGGCCGATTTTTGGGAAGCAGTAAAGATATCTCTGCCTACTGCCTCAGCATATGCCTGTAAAACGTCCTTCCAATCTTTGCATCCTGCGATGGGTTCTCCTGGAGCGTTTAGAAAAGGTATTGGCGCAGTCGTGTCTTCCATGGTCAGTAATAGGGACCGATGGCGACAGCGGTCAATGGGCCACAGTTGTTACATACAAAGATATACTGACAGCTGTGATACAATGTATCACTTCTTTTTTCATTTATATTTCATTTTTGTAATTTTCCTTTTTCTTCCTATTTACAGCACAGGCATGTGGAAATAAAGGCTGACCGCCTGCTTTTTCTAAATAAAACTAAACATCCTGTGAATAGCCATTTCCCCCCGTCTTGTAGAGTGTGTGTTATGGTTATTTACCAGTCCACTGTTTACTGTTTCTATGCAACGGGTCCCCACCTAGCCTGGCTGGAATAGCATCTCACAGGAGCACAGCATGTGGCGCAGTCCTCATGCGCTGTATCGGGCACAACGTAGCTGAAGTTGATGTGCCCAGAGTGCACTTGAAATAAATTAGAAAAAAGAATATATATACACAAACACAACTGTGCGGTTGCCATAGAAACTGCCAGAATCTCTCCACATTAGCGGTGCAACTGTAGCCCAGGGATTACAGGAATCCTCACAGGTTAACCTCGGTTGCCTGCTCCAGAACAGGTGCTCTCCTCTCTGTAGGCAGAGTTTCAGTCTTAATCGCCAGTGAAACAAATCCTCTTTCAAAGGTAAGAGAGAAAAAAGATTTTTCAAGTTGAACATGCATTGAACAGAGAGGAATTTGCCAGCTAGCGATCAACTGCCTCCAACACTCCTGTCTCCCTCATGAGCCAGAGAACTCTGACTCCACAATCAAAGTACAACACAGAGCTTTGGCATATAGGCAACACCAGGTACTCCCGACGACAGTCCTCTCAGCCTTTTGATGTCTGGGGAAAGAAAGTCAGACACACAACCTACAGACCACTAGGGACAGCTACTTTCCGAGTCCCCCACCCCTGTCACATCAGCCTCCTATCCACTGTAGTCTATACTTATCTTCTCATGCCGACCCCGTGAGAGGCAGAATCAAACATTTTCTGCAAAAGTGTAAAGCTATCACACCTGACAGATCTATCCTGCAGATGCTTCAGCAGGGCTCAGCCCTTCTATTCCTTCCTGACACGCTGCATCTTTTGCCTACATCAAAGTTCAGAGTAGCATCCATCCATGTTGTTGTAAGAGATGCAAATTCTACTCCAGGAAGGGGTCATAAGAAGGATACAGGACTCAGAAAGAGGGTCTGGTTGCTACTCCTGCCATTTCCTTGTGCCAAAGAGTTATGAAGGCCTTTGTACTATTTCAGATCTATTCTCCCTCTGCACTCCTTCCCTGGGAAGAACAAATTCATATTGTTGACCAAAGCGCAGGATCTGTCTGCCCTGGATCGGACGACGGTATGGCGACTTTTAACATACAGGACACATACTTTCATGTCCGATGTTCCATGTGGTTCAGGGTAGGCCGAGAGCATTTTCAATTTGCTTTGCCATGATTCAGCCTCACCAGTGCCCCTCTTGTGTTCACAAAAAGTGATGGCTGTGGTCACAGCACACTTTCAGAGGTTGGGAATGCCAATCTTTCCCTAACTCGGCGACTGGGTGTTAAAAGCGGGCTTGGCACAGTAAGTCATAGATAAGCTCCAGACAGCAATGAACCTCATACCGTCTCTGGGGTTCACAATTTACATGCCGCAATCGCACTTGACTCTTTCGCAGAAGCTTCCCTTCATAGGAACCATCATGGATATGGTGCAGCCCCTGGCCTTCCAGTATATTCGTGCTATGTTCTCAATGTTCAGCCTCGATCCTGGGTTTCAGTGAGGATGGTTCTGAGGCTTCTTGGCCTATTGACCTCCTGCAATCTGCTCGTCGACTATACCAGGTGGAATATGCGGGCTTTGCAGAGAACGCTGAAGCCTCAGTGGTCCTAGTACCAAGAAAACCTGCCTGATTCCTTCCACGTTTCGGAAGCGATTTGCAATTCTGACTGTTCGACTGCAATTGGACCTACTACAGATTTCTCTAGCTTCACCATGCTGAGTTGCTTTAATGCGTCAATGCTAGATTAGGTATGTAATTTATGAGAGGTGGAGATCAAAGGACTCTTGACCCCCCCGGAAACTTGAGTTCACATCAGTCTGTTGTAGTTGCAGATGAATGCTGGCTTGAAGACCTTCCTAGCGTCCATCTAGGGGAGGTTGATGTAGGTTCTTACTGACAACACAATCGCCATGTGATACTGTGCAAGCATGGTAGAGTGAGGCCCTGTGTCAAAAGGCGCTGTGCCTCTGAAGTTGGATAGAGCGTCAGGGCATCTCCCTGATCATGAACCACCTGGTGCGATATATAAGCGCCAGGGCGAACAAGCTCAACTGATGACCCTGGGTAGATTACAAATGGCAGTTGCACCTTAGGTGACCCAGTGCATCTTCCGACAGTGGGGAGAACCTTGGCTGGATCTTTTCATCACCATCAAGAAATGCATTGTCAAAAAGTCTGGACACTGGAGCCTCCAAGAAGGCTGTCTGTGATAGACGCCATACAGCTGGGGTGGAGCACAGGACTCCAATGTGCCTTTCCTCCTCTTCCTCTCCTGTCTCAAGTTGTAAAGAATGTCAAGCTTGACCCGGGCCTAAGTTATTTGAATGGCTCTGGTTTTGGCTAGGAGATTGTGGTACCTCGTACGTTTGCGCATAGGCATTTGTCCTCCAATCAAATTAGAACTTCAGGAGAATCTTCTGTCACAGCAGCATAGCAGGGTTCTTCAACAGGTCTTAGGCAATCGCTACGCTACACATGAAGGTCTTGATCAAGTGGTGGCAGTTGAAAACCTTCAAACCTCCTCTAGAGGTTGTGGGTGTTATTCTTGCTGTGCGGCGTCATCCTACAAAGTCCATTTACACTGGCAGCTGGGTCAAATTTGTGGCCTGGTATGGGGTCCACGACACAGACCTGTTCCTATCCAGCAAGGTTTTTGAGTGAGCACCATGAAAGGTTATTTGTCAGCCCTTCCGGACTTTTTGCGTTTGCCGAACCATCAGTCCTTGTTTAAATGACCTGTTGTGATGGGGTTTATTAAAGGTTTGACACACATGTGCTCTGCAGAACTGTTTGTGATGCCACAGTGGGATCTCACGTTGGTCCAGATGTTCCCTGTATATGCCCCATCGAGCTATTGCATAGCTGCTCGTTGGGTCTTCTAACTCTAAAAACTGTCATTCACATTGATATCACTTCAGCATGGGTGATGAGCTTCAGGCTCTTTCATTGCAGACACTCTGTAACACCTTTTTCCCAGACACAATGGTGTTAAGGACCTTGGTGACCTTTTGCCAGAAGTCATGACTCCTTTTGATATTGGTCAACCTACCACCCTCCTCATGTTCTTTGTGCTGCCTCATCCCTAAAAAAGAAGAGGAGACACTCCTTTGGGTGGACCCCAGAAGAGCCTTAAGCTTTTGGATTGATTGCACCAAAGTCCATAAGGTGGACGATCAGATTTTTTGAGGCTCTTAGGGGCAAAGAAATGTAAAGCATGTAGAAAAGGACTTGGCCAAATGCATAGTCCTCTGCATTAACATCTGCAACGCATTAGCCAAGAAGCAGCCTCAGAGGGACTGAGGGCCCACTCCACCAGAGGCAAGGCTGCTATCACTACGTTGGCACATGGAGTGCCCGTTCTTGACATCTGTCAGACCTCGACATGGGTGTCAGTGCACAAATTCACTTAGCACTACTGCTTTAATAGCCAAGTCCGACGGGAAAAGTATTTTGCGTTTTTAAGTCCTGTAGCACTTTTTGGTCTGACCCCACTTCACAGACCCTCCACCTTGGGAAGTACTGCTTTGGTATCTATTCCAAAGGTGAGGAATCTGCACTTAGAAACATCCATCAGAAGAACAAGCTACCTACCGTCGGTCATTCTCTTTTTGGTGAATATTTATTCTAGTTGTAGATTCCTCACTGCCCTTCCACCTCCCTTGTTCTGTGAAGTGGCCTCTTTTTACCATTTAAAAAAAGAGCCATATTAGAGATCTGCACACTGGTTCCTATAATTGTGTTGTGTTCTGCACCCGATGGCGTGGACAGAGTCCGGAAAGAAAACTGATGTTGGCACAGACAGATGGCTCTTATGAGGCTCTGCTGCATCACACCCATGTCAGAATAAAGTCACCAAAAATCCATACAGCGCTACCTAACGGCGTGCTGGAGCACCACTGCTAAATGTTACGGATTCATTCTGGCACCTGGGGATATTCTAAAGGTGAGCAATCTGCAATTAGATAGAGTATCCTCCTGAAATAGTATTTCCAAAGGTAAGTAACTTGTTTTTATTGTTGTGAATGTGTCTATCTAATATAGACTTCTAATTGCAGAATCGTAATCTTATGAATTTCCCAGGCACCATACTGGATCCGGAGCATTTTGATAGCAATCCCCTCACGTGTGGCGTTGTGCAGCGCTGCGTCAGATCTGTCCTGCCCCTTATGTGACATTGGGACCACAATATCTGTGCCAGTTCCGCATGCCGGCATCAGTTCCTTTCTTTCTGTGTTTTCCTATGCAGATCCAGAACTCCATAAAATCCTGTTAGCCTGATAGTTTTCTTTCCCTCAAGTTTATCCATTGTACAAGGGATGTGCCCTGTCTAAAAACCACATGGTTTAAGCCCTGCAAGGGCTGCAACCGACAGATCTTAATAACAGATACTTTTAATGTCTGTCGCTGCAGCATTGGCCCTAGGCAAAAGTTGGCGTTGTCCCAATGCTGTGTAAAGATTAATAAGACCATCCACGACCACACAGCCAAACTTGCTGTTGCAGAGCATTGGAGAAAGTTAAAGAAGTCCCTTTCAAGGTTGAAGGTACGGGTGTGCTCTCATTCCTGGGATCGATCTTGCAATCATTCATCTTCAAATCTTCAAAGTTCAGGTAAGCCCAAAAAAAAAAAAAAAAAAGACCATTGCCTGGTGTTGAAGAAAGGCAGAGGCCTTCATCCCATCCTAGAACTTCACACTCTAAACTTCTTCCTACGGAGTAAAAAGTTTAAAATGCTCATCCAGGCACAAGTTCTGTCTGCCATGAATCCAGGACACTGGATGGTGGCACGGGATGTTCAAGATGCCTATTTAATCATTCCAGTGGTGCAGTCCCACAGACTTTACAGCAGTTTCAGATAGTCCAAGAGAACATATTGTTCTCTGTGTTCCTTTTTTGGGTTGACCAGTGCACCTTGAGTGTTCATGATGGTGGTAGTCGCAGCTTATCTTCAGAGGTTGCGAATACTGGTCTTCCCATGCCTTGTCGACTGGCCACTGAAGGTGGTTCTCCTCAAGCAGTCATTAACCACCTCCAGATAACCGCCGACCTGTTGCATCAAGATTTATTCATCGAACTGGATCACTTTTTGAGATGTGAGTAGCTTCAGCATTTGATCCTTGGTTTGACCAGCACCCAAGAGTGCCTGCCAACCTAGCCATTTTTGAAAATCAGACAAGCATGGAGGGTGTGTTACCTTTACCACGTGGTACATTTACCACTCAGACTATACCACATAGGTAAGTACCACCTAGGTCATTTTTAGGTACTTTACCACTAAGGTATGTTTTTTGTATTTTTTTTTATTGCTAATAGAACCTGTTTGTGTGTATATGTACAAATGTATGTATATATATTTTTAAAAGTGTAAGTATTTATGAAAAAAAAACATAAAAATTGTTTTTTACGGTGTAGGGAAGAGTAAAGAGTTTTTAGGCTTCAGAAATTGGTAGGAGGTAGAAAAGGGTTTAAGGGTTCAGTGATGAGTGGATGTTAGAGGCTGGGTATTGGTAGGGGAAAGTACACACCTACCACTAGCAGTACACCCCCAACACAGGGTTGTGCCCAGTCAAGGTCCCACAAAGTAGCCCCTGGCTCAACCATTGGTAGCTTGGCAACAAGCAGTCAGGCCTAACTCAGGAGACAGGTATGTAAAGCATTTAAATACACTAATACAGTAAGTAAGACAGACACAACTCACAATCAAAATCCCACAACAATTTATAAAAATAATAAATATTTTTAACTTTACAATTACACCAAAACAGCAAAAATCCAATATAGGAAACCAGAGTTATAACTTTTTAAAAGTAACCAGCGCTTAGAAGCCAATAGCACTTAGAGGGAAGGTTGCACTGGACTGGGACACAGTCAAGAGTTCCAGCCGCCGGCAATGTAACACTTTACACTTACTTGCAGAAGTGTTTCGTGATGCAGGAAAGTGGTCCACAATCCCAATCGAAGGTTCCAGAATCCGAGTTACTCGTTGGGACGTCGGGACTACCATCCCACAATGCACCTGGTCAAATACTTGAAAGTCCACTGGATGCACTCCAAGCTTGGGACTTTTGTGGAAGTTTTTGCAGGGAAGCTCTTTTAATCTGTTGCTTCAGGAAGTCCACTCCTGAGTTCTTTTTGAAGCAAGGCAAAGTCCTTTGGGCTGTGGTTCCAGTGGTCCAGAAGGCGTGCTTTTTGTAATTTGGTAAGAATCGGTATAAATTTGTATATCTAGGGATGTGGACCCTCTGCAGAGCCGACAGATTTCATGCTGAGATCTGACTGGTTGCCAATGCTTTAACCAGGAAATGATGGCAGCCATTTTGGGACTCTGACTCAGCTGAGTCCCAAAACAAAAGTTGGGACCGCGGGGAAGTAAGGCTTTCTCTGTGGTCCACAAAAGTGCACACTGGGAGCTCTGAGTTGGGCCAAGGCACCCAGGAAGAAGTGGCCAGGCCTCGAGGGATGGGGTCCCTGGGGCCAAAATCGGCCCCAGGGAGTGTGGCTTCATGCCTCCCCTACCCTTTCATGAATTGGCTGGGGCCTGGTGATGGGCTCCCTGGGGCCTAAAGCAGCCCACAGAGAGGGGCCGCTTGCCGTCCCCTCCTCTTTTTCTATTCCGCATTGGCTAGGCCCCAGAGGTACGGGGTCCCCAGGGTCTAATTCGGCCTAGGACAGGTGGTCCATGTGTCCCCCACCTCCTGTTTTATGAATTGGCTGGGACCTGGGTTATGTGGTCCTCAGGCCAAAATCAGCAAATGTAAGGGGGGTGGGGCACGTGGCCCTCCTCCCCTTTCACAAATTGACCAGGCCCTGGGGGATGGGGTCCCCAGGGCCAAAATCTGCCCAGGGATGGGGTCCATGCAGCCCCCTTCCCTTTTAGTAATGCAGGGTTGAGTGCTTACATGGGGTGGGTTGGCCACAAGGCAGGTCATGCAGCCAACCACTCCCCCCCTGCGAACACCCGAATGCCGAGGGTTGGATTGGTATAAGGTAATTTATTATTACTCGCACCCTCGCCACGCACTGCTACTTACCCCACATATTGCATCAGTAATGACACTTTTATGACCTCATTTATAATATAGCTCCAACATTTTCATTATAATAATTGATGAGAAACCTGTGTATGGCGGGGGTGCGAGTTATAGTTACCTTAGAGAAAGAGGTATAAGGTCTTGCAATAAGTATAACTGTAACTGTTTAATTTCTATGGTTTTGCACATGTACTATCTGAACCCAACTAAACGTCACTGTAACGTTTTTTTTTGTTGTGAAAAATATCTATCTATGCATGTATATGTGTGTATAATATTATCATATGAGCAGCAAGAGACCAACTAACATTCGTGTGGGAGTCCAGGATGGTGTAGCTTGCATAGATCCCACTTTCCCATACTCTGATATGCCCTGCAGATGTCAAAGTTTGCCAAAAATCATTGTGTTCTCACATTTTGGTGAGGTAAAGCCCTGGAAGTTTAGAGGATTGTCAAAAGGCTCACCACCCAGCGTACACAAATGTTTTCTGCAAAAACAATACTCACTTGTATGGCTGTTTTTTTGTCTGTGATAGAAAAAGCTCCGAACATCTTTTAACATCAAGATTTTTCCTTTGAATTTCAAGCATTCCGAGGTTGTGAGTAGCATATTTGACCTTGGGAAGGCAACCACCCAGGGAAACCTACCAAACCCATTCGTTTCTGAAAACTAGACACCTAAGGGTGTCCATTGTAGCGTGGTTTGTATGGTTCCCACTTCATTTTCTTAAATGAAACTTTGGCTAAAATATTTCTGCGTGGGAAGGTTCCAAAATTCATGAGGATCAACAAACTTTCAAACACCTAGTATCCCCACTTGTCCAAAAAAAATGGTAGCCCGCTTGTGTGGGTGGGCCTTTCATCTGCGGTGCAAGAGGCCCCAAAACTCACTGTGGAACCATCAATATTCTTCCATTGAATTTCTATCATTTTCTGCTGTAGTATTTGGTTTCAGGCTTGGCCTGTAGCCTGGGAGGCCTACCATTCCATGACATCTCTCAAAACTAAAAACAGGGTATACAGAGTGGTGTGGCATACATGGCTTACAGTACTGTTTCTTTTGCTAAAATCACAGTGTTTCCTCACATTTCTGTGAGGGAAAATTCCAGAATCTGCCACAACCAGTCAAAGTCCTATGGCCCAATGTGCACCACACATCCTGATAAACATGGTACCTCGCATGCCGTGGTGGACCTCTCATCCACTGCAGGAAAGTCCTCAAAACACACTAGCAACATTGAGATTTTTCCATTGAATTTCAATCCTTCTGAGATTGTGGGTAACTGAAATAATTGGGCTGGGATCAACTGGAAGCCAGGGTAACCTGAGAATCCCAGGTATTTGTTAAAGCTACAGAACCAGAGAAATTGAGGGTGGTGTGCCTTGTACGAATGCTTCAACAACATTTTCCTACGCAGAATGCAGTGCAAGTGCCAAAGCATGGGTGAAAAAACTCAGTTTCCCCACCAGAGCTGCCAACTGCAGCAAATGTTATGTTTGCTTTGCTTGTATAGCACAACCTCCCACTCCTAGAGGAGTATCCCAGCACTAATACTGCAGACTATAAAAAGGCAGCGGATGATACTTAGAAGAGCCTTGTTTTCCATAATTTCTTAAACCTACTGAAATCCTGACAGGGTTGAATTTGATGGGTAGCCTGTTCCTTTGAGGGGAGAGCCTGTTCTTCTGATGAGAGAGCAAACGCACCCCATTTTCGATCATACATATGCGTCTTGGGGTTAACAGTGCTTTATCTTTAGAGCTCATGTTTCTACCCGGGTGGTACCATGATAGCCTCGTGGGAAGGTAGGCAGGTCCATTGCCAAATAGTGCGCTGGTGTGTGTCACATGCATTTAAACAAATTATGCTTCCTTGAGTGTACCCAGTGCAAGGCTCTTAAGGTGGGTAAAGAGGAGAAACGGAAGAGAGTTTACAGACCAAACGGGGTGGTGTATTTTGTACCACCTGTAGTTTGGACAGGAGAGTTTTGTTTACCACTAACATGTGTGTTACCATAGTCCAGGCGACTCATTATGAGTGCCTGGGCTATTGTTTTACTTGAACTGAGAGAAAGCCAAGAGTCCACTCTACTGAGCAGTCACAGGGTGCTGATAGAGGTACCACAGATGAAATTCACATGTCCCTTCAGAGAGAGCAGAAAACCCAGATTTGTACCCACTCCCTTAGGACAAGGTACAGTGCCAATCTCTTTCGGCCACCAGTTGTTTGCCCAAAGTTCCTGCACATTACAGAGCAGGAGAGCTTCTGTCTTCACTCTGTTAAGTTGTAGGCAGCTCAGACTTACCCAATCGACTTTCCCCATACAGTCAATAAATCTGGTTTGGAGGCTCGTGGGTCTTGCCATGTTGAGATCACCAACTGGGTGTTGACTGCGTAGGATATTATTTCAAACCCGCAGGATTTTACAGTCTTCTCAAGCGGGGTCACAAAGATATTTAAAAGTGTAGGGCTCAGGAAAGATCCTTGTAGTATCCCCCAGTTATTAGTTACTGTCCTGGGTTTAAAAGGATGGATTGAGACCACATGTGTGCTGTCTTCCAGGTAGTCCCTGAACCACACATGGGCTTCCGCATGCACATCTATGTTCTACCAGCTGTGTTTCTGCACTTTATTCAATAAAAACGGTACCCCACGGGACAGGGTGGGCATATTGAAAAAAGAACGGGACAAAACTGGCCATGTTAATACATAGTCGTGGCAAAGTGTTTTTGTTTATTGCCAGGGTTTTATTCCCGTACTGTCATGTACAGTAGGCCCACCAACACACACAGTGTAATATGGGAACCTAAGATGGTATGATAGTTGCCAATGGCTGGATGTTCTGAAGTGTCAAATCACAAAAAGTGATGGGAAGAATACTTGCAAATAGTTTTACCCCTGGCAGTTGCTTGGGGTTGTATTCCAACCCATTGTTTTTTTATCCACTATGCAACCTCAGATTAGACCCAACCATATGCAAATCAGCCTTTGTACTGCACCAATAAAAACACTCTATCCTGAACGGCCAAGCTAGGTTTTCTCTGAACTGGAACACTAGCAACCCAAGACCCGTGTCAGCATATTTGGCCCCTTCAGTCAGTTTCAGCATAATTCCCTTTGCGAACTGTGCCCAACCCTCACATCTGGGCAGATCCTTGGACACTTAGGGCATTACATCAAACACAGAAAACGTTATGGGAAAATGTTTACAAATAGCCTGAGCACTGGAAATCTCTCAGGCTAGCATTCCAACCCATCATTTATTGTCCATCATTACACCTCGGATCCAGCTATCAGGTCTCACATCCTACCAAAGGGGGCCAACACTGTCGTTCTGCCCCCAGTTGGGCAGAACGCCCACTAGACACTACAGAGAATGGTTTAAAAAACAATAATGTGGAGGGGAGCTGCCACTCCTGCATCAAACAACCCACCCCAAACCCAGGGGGCTAACAGTCTTTCTGACCCCTCAATCCCCCAAAAGGGGAGCTGGTGTGTGTTCAGATATCCCACTAAACATCAGGATCTAAATTTGTGAAATAAAAAAGGACGGATGAATGGAGCTTTATCCCCACTCCATTGTCTGGTGCCCACAGAGTCTCTGTCGCCCTGGGGTGGGTAGATTAGAGGGCTTGCCTGAATTTTCCCACCCAATTGGGGCAGAAAGTGCACTAGGCCCCATGGTCTATGTGTATAGAAAGCAAATAGGTGGGGCCACTTTCCTCCAGGGTCTGCTTATCTGAGGCAGGAAAAATATTTTAGGTTGCTAGGGGAGCTGTTACCCAGAAACATGAGGTGATGGCCTGTAATGGTAAGTGTTATGGTGTGAGTGCCAGAGAGGTCCCTTACCCTAGCTGTTAGGGTTTGGTCTTCTTATCCACAGCACATTCTGGCAGCATTGTGTATGTGATCCTCTTGTCCATAGTACTTATGAGTTAAACGTTCCCATCATATTTTTGTTGCGGTCATGGCTTAAGAGATGCTGTGTGTATAGTTAACAATGGAGGAGACTTACTTTTTGAAAGCATGATACAGAAATCATTTTTAAGTGCAATCCACTTCTTGTTAGCCTTGAAGGGGTTCTTTCCCTAATGAGATTCCCCAAAAGCTGAGGGGCTGGGGTGCATTAATGACCCAGGCTGACCATTTTCTTTTGCGAACCCTTGTCCACTGGCTGCTGGTAGGTCACCCTTAACCACTAACTCCCTCCCCACTCCTGAATGGATCACTGATCCAAACATCATGTGCACAATGTGTGTTTGCTTGCAGCATCAATAATATCACTAAACATCACCCCTAGAAACTCCTAGTGCTCGAAGTCACTCGCCCTCTGCTCGCAGGCATTTACTCCAGCCTGCCAGGAGCAGCTCCAAAGCAGTTTCTAGACCTGTGCCTGTCCCAGTGCACCTTACCCCGAGCAACTCCTGGTTCCTAGCATGTGTGTACAAAATGTGTGCATGTGCAGCAAACTGACCTTCATGAAGAGCATACATTTGTGTAGTTGAGAAACCTGCAGAGCACAGCATAGACCCCAACCACAGCTATAAATGTCCACTAAGATAGAGGGGCTATTTCTATGGCAGAAGTCCGGCAACAGTCAAAGCAATCATAACTCAATCACCAATGGAAGAACGGCAGAGTGCACACCACAGCAGCTGCACCATTTGTTTCTTCACTGCAGCATGCATCGGCCACCCCACACAGGCACTGTGTAAAACATTTGGACATGGAGGCAATCTTAGAAGTAGAAGCCATGATGCACCAGGTCACGTTCCATCACCCTAGCAGCTACTGCCATTTTTGGCATAATTTGCTATTATCGTGTTTTCAGTGGTGACAGGCACTGCAGCTGTTGGAGCTTACCATGCCACAACAAGGAGTGTGTAGAAGATTGACATTATCAGGGCTTGTTTATTCTGGAATTGTGGTATTACCAATGCACCTATATTGCAATACAAGTGGGAACTGGATCCGATGGTAGAGGGCCAAGGGCCATCAGAGGTTAGTAGGCTTCGGTTTGAACAATTGTTTTTTTTTACCTCTGTTTTTAGGGCCACTTTACTGTTGGATCCAAACCGAGTAGCAGGTACTTGAGTGAACAGTATGTGCTGCCTCCCACTGGACTTTCTAGTACTCACAGACCTTGTGCTCTGCTCTAGGACTCTGGCTATGACCTGTGACCTCCCATGCCCAGCTCTGTAGCAGTTTCTAGCAGCTATTGATCTTCAGTGTAGTGAGACAGAGTACTCCAAGACTTTCTCTGGTGCTGGGATAAGTTAGGAAAGCCCCACATAATACATCAATGTTGAGCAGTCTCTCAGTGTTGTACAATATAAAGCTCCTTCGACTGGTATTTGTCAGAACTCACAGCTCCTTCCTATTGCATTTGTCATGGCATGCACAGTGTACAACCTTTTTCTACAGTACGTCAGGACGTTACACCATCCAAAAAACTTTAATACTGTTTTTGACACTGGGTCTGCATTAACAATGCCCCTATTAGTTATGAGTAACAGAAGTACTTCATAGGTGGGATAACACAACTGCTGCCCTATCAAATGCTGTAAAGAATATGATCAACAAAAGGATGGAGCCAGAGCCTTAATGCAACCTTATCATTGGACCCAAACAGAGCACCACATCGTAATACTACATTTTTACTGTGTGTAATTAAAATCATGTTACAACAAATTTGAAATAATAAAATACATCAAATTAAACATATGCCAGCTAAAATCATACTTGATCAAATGATTACAAATATCTCAAAGCTCCATGCATTGGCTTGTAGCAGTTAATAAGTTAGAGTGCTACAGATGTGCGACATTTTGTAATTTACCTCCAGAATCTCATTACGTGGTAGGTTATAGCGTTAGGTTTAAACTTGTTCCTGAGTCTCTTTGACACTTACCTCCAGAATCTCGGCACACAACTATTGATATGATTTGTTTTACTAGAAAAACAAACTGCTGCAGGTGATTGTGTCCTTCTCCATTGTTCAATATGGATTGTCCACAGATACCTCCTGCACAGATCTATTAATTTTGGAGAAATAAGGTTATACGATTCAGTGTTTCCAAACTTGAGGCACAGAGGTGACGCTAGTTGTTTTGCCGTAGGATTCTGTTTCAAACACCTTCAAATTCAAGGAGCAGAGTGTACAGAAAATGAAAACAAAGTAAGTCATGCTCCACATGGGGCTATAAAGAAGATGTTAGACATTGCATCCTGTTCTCTGAATATGTTTACATTTGATGTTTTCTGAAGCAGCACCTCTTGGTCTCTGCTAAGGTTCACAGGAACTCAAGGTCAGCACTTAGGAGCCAGGACTCACTCCAGCAGAGGCCCCCAGCAGGAACCAGTTCAGATGCAGTTGCTGCTAGTCTGTTGGGCACCTTCAGAAAAAGGTGTCTTGCAGCTTGTCTCCCTGTAGTCATACAGGAGGACAGCCAACTGACCTTTGGAAGAGTCTTCTTCATAGTCTTGGCTACAAGTCTAGCAGTCCAGGTCTACAACAGGTCTCAAACTGCAGGTCCAGTCCTCTTCTCGTCTTCCACAGGTCAAGTTTATGTTCTGATGACCTGTAGGTGAGGTGCCAACTTTGTAGCTGTTGCCAGCAAATGGGTAGGGGTGATACCTGGGCACTTCCTAGCCAATGAGATATACATTCCCAGCGACAACCATTCCCCACTTTTGCGGCACACCTCGTATGACGTACTGCAAGCTATCACACAGTGTACTATTCCAACATGGCAGAATATTTCAGTCCCTGAAGCTATCTTGTGTGCCAGCCAGGGGTGTGCTTATGGAAATGAGCAGTACCCTCCTCCTCAGCTACACCACGCTGGTTAATGGAACTCCCTCTGGGCTGGTCCAGACTAAATACAGAGGGCCAATGGAACAACATAAATCTCTTCCCCACGTCTTCCTTTACACTTTGCTTTCAATGGGCAGGCCCTGGTTCCATTCAAGGTAATGAAGTTCCTGAACGCTCCTCAACTGCCCTTCCCGAGGTGTTATGTGTCACATACCTCACATGCAGGTCTTCATTCAAAATGGCCCAAGCCATTGCTTGTGCTCTGGAAGCAGTTTTCACACCTCATTAAGGGGAAGCACTGATAGTGTCACCTTCTAGCGGGCTAATGCTTATCACCCAGTTGGGGACATAGGCAGGCAAAGTCAAATTTTTTAAGTGTCACTTTTCCTAACTATTTATTGAAAAGTCAGACTTGATCATTAAATTAAATTTATATTAAACATTGAAAATAGTATTGGATTGGTTCCAGTAGCTTGTTCCAAACTGGACGTAGTATGGTTCTTTC
Source organism: Pleurodeles waltl (assembly GCF_031143425.1). NCBI lineage: Eukaryota > Metazoa > Chordata > Amphibia > Caudata > Salamandridae > Pleurodeles > Pleurodeles waltl. The sequence continues at coordinate 1,084,736,643 of NC_090439.1, read as the reverse complement.
TCTTTTGCCTGTCCCCAATTACCAGTTCAGGAAGGCCAATGACAGCCAGGTGCAGATAGTTAACTTAGTTGTGGCTTTGTTTTAGATACCCCTGCCTCATTACGTCCTGTTGTAATATCCATCAAAGGCCTTATTTGCACAACAGACAGAAAATTACATTTGAAATGGAGCAACACCAAACCAGTTCTCGAGTCAATGGATCCACTTTTGAAAAATGAGTATCAAAGCAGATTCTAGACAATTCCACTTTGCTCCAGTTCCAATTGCAAGTTCTTCTTCACCAAGGAACCGAGTGCTCCACAGAGTACACAAAGAGCTGCTGTGTGTCCTTAGCTGGTGTCTGAATGACAGCAGATTTCCCAAAGGTGAGGGGGCATCACGTGAAATCTGTGCAGTTTGCTGGAGAAGCTTTTGGTCTGCCTAGTTACCAGAAGCCTGCACACAGTAAAAAGGAGAGTGCCTGGACCTGTTGTAAGAGACTGTCTATGAGAAATCCAACCTGTGCCCGGGGTGAGTAACACCCAGAGGAAGTCAACTTGTGTGTTGGAGTGCTCTAGGTGCCAATTCTAACTGAGGCTCTACCCAGTCTCCCTGCAGAGTTCATTTGGAAAACTACTTGAAACTTCATCATTAGTCTGTCATCTGGCACCTCCACCTTCACCCCTTTGGTGCTCATGACGGAACTGTTCTGTCATAAGTGCCAGTGGTTGTGTGCTTAGAACGGAAACATTCCCTCCTCTTCACATGACCACATAATCCCTCTGATTCTTACAGCAGAGAGATTTCTATCTTCTATTTTCTATCTGCCTTGCTAAAACAGCCTTAGGAGCTGGGAAAGAGCTTTCCCAGCTCCAGAGGCTGTTTTTAGTTTTCAGTGAAATGACTATCAGAGTGCATGGTGCGCTGATGTCATTTCACTGAAAATGAAATTGAAATGAGCTGAGGGGCTCATTTCATGTACACTGCCTAGTGCTGCCAAGCACCTAGGCAGGCGGTAGGGATATCAATGGAAAAAGGAGAATCTCCCCTTTCCAATGGTACCCTACTGTAGTGGATCCATGCTTGGTGATCGACGCAGGAGGACCATCCCCAAGCTGGGGTCTACTCCACTAGGCACCAGGGAGCTCGAAGCGGCCCCATGGGCACGGAAATTTGCTCCCCCCATATTTTTTTGGCCAGTTGAGTCTTTCAGCCCCCCAGTAGGCAAATAGGCGCATTAGCACCCGATCTGTCCCCCTTCTCAGGAGAGGGCTGGGCAGAAAGCCCACTAGGCACCAGGAATTTTTTGTTTCAAACCTTGGGGTGGGGAGCCTGCCCAATGGGCTTGCCAATGCCTGCATCCGGCCCAAACATGTACACAGTCTTTCTGCCCCCCCTCCCCCTCAGGACACCAGGGATTTTTTATTTTTAATACCAAAGGGTAGGGCCTGCCAAAATGGGCATGCCAAAGCCCCCACCTGCCCCCAAACACACATATAAACAATCCTTCTGCCCCCCCCCCCTGGGGGGGGGGGGGCAGATGGGGGCAAAATCCCCAGTTCTGCGACCTGAAGAGGCAGAAAGCACACTAGGGACCAGGGATTATTGTTTTTCACTCTTAGTGGTTGCCCAAAATGGGCATGCCGTTGGCCCCACCCCCCAAACACCAATGGTGTCAATCTTTCTGCCCCCACGGGGAGCAGATGGGGATTATTACCCCGCCCACTAGACACAAGGGAAGAATTTGTTTTTTTTTTAAAAGGGGTGGGGGTATGTCCATGCTCCCACCCTACATAAATGGGGATACAGAGGGCAGATGAGGTAATTATTCCCGATCCACCCCCTGGGTTGGCACACAGCCCACTAGATGCCAAGGAATTAAGAAAAAACAAAGGGGTGGGGGCTGCCCACCACCATGGGCATAATTATGCCCCACCCTTACTGAAGGGGGGAAAAGTCTTTCTGCTCCCCCTGCGGACTAAAGCATGTCATCCCAATGGCAAGCAAGAGGGCATTTGACCCTTTTGGGTGCTGATTTTACATATGGGCAATTAAAGCTTGGCTAACTCCCAAAATAGTCCAACTTACAATGGTAAACAGCTGCACTTTTTGGGCTTGTGAAGGCTGCCACCTGGAAAAACATACCAGACCTAGACACTTCTGTAAACTAGACATCTAGAGGAGTCAAGGGTGGTGTGCTTCACGTGCGCCCTGCACCATTTTCGCACCCACAATGCCCATTTTCCCTATATTTCTGTGATGGAAACCGCAGGATTCCACAAACTTCCTACCACCCAACATTGCATTACCTGTGCTGATAAAAACTCTGGCCCACTTGTTGTGGCTGGACCTAGCACCAGTGACAGAAACTGATCCAATCTTGGTCAATAGGAGTCTCCACGCTAGGGCTACCATTGTCCTTGTTTTTATCCATACCTGTCGCAGCACTAGGCCCAGCCACACAAGTGGGGTAGCAGGTTTATCGGCACAGGTGGGGCAAAGCTTGGGGAGTAGGAATTTTGTGGATTCCGGAAGTCTCCATCACATAAACGTAAGGAAAATGTGTCATTTCAGGAAAAGTGTGCGGTTTTCAAGGCATAGTGGGTAAAAAAAAAACTAGTTTGCCATCCTGCATTTCCCTTGGTATCTGGTTATCAAAAATGTACAGGTTGACTAGGTTTCCCTAGGTGCCGGCAGAGGTAGGGTCCAAAATCTAGAGCTACCCACATCAGAAAATGAGAGTCGTAGTTTTTAGTGGAAAAATGTGCTGTGTCCGTGTTGTGTTTTGGGCCATTTCCTGTCGCGGGCACTAGGTCTGCCCACACAAGTGAGGTACCATTTTTAACAAGAGGCTTGGGGGAATGCTGGGTGGAAGAACGTTTGTGGCTCCCGCAGATTACAGAACTTTCCATCACAGAAATTTGAGGAAAATCTGTTTTTTAGTCGAAGGTCAAGGTTTGCAAGGGATTCTGGGTACAAAATATGGTCAAAGCCACGCAAGTCAGCCGACCTTAGATTCCCCTCAGTGTCAAGTTTTCAAAAATGTACAGGTTGGCTAGCTTCCCACAGTGCCAGCTGAGCTAGGGACCAAAACCTAGAGCTACCACTTTGGAAGTAGAAGGTCAGTTTTCGTTGGAAAAAGGTGCTGCGTCCCTTTTATATTTTGGACCCTTTACTGTTGTAGGCATTAGGTCTACCCACAAAAGTGAGGTATCATTTTTATCAGGAGACTTGTGGGAGCATAGAACAGTAGAACATTTAGTATTATCAATTTGATTTCGCTGCATTTGTGCCTTTGAAATGTAAGTCAGTGTATAGATGAAATTTAAAAACTACCCTCAAAATCATATGTTAGTACAGGCACCCACAAATTCAGAGATGTAGAAATAACCACTGCTTCTAAACTCTATATCTTGTGCCCATTTCAAAAATATGTTTCCTTTGTACACATTTTGCACCCTGCCTATTTCGCTATAAGAATTGGTCCATACTAACTCAGTACTCAATGAAAAGCCTTTGTGTGGTGCAGCATAGTTGTTTGCTCTGGGTATCTTGGGTTCTTGGGGAACCTGCAAATCCAACCAGAAGGGTCTAGCGAATGTAATGATATATTGCTTTTGTCAATCGTACATTGTGACAAAAAGTTACAGATAAAAACGTTGTCACAAGTGCCTGCTTTTTCCTACTCATTTTCAATATTTCTTTATTTCAGCAGTGGTTTCTCTTGGAAAAACCTTGAGTGAGCTACACATATGATCTCTTGCTGAATTCAAAATGTTGTCTACTTTACGGAAATGTATAGCTTCTCTGGGTCTCCAGTGGGTTTCACAGTGATTTTCACCACAAACTGGAAGTGGGTTGAGAGCTCAAAAAATAGGGCAAATATGCTACCTCTGAGAACAATGCTAAAACTGTGGTATAAAATTAGTTTTTTTCATTCAGCTCTGCATGTTCCTGAAAGCTGGGAAGATGGTGACTTTAGTACAGCAAATCGTTCGTGGATGCCATTTTTCTCACAAAAATCCAAGTTGGTAAAAAGGGATGCTAATTTGGCGTGGAAAGCTTATGTGCACAAAATCTTCTGGAAGCCTAAGTGCAAACTACCCCAAATAGCCAGAAAAGAGCTCAGCACTAGGGGGCAAAAGCCCTAGCAGCGAAAGGGTTAAGGTGAGAGCCCTGCCTGGTGATGAAAGCTGTGTGCCCAGATGGTATTGTCTCTGCAGCAGAGGGCTTCTTTGATGTCCCTAAGACCGTAACTGCCAAAGAGGGACAATCCCTGATACCCGCCTGCCTTGCTTCAATTCCGACATGAGCCAAGAGTGGGGCACCTCTGACACCCTGCTCCTGCTGCAGGAGAACTCTGCTGTGGAATCAGGAAGAGAGCAGGACAGCTGCCAAAACTGAGCAGCACTTCTCCTGACAGGTAACTCTAGTCTGTGTCTGAAAAACTCAGAAACTGTCTCTTGTCCTGTAACACTGAAGTTAAATCTCTCCATGTTTCGCCCAAACTCTTAGTATGATAGGAGACTGAGCAGACCTAAGAACCCCGCTCATCGGTCTGTCATTCATCATACAGAGATAATGCTGTACTTGCACCTGACTGATTACTCCATGAGAATGGTGAATGTCCTGCACAGACAGGTGGGGACTACAACTGTAATAGGACAGTCAATACCACCCCTGCACCCACATGGGTGGGTGGAGGCACTATACACATTGGTTACAGCTCTTAGCGAGTTGAAGACCCTTGTTACTGAGCTCCATTACTCTGTGTAGTATTACATTGTCTTATGTTATTACAAAATACAATGTGCTGGACAGCGTGATATTATGGTTGTTGATTGATTGTTGAGTTCTTGCCTCCCAACTACTTTCCAGAGAAGCCTTCGACTGCCGGCAGTCACTATCCTGAGAGCCAATGCAGAAGGGGTGTCCTTGCAAACCCCAGACCATCAGTGGCAAACGACCTCAACTACCATGGTTGTGGCCCAGTAGTCCCTTCCCGTCCTAAGGCCCCTCAAACGGGCTTTGGCACAGTTCGTGTTGTATTTGGCGCAGTTCACAATCGAAAATCGCCTTCTGTTTTTCTTTCTTCCAAAGAGTTTGTAATGTAAAACTCCTTCCTACTTTATTTTTCAGATACTTGAAACTGTAAAATGTCTCTGTAGTATGTGTGTCATATAGTTATCCTATACAGTGACCCTTCCTCTTGTATTTGCCACAAGGTCTGTGTTAACATCTCTATTCAATGTTGAGAAATTGAAGCACTTCATAGAGCTGGTAACACGGCTGCTGGCCAATAAAATGCCTGTAAAGGAGAGGGACACAGGGATGGAGCAAGAGCCTTGGGGTCACCTACTTTTGATCCCAAACTGAGCACCACGTACACCCCCTTTGCAGTTGGCCCTCAGGATAGTGAAGCAGGGCAGAGATGGTGTGGTTTAAAACCCCAGAATTCTGCATAGCACATAATAACAATTACAAAATCGAAGTCTACTAGTTCTTGTAAAAAGAAAATGTACTTTAACTCACACATCTAAACTAAATGATAAACATAGCTTGGCAAATTTACCAAATGAAAATCTGAATTCTCTATCCCTTATGATGTGTGTCATGAGGTTCACGCTGTGAATCCCTTGCTATTCAATTTGTTCGAGCCCATGATGTAAAACCCCTTGCCTAGCCCATTGGGTTACGCCTTGCAAAGTCCCTCTTAATTTGATTTTGGGCCTGGTGTACAATGTCTCCATCAACAATGATCAACAAAACTACTAACTGTGACTGTGGTGGGCTAACACCAATGAATATGAGGAAGTATTTCAACAAAGGGTTGGAGGGAAAGCCCTTCACGTTATGCTACTTTAAAATCATTTTTTTGTGATTACATGAGTTCTGGAAGGCTGCTGCACTGTTAAGCCAGACCTAAAAAGGCCTCTTGTCTCTGTGGTTGATTCTGTATCACTGTGATGCACAGATATGGTCGTCTGACAAACACAACCACATTTCCCCTCTACTGATACACCACGACTGATTTTCTCTGCCCTATGCAAATCAAATTAAAAAATATCCTTAATCATTCAAAAAGGAGGCAGCGCTTTGCTCCACGCTGGTCTGCATCAGAGATGTACACACATTGAAAGAATGCTGCAGTGCAGGCTTGGGCGTTTTGAAGTAAAAAGTGTTGAATAGCTGCTCGAAGTCCTAAAGTGTTTCAGTATTGGGACTTGTAAACCATATAACTGCAATACAGCATGAGCTTCAGGTTCAACAATGTCCTTTGAGGCTTCAAGCTAAAAGAATTATACAGAAGGAAAAGGCTGGTGCTCAGTACCAATGTATTATCATCCCCGTTAGTCCAGTATGAGTACGCCAATTTGAGAGATATTGATGAAACACAGGACAATTTAAACATTCACAATCGAATTTAGGGTAGTTTTAAAGTTTTGCTGATATAGCACATCCCCCTAACATGTGCAGATGTCCTGTGGGCATCAGTTAGAGTGTATACATATGTGTACACCAAAAATAAGTTGGTTGGGACATCCAGCAACCTCTAAATGCCGCCCTGACTCTGTGTTTACATAGGGATACACTCTAAATAGCATGGTTGGGGACATCCACTAATTTTATGTGGATATGCCGCATCTGACAAATGCTAGGTTTGTAAACGTATGTATACAGTGTAAGTAGGGCAGATGGGACATCAGCTAAGCTGTTAAGTACCCCGTAACAAATACATAGTTCTTGTAGCACGTCTAATGACTAACTTAGGAAAATATATAACATCGCTTTGGATATTGGTATGCTATCCTTTGCCCAGCCACAAGCACCAGGATATCTGACGTGTCCACATTTGGGTGTTCCCAATACTATTTTGCATTTTTGCCTCAGGAACATAACAATAGTTCTTAGGTATTTAAAGCTAGAATAGCCAAACTCCTTCAAGAGACCCAGGAGTGATCCTTTATGTGGGTGACATATGGATTCCAGATGAGCTACAACTCATCTATGAAGAGAAGACACAGTAACCACCATCTTGGCCCAAGCCAAGCAGGGTATGAAATTAACATTAAGAACTTTAGTCTTCTGTCACACTGAAGACCCTAGTACCTTTGAAAACGCCAACCCCTGATGCGATACTCCGCCCCCCGAAAACGTTTATTCCAGTCAGTGCTTGAAACACCTTTGCCAATATTAAGCTCTTTAGAATACACAAATACACGCAAGTGATTGTGTTACTTACAGTAGAGCCACAAACTGATGTAACTATACTAAGTTAGGACAAAGCCCCTCAGGCTCGTAAAATCAATAATTTACCCTCAGAGTCAGAAGTTCCAAGTGAATTAAAACAACTTATCGTTCTCTTTGTATTGAAAAAAGCAGGCTCATACATTAATTATCCGGCTTGGACTGGATCATTTCATTGACAATGATACCCGATTGCAGAGTGCCCCGCTACCCCCAGGGGTGTACTGGCGCTGAAGGATTAAAACCAACCGGAGAATCAGTCACAGGGCAAAGGAGGAAGAAAAAAGAAACGTTTTAAGTTGTTTCCAGAAGGAAAAATGATTAGATTCAAAAAGGCACTACACAGGAAATGGATTCCAGCTCCTAGAAGCAAAAAAAAAAAAAAAGCCCTTCCACCTATATGTATATATTAATGATACAAGTGTTAGCAGTGATCTCTGCTTGCTTCCGCCAACAAAAATGTAACATGAGGCCTTATCCTACAAAGAAGCCCCATTGTATGGACTCTTCTGCAGTGGAAGGTTTGAGATTAGGGTGCAGTAGTGTCCTGTACTTACGCATGATAAACTACTTAATGCTGTCAGTATAAAAGCATGCGTATCACGTAGTAGAAGGAGCTTCCTGATTCTGTTTGACTTCCCAGTTTTGAAGATACAACTTTTGCTTCTGTTAAATCAAGAATTGTTTTTAAAGTTCTATGTGTAGGGCGGAGTTATGCCACAGTTGCAAATGGTGGCAGCTCCCTAGTGCAGCTCCCAGGCCCTCTTCTCAATAGGGCCTCCATACGCCGTTAATATGACGTAGTTCTTTACAACCATCCGCTGCTTGGATCGGCATACCCTGCTGCTTCACTGGAGGTGGTACAGCTCACCACCAATGCCCCCAAACCATGGAATGGATGACGTGCTCGGTGGAGCTCGGCCTTGCTCTTCAGGCTGTGTCCCCGGTGCTCACTATAACATGCCCACTCACCATGGGCTGGAATACCACGGCGCTCGTGATCCAGTGGAGCGCTGTCCTGCTCCTCTCTAACAGACACAAGACCCTCCCCCAGAGGTGCTGGAGCTGTCAACATTAAGCCACCACTCTGGGACATCTGCCCGAATGCTGCGCCTCCACTCGCTTTGCCATCTGGGACTGACTTCAGGGGACTGGGAGCTACCATTTCCTTTAGTTGGACTGTCCTCCCAGATTGCAGGACCCTGACACCCCTACACAGCTTTTCTCTTTACCTGTGGCCCCTCTGGTGCATAGTAACAAACTGGCTAGTAAAATCCCTTTATATCTCTAGAAGCACCTGACCATGTATGTTCCCACCAGAAACTTTGATTTATCTGGTTATAGTCTATTAGTAGTTCTTCAATATCGCAAGGCAACAATTGGTGGTCAAACTTTATCATTTTTGTTCCTAGTTCATTGTCCTCCTTTCGGATTTTTGACAACACAGAAATGTGCCACCGCTCAAAAAAAGACCTTTAAACAATTATTTTTGCTTCTTAGCCATGGGTGTTGTTTGTCTTTGTGAAAAAAGCTCAGTTCCAATTTTTCCTAGCTCAAAAAACGACAAAAATCAAAACATTTCTGTCCATAAAAAAAGTTTAAAACAGCACACTTTGGAATTTCCATCATGGCCAGCACCTCCAGTCCTTCCTTGCGCAAATTAAAGCTTCTTTTTATTCCACAGCCCTACTGAAAATTTGATCATGTCGCAAGAGGCCTTTACTAGTTACTGTTTAGAGCTAGGATAAAATTTTAAGTTGCCTGCCTCAGATGCAAAGCCAACCATCTGCGGACCTGCTTTGCCTTCAGCAATGGCCTGGAGAATTTGGGGTTCCATCGGGACTAGTTGTGGAATCGTCTCATCGATCAGGGATCGGTTGGCATCTTGACTCCTTCCCAACTTCTCTCTGGACAGAGATGCTAAATGGGATAAAGTCCAGCTTCCCCTTCTTACAATTTTTCTTCAGGTTGGACTGCAGCTTACGGTATGACTTCACTCGCAATGAAAACCTATTGCTGGAAAGGGTCCGCGCTCTCGACTTAGAAAGGGAGTGGCACTTACAGGTGGTCTGCACTTCTTTTTGTGTTTGGTGATATATATATATATATGTATATCTCTTCACTTCACGGTCCCGGATTGCCTTCTGGTATGTGAATGCACATTCTTTGCAGGAATTGGAATGATGCCCAGACACCAGAGGTGGGTCCATCATCGACATCTGTTACTGACAGTCACGAAATAGTCTGAATCCGCTGGTCTTTGACAGAGACATATTTCCTTTGCACACTGAAAGAGAATTTGAAAGAATTTGCAAACTGATGAAAAAACGGAACAAAGCTTCGGATTCACATTCAAAGGCGTTGATGCACAGGGGTGGCATTTACTTGTGGGTCCGCTCCCTCACTTCCAGGGCTGAACGAGGCCAACGTGAAGCTGCACAGCGCCACCTAGCGGTGCTCAGTGCACTGCTGTGAAATCTTCCAGATATGGTCTGGCCGTAGAGAATGTTCTTAAGGTGAGGAACCTGCAGTTAGAGTATCTACCTGAAAGAACATTGTCAAGAATCTGAGAAAGCACAATATTTAATTTTTATGTGTATACAATATTTGTACTCCAAACTCTACTTTGAAGTACAAGTGTACCACAGCATGAGCCTAAAGACAATTTAAAATATTGCAAAAAATACTGACACGTGCAATATATTACAAAAATAGCAAGAGGTAAGATATGCACTTGTTCTATTTGCTTGTGGAAAAAAAAACATTTTTGTCTTAAGTGCTGTAGATCGATTTAACTTTATTTTTACTGTGATCTAACACAATTAATTATTAATTTATAGGGTATGCTTACAGAATTCTTTCTTGCATGATAAATGTTTTTAAATGTGTTACATTAGTTCCTATAGAGGTTTTCAAAAGCAAATTATTTTGAAGCCAGCGAGTGCATTGTAAATTTGAAAGCTACACATATCAGAACTGTACCTCTCACTGTTCTCCACTATGCTTCCTTTACATTAATGACTGATCAGTATCCCCAATCCTCTTTTTCCCCCTTGTTCAGTAGTCTTCAAACTTTTTCATGCTGCTCCCCCTTCATGTAAAAAAAGGCATCAGGGGACCCCGCCCCCACTAAAGACAACTATGTATTTTTTTATAACAGCAGTATAAAATTGACAGTCAAAAACATACCTTACATTTCAAACAATGCAGTTGCCTTCAGCTATCCCTTTTAAAAATGCATTAAAACACACGATTGACCACGTGCTGAGGGGTGACCGGTCTACCTAAAGTGTAAAAATATCCACAGAGTGATCCTTTATCAGGAATAGAGGAGGGATCTCAATGGTTATTTGAATCCCTCCTGGTTTGATACCTACTCACAGTTGAGTGACAACAACTGTTACTGATGGCCCATTACAGAGTGGCTCACTGCCACTGTTTTTTGTCACTACAAACACAGCACTGTTTTCAGCATGATGCTTCTCTCAGCCAGAGCTTGCACCCGCCCCTCCAGCCTGAGGGCTTCCTCCTCAGAGGTACTGCTGCCCCTTTACCTCTGGCCGCCTCACTGGACTCTTACACCAATTCTTAAACACCTTGCCGGTATCTGCTTCTTGCTACTTCAGTCACTTTGCAATTAAAAACCAAACTAGTTCCATCTCTTACAGGTTGCATATTTTAATTTCTGTTTCCCTTTTTAGGTCTAGCGCACAAGCGCTTTGACCTGTTGTTAGTATTGTGGGCTTTTAACCACGCACATCACTTTCACTCGTTAGTGGGCTTGCCTTTCAAAAATCATTTGTTATCATTGGTAAATGCTTTACGTTTGTCCCTCCTTGGGGAGGTTTTGTTACCGCCTTGCAGACTGACCCTGTTACTTGGATAATTGCACGATTGCCAATATGTTTGACTGCAAGCAAACTTCTTTTTCCTTTTGTGTCACTCCTTCGCGCTCATGATCATGGCGGCCATAGCGCTTTGTCAACTGTTTTACTTTTCATTTTCAAGTTATGTGGCAAGACAAGTCCAGTTAGGGATGTACATTGCTAATAGCTGTAACTCGAGCAAACACGAGACCCATTGCATTGCAAATGCTTATTTGTTTTTGCTATTGTAGCAGTGCATTTTTTAAAACGTTAGACCGAACCCAAGACCCGGGCTCTAATGCATCCGTTTTGTAAACAAATATAGTCAGATTTTCAAAAAATATTCTCACCTCTTTGGCCACTCGGCATTTCTGGTTATTCACTGAAATTATATAGTTCCTTGTTGTGCCAGAATATTGGTACTTGGCTTTCTACGTTTGCCGCCTGTTAAGTGATCTTTTTGACTGATAATCTGTCACTGAATGCGGTGTTCGTGTCCTGAAAGTACTGTTGTTGCTTAAGTGGTCACAGACTTGGAGGTCATAATTTTCTCAGGGCTTCTCCCAGTTCCTTACACATTTCTACTTGTCTCCTACCTGGTACAGTATCTTGAGCTTGCAGTGTTGTCAGATGAACTTTGTTACCTATTTTGTTACCTTTTTTGTCATGCGATTTTATTAAAAGCATTGGCGTTTGCTGTAAGTGAACATCAGTGTGTGATTTCAGCGCCTCGAAACGGACCATCATTTTTCCATTCATTATGTGGTTGCGCTATATTTTATCCTGCACCTTTATTAGCCCTTTGTCTTTTAATACATTTCATACTCGCTTTTATCTCGTGTTTGGGTCTCCCTACACTTGCCATAGACGGCGGGGCCAGGACCAGGTCAGCACAAGCTGAGCCCGTTGTGCACATTACGGTGACTGCAGGGCCGCATTTCTACGTTTCCCTCCAACTCATCTCAAATGTACACGTAATCGCTCGCCCTTCGGGCGGAGTCTTGTAAAAGGGAAGCTATCTGTTGGAAGACGGAAGAAAAAGCTGCTTATCATGACAGGCTCAGGCCCCTAAAACCTTTCATCCTGTCCCGCAGTCAATGCTAAGCAGAACGACGTGCCCCGGGGCAAAATTTAGCTCAATCAAGTCTGTTTTTAATAAGGAAAGGAAGATGGCTGCTCGGGCGAGGCGGAAGCCGCCGCTTCTCTGGGTGACCTGCTCTTCTGCAGCGGGGAGCGCATTAGTCACTTTCAAGCACTACTTCCAGGACTCTTTTAGACACATGACGTCACCTGCCGCCACCAAAACAAGCCGCGGTGCTCTTCTTCCAAAAATATCAGCTGCGCAAAGGTCTGGGCCACTTTATCTCCCCCCTGTGGGGTCAGCATGGTCAGAGGTATAAATGCCAGCCGCGCCCGCAGGGACCCGTAGAACAAGCAAAAGGGCAGCGCGGCTATTGGACTTGAGTGGGAGCCCGTAAAACCTGAACTGTGGGGACTGAGAAACAGACTGGGGTGATCTGTGTGAATTCCATGGTGGAGCGCACACACAGGGGAGGTGACTTGTTCTTGTGTCAGGTCCTGTGCAAGCTTCTGCGTGTCTGCTGCCTTCCTTACCTAAAAACATTAAGGGCCACATGAAAAAAAAAATTGGATTTCCGATTTCCTAATTGCGATTCCATGCGAATCGCAATTCCAAATGTTAGAAACTCCATTGAGTTTCCTTTTCGATTACCGGTGGGTCTCAAATAGACCTGCCTCGTGAATATTAATGAGGTAGGTCGCAATATGCGACCCACCGGGAATCGCAAAAATCACAGGGATGGTGGCCTGCTGGTGTCAGCAGACCATCATGTCTGTGATTGCTTTTAAATAAATCATTTTTTTTTTAAACGCAGCCCCCTTTCTTCAAAGGAAAGCAGGCTGCATTTCAAAAGAAAGAGAATGAAAGGTTTCAGTTTTAATTTTGAAGAGTAGGCAGTGGTCTCTGGAACCACTGCCTGCTCTTACGTTTTTGCATGCATTCAATAGGAGAATGGGTTAGAACCAATTTGAAAATTGGTGCTAACTGCGATTGTTTTGCGACCGCATTCACGGTCACAAAATAATCATGCATACCATTTAGAGTCGGTATTAGGAAGGGACGCTCTGGACACGGCCCGAATTGCAAAACCAAAATTTTGATTCAGTAACAAGATACTGAATCGCAGTTTGGGCTTTGTACATCCCAAAAAGCATTTTTCTAGTTGCAAATGGGCCGATTCTTGTCAGCTGGTGACGAGGACGGGGTAAAAGAACCCATCACAGAACATATTCAGATGTAAAAGGGATTTTTGTATTTTTCCTGATCCTGTTGAGTTAGAGAAGTGAAAGAAGATTGTTGTGTTAGAATGTCGGTGGTGGAATGTTGAAGTGGGCGTATTTGGTCACTCCACATTACGCTTGCAGTGTGGAGTTCTGGCCAAATTTCACTAACTGCCACGTGGAGGAGTTCTTTTTGGCATGTGGCTTGCCAACGGCAAGTCGCGCGAGAGAACTGGCATCCCCTAGAGCAATTTTCAGACTATAGGAGGTCATACGTCGAGATTTTCGTACCACAGTTGCCAGCAGTCCCAAATGTTTGCAGGGAGAAAGTTGCTGTTCAAGTAGAAAATCTATTTGAGCGGCAGCAAAATCAGCTGGAGCCATAGCGCGTTCTGGTGCGCCGTGAGGTGCCGTTCGCACTGATTTTGTAGCACGGGATGAGCTCCCAGCGCGAGCAGGGCAACATGCCAATTTCTGCCTGTTCACTGAACTCTGCGGAATGTCACCGAGTATTCATGTAACTCTGAGGAATTCCACAGAGTTAAACTCTGTGAGTTCCACGCACCCATAGTGGAACGCATAGTAAATTATGTGCTTGAAGTGGCAGATCGGTTGATGGTGAAAATAATAAGTGTACTGGCTTTCTTGCATACAGCCAAAATTCTCTTACATTCGAAACATAACATTATTTAACATTATTTATCATATTGTTTTCTGTTGGATGGTTTTCTTACCTGTTTGTGTATTCATTCCTTTTTTAAGGTGTTTGCTATGTTGGAGATGTTTGGCGTTCTCTTTGTGTGTTCAATGCCGAAACATTGCTTGGTCATGGAGGAGATCCCATTTTCTTGTTGAAGTTGCCGCCTCAACCCCTGCGTCTCCTATGGGACTGTTGTCACCAGTGCTATCTTCAGTGTTTGTGTGTGATCTTTTATCAAATCATACATCTGGATAATGTTTTCACCTCTTCTGGCTACCATTGAAGTAATATAACAGTTTGTTCTGATTTTCTTCTCCTTTGTTAAATTGCGAACAGGGAGTTTGATTTTATACAACATGCTCCCTTTAAAAAAAATGCATTTCAATTAATTGACTTGAAATGAATTAAATTATTCTAGTCTATGCCTGCAAATCTTTGATAGCCTTCTAGCCATTTGCGCAAGTGTTTTGCCAACTGTTAGGGATTCTCGACCTGAATTAACACTGTGTGTGGCTTTTTTTATACAGGTCAACAGAGTAATGCTGTTCTGTGATCCAAAATGTGTTTTTTTCCACTTACTAGTCCACTTGTTGTTGCTCTTTATCACATCAGGGCCAAGACGCCCATGAATCTGTGTGCACTGAGATTTATACACCTTGCAGAAACATAGATCTTTATTTTCCATTATAATTTCCTCTTTCCTTTCATGTACCAAAGTGGAATTGGGTTTTAGTAGTGATAATGTCAGCTGATGAAGGCACGTGTCTTATGTTGAACTCTCTTGTGATGGTATCCAAGGCCTAACTATGGGACCTTATAACAATGCTCCACAAACAGTAGCTACCTGGATGTAATTTCGCCAGTGGCGAGTACTTATCCAGATTGAGCACACTCCTCCACTTCTGTTGTCGATGCGTGATAACATGGCATCCAAGGAAACACCACCATATGTACTCTCAGCAGTCTCCCACACCCGCTTCTCTTTTGGTCTCATTCTGCTTTAAAGTTGAAATAGAACTATGTCACTGTCTCATTTTCCCAATTAGTGAGAATCAAAGAAATTCTACCATAATTGACATTTTTTTTTATTTATTCTTACTTTGGACGTGTCTAGGCTCATGTCTTTTCGCTGCACCTCCTTTTAATGAGTGTAGGATATCTAAGGATCATATCGCACCCTGAGACCTAACTGTGGTAGACTGCTTCAGGGAGCCACTACTGTGAACTTAGTGATGATATGTTGTAGGGAGGCTGCAGGGTGTGGAATTTAATAAAATATCTACTTGTTCATGGGACAGCTTACTTCATAAATCTACTTGTCCTGTAACAAAATCCTCTTGTCCCTTTGGTGCCATGTAGTGCATTGACAAATTATGGCAGCTATCTCATTATGTAAGAGCTCTGATAATAGTCTCTCTGATTATGCTGGGGCTCATACTATAGTAGATCTTGAATACTAATAATTCCCTTATTTTGCCACCTTTCCGCAGATCTGCATACTGGGTCTGGAGGTAGCAGGAAGCAATAGTTCCATGGTTGGAGTGCCATTTTGAGTATATTGCAAACCTAATATCTACTGTGTTTTAGGGGTTTTCACCAGCCTCTCTCCAATCTTTTCCCATATTGGAAAAGGTTGGAAATTTACTCCTTGACAAGGGCAAAAGTGAAACGTCTTCCAGGGTTGGAAGAAAAGTGGTTGGAAGGAAAGTGAACTTGTAAACGTGCTCAACAGATTTTTGCACAATCAAATCTACACATGCATATTTGCTCATGCTGAAATGAAGTTCACAAATATTTTCTAGGAGTATTATTTCCTGGCCTACTAATGTAAATTCTTGTGAATTCATGAACGCCATAAATGTATGCTAACGCAAGGACAAATGCCATGGGTGCACATTAGAGATTAAGAATTAGGCATCTTGTTTGGTCTGGCATTAACCAAGATCTTTCGTAATTATTAAAATTGTATCTGACTGCTGGTTTCACTGGACAGCATACTTCTATTTCATAAGGAGCAGATACACAAACAAAGTTTTGTTCAGTTCCAAACAATATTTTTGCTTTTTGCTAATGTTTCTTAAAATTGTGAGGGCCCGGCAACTTCCACAACAATTAAGTTTTACAAAAATCATGTCAAAACAAGACACACATTTACAAAACCAAAAGGCTATCCACCAATGTTAGACCTATTGGATTTGCCAATGCTTGTTTATTTTAATATTTCCCATAATCTTGCTGAAACTGGGTACACTTATTTTCCATTACGAATATTTTTTTTAAATGCTAGCGTGTGTAAACACATTTTTCGAAATGATGCTTCGAAGAATTTGGGCCTAAGGTTTCACAGTAATTTACCACAAAATGTTTTCCTAGTTGCCTTTATTGGGAACATTTTATTTTGAAAGCAAAGAATCATTAATCTTGCTTCAGTGTCTGTAAATATCTGCATGTAATCAGAGAGCATTCTGGGAGCATTATATGGAGCCTCATATTTTTTAATTTTGTAAACGTGTACATATTTTTATCCTGGAACTCCTGTCAGCAATACAGTCTGAGCTTATAACATTTCCTTAGACCACTCACCATAATAATAAAGGATTTGTGTTAATGAACCACAAATACAAGTTTGAACAGCATAAGCATGTGGACACAAATATTGCCTTAACTGCAGACAATCCTCTTCCCTGTTCCATAATGTGTTAAAGTAACCTGGCAGCTAAAGGGTTTGTGCTACAGGGGGGCCTACGTGTCCCAAGGAAAAAATAAAGAACAAATCTTGTTGTCCTTAACCCCAAACAATATGTCTTGATGGTCGGGCTATAGGAATTCCACACCCCTTGAGGCTGGCAGAGGTGACTTACAGCTTCAGGAAAGAGAATGGTGGAGAATGATGTCCACCAGTGGTATATGCAGCCATAGACACTCATATATTTACAATTAGTGAAAAATGTGTTATGGGTAAAGATGTGTGTTATATGTAAGGCATGTGGATGCAAAGCACCAGGGAACAAGTAGATATTTCCCAAGTGTAGATTTATGACAGCTGAGCTTAACCACCAGGCAGTCCAGCCCCCCATTCTACAGCTGACCCCCACAGAACCCACCACATTTTATAATGGCAGTGTTCTGTGATGAAGTGCTGTGATAGATGGTGTGACAGTGGTACCTGGTCCCCATAGTTCTTTATGGAGATGACGCAGTTTTCTCTTTAAACAACATTTTATTAACTGTCAAAAGCTAAAGGTTGGACAGAAATCGTTAAACACAACTGGTCGTCATCATGGTTGCATTTGCACATATTGCATGGTCCAACATATCTGTGCCACCCTTTGAGTCACTGTTCTTGTCTAGGATTTACCTGTCCCTTTCCATTCCTCCTCCCTCTTTCTTTATATATCTGCTGCTTTGTATATTGCATCTCCTCTCAGTCTTATTTACACTTATTTACTAGGATATTTCGATATACCTTCCGTGCTTCCCATATTTTGTCAAACTTCGTAGGGCATCTGTAGGCTCTATATATTCCTTTCTCGGCCACCATACACAATCAATGTTTTTACACCATGCGTCGATTGATGGAAAATGCTGTCATCCCCATTTTTAGTCATATCTCCTCTAGCTATTATTAAGGCAATGTGGCAGATAAGGCCAGTTTGTCTCATTGTAACATTTACCCATATGCCATGCAAAGTCAACTTGGGCAGTAATTGGATAACGCAGTACTTGTATCCCAGTCTGAAGAGCACCATAGAAGCTTGTGATTGACAATGGATTCTTTTGTGTTTCATCATACATACAGGCAAGCGTAAGATGATGGGAAGGGAATTAGAAGCACTTTCAAATGAGCAGTGTGGATGAAAGGCAAGGGGTTTGAAGAAGACTGCTATTATGGCTACTTGGAAATTTGGTTTACAAAATGTGGGTTGGAGGGGCATAAACATAGGTCTGAAAGTTGCTCAAAAGATTCATGAAGGCCAAGAGAGTTGTGACTTCAATAAGTGATCCATCAAGTTGGCTCTTAGCAGCTGGGAGGCAGTGCACATGATGCTAGATGGAGCTGAACTGTGAGGTATTAAGCACTTTGATAGAAGAGGGCACGTGTATTTTGAAATCCTTGCCGGGGACCACATGCTGTCACTCAGCAGGCATTGCTAGAATGGAAATACATTTTGAGCTCTTGACAGTCAGGGTGCAATTCGACTGATTCAGTAACGTTTTGGCAGAACGGGGGTAGTGCACAGCTCAGAACATAAATACTCCAATATTTAATGTCACCTAACAAAGCAAGAAGAATGGAGTAAGACACCTTTGAATGATGTAACTCACAAAGCTAAACTGGGAGACAGGTGGGTCAGAAGAGAATGTTTTTCTCCTGACTGCAAATAACAGGTTTGAAAAACATGGTTGCATATCATGAGAGTGAAGAAAGGACCTCCTGGTGAAAAGAGAATTGTAAAATACTAATAAGCGGCTCACGTTGTGGTTTTAGTACAAAAACGTGTTGGGTGGGATACTTGAATAAATTTCAGCCACTGGTAATTACTCAGGGCTTTAGCAACACAAAAGAATGATGGACGGAGTGCTGAACAATGCAAACACTCACCCCCAGTCACAGATCTGGGTTTAATCCATCGTTCTTTTGCTGACTACGCCACCGCAGTTTGGACCCAGCCATATACAAATCAGTCTTGACCCTGTTCCTCATGGGAACAGTCCAGCCCAAACTGCCAAGACAGGTCCTCACTGGACCGGAAACAAGCATCCTGGGACCGCTTTTAGGGTTTCACCCTTC
Source organism: Pleurodeles waltl (assembly GCF_031143425.1). Taxonomy (NCBI): domain Eukaryota; kingdom Metazoa; phylum Chordata; class Amphibia; order Caudata; family Salamandridae; genus Pleurodeles; species Pleurodeles waltl. The sequence continues at coordinate 1,084,717,757 of NC_090439.1, read as the reverse complement.
ATCAGCCAGGCTAGCTTGAATCCAGTGGCACAGTGAGCAAGGGACCCAGGTCTGGGCATACCCTTCCCACTTGCGGCAACTTTAGCAACACAAAAGGATGATGGACGGAGTGCTGAACAATGCAAACACTCACCCTCAGTCACAGATCTGGGTTTAATACATCGTTCTTTTGCTCACCACGCCCACCCCAGTTTGGACCCAGCCATACGCAAATCAGTCTTGACCCGGTTCCTGATGGGAACAGTCCAGCCCAAACTGCCAAGCCAGGTCCTCACTGGACCGGAAACAAGCATCCTGGGACCGGTTTCAGGGTTTCACCCTTCATCAGCCAGGCTAGCTTGAATCCAGTGGCACAGTGAGCAAGGGACCCAGGCCTGGGCATACCCTTCCCACTTGCGGCAACTTTAGCAACACAAAAGGATGATGGACGGAGTGCTGAACAATGCAAACACTCACCTCCTGTCACAGATCTGGGTTTAATCCATCGTTCTTTTGCTCACCACGCCACCCCACGCCAAGAAGCCTCAGGTAAAGTGTGCTATACAAGTACAAAGTTTACAGTTTTTACAGTTTGGACCCATCCATATGCAGATCAGTCTTGACCCTGTTCCTCAAGGGAACAGTCCAGCATGAACTGCCAAGCCAGGTCCTCACTGGACCGGAAATATGCAACAGGGTCAAGACTGATTTGCATATGGCTGGGTCCAAACTGAAATGGCATGGGAAGCAAAAAAAACTGATGGATTAAACCCAGGTCTGTGACTGGGGGTGAATGTTTGATTTGCTCTGCATAACGTCCATCATCTGTTGTTTTTGCATTTGCCGCCCCAACTGGGAAGGGTATGCCCAGACGTGGGTCCCGTGCTTGCTATGCCACCAGATTCAAGCTAGCCTGGCTGATGAAGGGTGATACCCTGAAACCGGCCCCAGGATGCTTGTTTATGGTTCAGGGAAGACCTGGCCTGGCAGTTCGGGATGGACTGTTCCCATGGGGAACGCTTGAGGGAGCACTGCCCATGGAAAGCTGACCTTCCGGGGGTCGCACCGATTTAGGCTTTTCTGGACGATCAAGAGGGGTCCGGGTGGCGGGGCTGTTGGACCTGACTTCACGAACTCGAGAGGCTCTACAGCCCTATTGGGACTTCACCTCGACGGAGATGTGTGTGCGAGGACTTTGTTGTTATGGGCACATGTTGTGCGTACTGGTTGTGTGTTGCGGTGTTTTCTTGCGATATTGGTTATTGGATGGAGTAGTGGTGTGGCCCTGTTACCTGGAGTGGCTGATGGTCTGTCCTAGGATGTGGTTCCCCCACGGGGCCCCTCCCTTCCTGACTGCGTTTCTCCTCTTGATGCATGACTGTTAAATGTATAAGCTTGAATGTTCGTGGGCTCAACAGTCCGACTAAGAGGTTGGCGATCTTATCGGCCCTTGAGAAGTCGGGGAGTCATATTTGTTTGCTACAGGAGACACACTTAGTGCAGAGGGACACGTTTCGCGTGCGCTCCAAGTGGTTCCCTAGGCAGTTCTGGTCGTCAGCCTCCACGAAACACGCTGGGGTCGCGATACTGCTTTCGAGGTCTTTCCCCGGGGAAGTGGTGGGGAAAATTCATGAGGTACAGGGAAGGTTTCTGGCGGTTCGAATAAGGGTGGGGGCCTTTTTCTTTACTATAGCTTCTCTATATGCTCCTAATACTCAGCAAGAAGCCTTCCCGAGACAGGCTGTCTCCCCGATGTCGCATTCACCGGATGGCGCCATTTTGATAGGAGGCGATTTTAACTTAGTAATGGATAATGATCTGGATCGCTCTGGACACTGGTATGGGCAGACGGGGGCCTTGACAGTGGCAGATCGCCAGTGGCTGGCGGAGTGTGGTCTGGAGGACGTGTGGAGAAGGGCATACCCTACGCTCAAGGATTATTCCTTTTATTCCGCGGCGACCAAGACGTAAGCACGGCTTGACTTCTCGTATGCACGGCTTGACTTCTTCCTGGCATCACAGGAGCTCCTCTCCCAGGTTAGGGAGACTACGATTGAGCCTAGGGCCTCTATCACTGTAGTGCTTACTTTGCATCAGAGACGGGTGGGTGCCTCGGACTGGCGCTTCAGGGACTCGTTGCTTCAGACTGGGGCAACGGTGGAGTCGATCAGATGTGCAATCACGGATTACCTTAGTTTTAACGACAATGGCAACACTTGCATGGGAACTCTGTGGGAGGCCTTGAAGGCGGTGGTGAGAGGGGAGGAGATGTCACTGTCCGCTAGGGACAACAAAGCAACGAGGGAGATCAGGGAGGAGCTGGAACAGAGAGTGGCGGCTCTGGAGCGCTCACATAAATCTACAGGGGCGCCCAGAATCTGGCGGGAGTTGGAGAAGGTGAGGCAGCAGCTGAAAAGGCTAGATTGGGATAGGGCGGAATACGCGATTGCGCGTCTTAAGCACAAGTATTACATTGGGAGCAACAGATGCGGAAAGCTTCTAGCACACCGGTTACGTGCGCAGCGCGATAAAGCTAGTTTGTTCCCCTTCAGGTGTGGAAGCGCGAACGAGTGATCAAATTGCAGAGGCGTTTGCGGAGTTTTATCGAGGGTTGTATGAGGCAGATGAACGGAGTAATGTGGCTCCGGATATATTTCTGGAGGGTATTGCAATTACTCCTCTTGGTGAGAGGGAGGCATCTTCTCTGGACCAACCTGTAAGAGCAGAAGAGGTCATATCAGCAATCTCACGCCTGCAGGTGGGGAAGTCCCCTGGACCAGATGGTTTTACACCACTTTTCTATAAGACCTTCTGTATGGAACTGGTGCCACTTTTGGTTCGGCTCTTCAACTCCTTCCGAACGTCGGGAGCGCTAACGTCCAGTATGTTGGATGCCACCATTCCAGTCATACATAAGCCCGGGAAGGGCCCAGAGGAGTGTGCGTCCTATAGGCCGATCTCGCTTTTGAATATAGATGCTAAACTATTCACAGGAATACTTGCCCACCGCTTGAATTATTATATGCCGGGCCTTATTGACCCGGATCAGGCAGGTTTTATCCCGCACAGGCAGTGTAGTGATAACACGAAGCGGCTGCTCCATCTGCTAGATAAAACAGACCGTTCCCGCCGGGAGGCGCTCTTCCTCTCTATTGATGCGGAGAAGGTGTTTGATACGGTTCATTGGCCGTATCTTTTTAAGGTGCTGGAGCGTTTCGGGTTGGGCCCGGGTTTCATGACGTGGATCCGCTGTATTTATCAGTCCCCTAGAGCTGCGGTCCGTGTTAATGGTACGCTTTCGTTGCCGTTCCCTATCAGACGTGGGACCCGGCAAGGGTGCCCGCTCTCTCCTCTTTTGTTTGCGCTCTATATGGAGCCTCTTGCGCAGCGTTTGCGAGACAGCCCTCTGATCACTGGCGTGAAGTTCGGAGGCGATACTCATCTTATCACTTTGTATGCAGATGACGTGATCCTTACGCTGTCAGAACCCGCGACCTGCTGCCTGCGCTTATGGGGATTCTTGATGAGTTTGGCCGGGTCTCGAGATTCTGGGTGAACATGCAAAAATCGCAGGTCCTTAGTCGATTTATCAGCGTGGAGCATGAGGAGGTTCTGAGGGCCCGGTATCCCTTTATATGGTCGTCCTCGCGACTTTCCTACTTAGGGTTTGACCTGGCTCCTTCTGCTGCAAAGACGGCGAGCTTGAATTACATGAAGCTGGTTCGAGAGGTACAGCTTGATCTAGAGACCTGGGAGGCCTAAGCTGTCCTGGCTGGGTAGAGTGGCGGCAGTGAAGATGACTATCTTGCCGCGTGTACTGTATGTGTTCCAGGCGCTTCCCCTGACTCCTCCACCTCAGACGGTTGCAACTCTTCAAGCGGCGGTTCTGAGATTTGTCTGGGAGGGTCGACCGGCGCGCCTCCCGCGACTGGTTTTGTATCGCCCGAAGGGGGAGGGAGGGTTGGTGGTTCCCTGCCTCTTGCGATATTTTCAGGCAACGCAGCTGCGTTTTCTTTTAGAGTGGAGTCGCCCGCTTACTGAGAAACACTGGTGCTCTATGGACCAGGTGGTGGCAGGCTCTCATATATGGAAGGAACCCTGGCTCCGCCGGCGGCACAGGGCGGGAGGACTTTACTCCTCCCCGGTCACGGGAGCAACGTTACGTGTATGGGATGCGGTGGCCGGTCGGTTGGGGCTGACGACGTTCCCATCCCCGATGACCCCTATAGGTGCGAATCCGGATTTCGGGCCGGGGTTACACGTGGAAGCGCTGCGGCGTTGGCATGACGGGGGTTGTAAAAGGGTGGGGAGCATTTTTGATGAGCAAGGAGTGATCTCTTTCGACCAGATGAGAGAGACATACGGTTTGACAGAGGCGGATAGGATGATGTATTATCAGATACAGCACTGGGCCCTACTGCCGGCTAATAGAGCATTAATAGATAGGCCGTTAACGCAGTTTGAGAAATGGCTCCTGCTGAAAAAGGATGATAAACGAGTAATCTCAGAGCTTTATAGGCTACTGCAGGGAGAGGTGCGCCCGCCTAAGTCTAAGGGACAGTTGCGATGGGAGAGGGAGCTGGACAGGGAGCTTTCTAACAAAGAGTGGGACAGTGTCTTCTATAGGATACACCATACGGCCTATAATGCGGCAGGCACGGAAACAGCATATAAGGTAGCCTCCTACTGGTACTACACCCCAGTGAGGATACACACATGGGATCCCGGCAAGTCTTGTCTCTGTTGGAGAGGGTGTGGGGGCAGGGGCACACTTGTACACCTACTCTGGCATTGCCCCAAGCTCCATAGATATTGGGAGAACATTATAGATGTTATTGATGCAGCATTTAGTACCAAGATCCCTAGATTCCCATCGTATATCTTGCTGGGTCTGCCCAATCCGCTCACCTTTCCTCTGAGATTGTTAAAAGGGCGGCAGATGGCTCTGGCTCTCAATGCGGCGCTGCAGCTGATCTTAGCGTTGTAGGGCACGGACAGGGTACCGACACACGTGTCATGGCTGCAGAAGCTGTGGTTTATTTTGGCAATGGAGAAGCTCACTTTGGCCGCTCAGCAGCGGGTGGGAGATCTGAGTGACTTATGGAGACCGTTCCTGCAGATTTTATCTACAGAGTTTACTGAACTGACTTGTCCGGCGTATCTGAGAGTGCTGGGGTTGACATGAACCTCTGGGAAGGGGTCTACTGGAGAGCTTTTTTGGGAGAACGGGCTAAGCGGGGAGGCGGGACGGGGGATGAAGAGATTGATGGATGACAGGGCATACCAAGGGAAGAAATGTTGGTGTGAGATGTTTGTTTCACTTTGTTTGGAGTTTACTTACCAGGGCTGCAGTTTTCTCTGAGTCACTCACCTGTGTTGGGATCATGAGGGGGAGGGGAGTGGGAGGCCCCCTCTGTTATGAACGCGCAGGTGATATTCCCTATGGGCTGCTTTGAGGCCCTTGAATTAGAAATGCTGCGGTGTTTTCACTATATTGCGATGCTTTGTATTTTCTATGCTGGTATGTTGAAACAATAAAGAGATTTGTTCCATAAACACAGGAGAGAAGACGGATAATCGTTGCCTTCCTGTCTCACCAGCTGCTACAACCGGACAGCCTTCCTCTTGAAATCAAAAGGTTCCGAGAAGACATTTGAGATTGAGCAGAAAGGCCTGATGCTTCTAAGAAGCATCAGGAGAAATCAGCAGAAAATACATTCTTGGTCCCATCGGTGTCAGCAGGAACTGAAGGGATAACTTTACTGTGCAAGCAGCAATCCTGTAACGATTCACTGGACGCCTGAACAAGGATTTGCAGAAAAAGAAAATGAGTGAAAGATTTTGTGATGAGGAGGAGTTAGTTATAATTTGTGTGTGCAAACACCAGCAGGGGCACTGTGGCAAGTACTTGATTCCTGGGTTCACTGCTAATTCTGGAGGCTTATGGTGCGTTCATGCTGATAGCAACTGCCATAGTTTGGCCATTATCTGTTTCATTTTTGGAGTAGGTCTCGTTGACTTCAGGAGACCAGTGCAACCAGCTCCATAGGCGCATTATTACCATTCGACTCTGTCCAATGTTACGGCAGCTGTACTCTGTGGAAGAGTGATTCACCTTAAGGGAACTGCAGGGGGAACTTCTTTCAGCCTCTTCGGGGAGAACTAAGAGAACTTGAGGTGTGAAGCACTAATGGTAGGAAACCCACCAGAAGAGCAATGTTTGCTGATCTTGTTATCGGACAGTTCTTTTCAGGGAGCATTGAAAACAGCTACACATGGAGCGACAGCAGACGGTGTAAACAGTAGGTACAGAAGTTACAGGTTCTTGTTTGGTGAGCACTTTGTGGGTGCAGGGTTTGTGATATGGCAAGCGTTTGGCGAGGAGCATCGTCGAGGATATTGGAACTGACACTTTCAGATCAGACTCTGTAGTTTCAACATTAGAAATTCAGGGCTTCGGTCAGGTGTCAGTGCGGACAATGGAGCATTTGTGTTTTTGCTTGTTGAAGAGTTTCGCATATGCAGAACTCCTTGATGGGGATGTGTAAGTGTGTTGTGTGGGGTAGCCTAAGGCAGGGTAGAGAGCACGGATAGTCCTCTATGACAGTGAGTGCAGAAATATAGGAAGCATGTAGTGCCCTTTGAAAGGGTGAGTGCTGTGATGTATTACATGGAATGCCCTATTTATGGGATGAGTGCTGTGACGTGCGTTGCACTGAGTGCCATTTGAGTCCTGTGGTGTATTGCGTGGAGAGCCCTATTATGGGTTTGGGTGTATCGGCATTAAGCTTACATTGGTTTAGAGGCTAACATTTTCTTTACTATATATGCTGGTTTCAGGAGATGTGGTTACTACTCTTACTAAAGTCTAAGTGTACAGATGGATGTCATAGTTTGCAGTGGTTAGAAAGGTGATGTCCTCGGTTCTGCTTCTTACTTCTCTGTTTATGTGGTTGTTGTAAAGGATCAAGATGTTCTGGGATCTACTTCATCTATGGGTCTTTCTGCTGCCGCCAGGCCTGGCTGGTGTGCTATCTGGAATGTTAGGGATGTTACCCAGTTTATGTGTGAATGTGGAGGTCAGCTGGCTGGAGGAGGTAGCTGAGCAGGAATCTACCCTGCTTCTGGTGGGGGATCTAGACATATACCTATTATCTGTACTTTACCATTTAATAAAGTAACTCCTTGCAGGAGCATAGGAGTCCAGCACCTTTACATTGACCTCCATGCTGATCCCTTAAAAAGCACTAGCTGCTCAGCGCTTAAATGGTCGAAGGAAACGTGGCAAACATTTATGATTTTTGGTAGTGTCAGCTGCCTCCTCCATGTGCAGGACCTGCAAGTAAGCAGGTGAGATCTGGCGCAAGCTCTGAGTATTTTATAGGCCATTTACCCACGTAGCAGGTTGCTTGCTGTTGAGCCTGGCATCCTTGGTGTGGTTTCCCCTTACTTTTTGCCTTCTGATTTCCTGTTTTTCTGACTGGCTTTAGGATTCTGTTCACTTTACCACTGCTAACCAGTGTTAAAGTCCAGGTGCTCTGTGCTCTAAAACATGGTGATACTGTCTTATCCACAACTGGCATATTTAATGTATGTGTAAGTCCCTAGTAAAGTGCTATATATGTACCCAGGGCCTTAAATTAAATGCTACTAGTGGGCCTGCAGCACTGATTGTGCACACCCACTACAGTAGTCCTTTAAACATGTCTCTGGCCACTGCAGAGCCTACGTGTGCGGGTTTAAACTGTAATTTTGACCTGGCAAGTGTACGCACTTGCCAGGCCCAAACCTTCCTTTTTATTACTTGTACGTCACCCCTAAGGTAAGTCCTAGTTAGCCCCAAGGGCAAGATGCAGTGCATTCAAGAAGTTGAACATGTACTTTTAAGTTTAACATGTTCTGGTAATGAAAAACGAGTACATTTGTTATTTACTATTGTAAGGCATATCTCTCTCATTTTTAACATAGGGGTGTAAGTGTAACTTTCAGTTAGGAAAAGATAGACATGTGGAGTGTGGTGTTTCTGGACTCACAATCCAGAATCACAGTTTATGGGTAAGTCGACTTTTTAAATTGTAAGTCTGAAAATGTCACTTTTAGAAAGTTCCCATTTTCTTACTTTAAACATTCTCCGCCTCTTCCTGTCACTGAAAACACTAGGTAGCCCATAGGGCAGGGAACCATGTAACTAAAAGGTAGGACATGTACTTTTAGGTTTTACATGTCCTGATAGTGAAAAACTCTGAAAGTCCTTTTTCACTACTGTGAGACCTACTCCTCTCATAGGCCAGCATTGGGAATTCCTATAATACTTTTAAACTGTAATTCCTGATCAGAAAGGAATAGCTGCATCATGTTTCATATCATTGGAAAAGTAATGATAAAACCTCTTTACTGGTAAATTCAGATTTAACATTACTATTTAGAAAGCCACATTTAGAAAGTGGACATTTCTTTCCTCTTACAGCTCTGTGTGCTTGCAGCATGTCTTCAATACAGATCTGGGATGGGTGACAGTTGATTACTGTGCTGTAGGAGGGACTGCCACTTTGCTACCCCTCTGTTGTGTTGGCCTGCTGCCTCTTGTCTGGGAATGAGAAGGCCCGCTCTCTACATCCTTGAAACCAAGTTCTCCAAGCGTTTGCTTGCTTGCCTCCTTTTGTTGAAGTCTCAGGGCCATCAAAGACTTCCTTCTGCCCTGCTTCAGCTACTGGACTCTGTAATCTGTGAGCCCTGTCCTGCCAAGAGGTGCCAGTCTATTCCTGGGCTTTGAAAGGGGACTCTGCAACTGTTTTTCTTCAAAAGTCGATGCATTGAGGCCTGTGCGCTGTGTGGGTCCTGTGGGTCCGGTAGCTGGCTTGCCCTCCATCGTGGTCGGCTTAAAATTTTGATTTTCCCCAGTCTATTTCAACCCAGAGTAACCTTTTAGCGCTATTGGCTTCTAAGAACTACATTGCAGTTTATTCTTTAAAAATTCATATCTTTAGTTGTACGTATTGGATTTTTGCTGTTTTGGTCTTGTTTTACACATAAATATATTGCTTATTTTTCTAAACTGGGTTACTGTAATTTTATGTGTTACACATATACTTTACACATTGCCTCTGAACTTAAGCGTGACTGCTCTGTGCCAAACTACCAGAGGGTGAGCACAGATTAATTTAGAGTGTGCATTTGACTTACCCTGACTAACGTGATGGTCCCTACTTGAACAGAGTGCATACCTCTCCCAACTAGGGACTCCATTTCTAACACATTTTTGCTGTAAACTGGCTCTGTGCATAGCAAGTCTCGTTTGTACCGAACCCAGTGGCACTTATTTTATTGTCCCTGCAAGGATGTAAGACTGAGTCCACTCTGTTGGGGGTCCATTCTCTCAACCTGCAGGTTCACACACATCTCACCAGTGAGTGCTCAACTCCTGAGATCTCTTGTACACTTTGCATGGCTACTGGCAGGTGCAGCCATGTCCGTCCTGGAACGTGTAAGATGTCTGGCCAAGTGCACCAGTGTTATAACTCTGAGTCTCAGGTGCTCAGAAACTATTACCTCGGTCCTCTCTGACTGTCGCAACCATCTACGTGTACTTATAGTTTCAAGTATTACACATTCTCGTCACGAAGGACCTACTGAAAAGGAGCTGGTTAGTAAACAAACATACACCACCCCCCCTCACTTCAGTTACCAATTTTCGGTTTTTGTTGTAGCAAATTTGCTGGATCTGATTCTGGAAAACTCCTTGGCTTCTTGCTGTTCTCGTCGCCATTTTATCCAGAGGGTCATTACAACCTCAAACCACCTGGAACTTTTCCTTTAATAAATGTGTACAGAGCAAGTTGGATTCCTGGGCCTGAGCCAGTATTGGTCATCAGGTTAAGCGACTTATTTGATGTATTTGTTTTTTTTTTTTTTTTTACAAATGATCTAAAGCGCTGGTGTGTCAAAGGGCATTAGAGCTTTTTTCACGCAGCAGTCTATCTGCAGAAACCACCCACTGCTGATCTGTACAGTGACCTTACAGCTGAAGCATTTCTGAACTGTGACACCTAACAAAGATCAGAAACAGGAAATGATAGCGCTACAACTGTATAGTGCAGGAATTGTCAGCTGTATAAAAGTTCAGTGGGATAGAGTTCGTGTTTCTACCGAGTTAGCTCAGATTGATTCGGAAAAGATGTGATTTCCAAATTTCCCGGGAGCACAGGGCGGTTTTATTGCATTGTTAATGTCGGAGAGTGAGTTCCAGAGATTGCTTGCAACACCAGGACTGATTCAAAGTAAAAGGCTCATTAAGCCATGCAATGCGTGTCCATAAACATTCTATCTATCAGCCAGACAATGCTCTGATGCTCTCAGAGAAGCATCTCTTTCAAGTCCATGAAGGATGGCTAAATCGCCGACAGCAATCTCTAAAGCCATCTGTGATGCAGTAAACTTCAAGGTGCGCTGCCTGTTACCTGGAACGGTGGTGGCCGATAAAACAAATGTAGGCCGAGAAATCATTACCGAACCCCTTGTAATTAGCTCCTCGTGGCATGCTTTGCCCTCGTTGATGGAGAAGGTTGACCTACTTGACTCACCACCTAAGCAAGCGGGGTGCATTTGAGTTGGCATGTGGTAGGCAGGGACTGAGGTAGTCATAGGTCTCTGGAGATGTCAGCTCATTCTTACTCACTTCCGTCCCCCCTTCACCGCGCCCCGCCTCCCTCCATAGGGATGAAAAGATGGGCTGGAGAAGTCCCAGTACTTATAGAGACCATCCATGTTGAAGGCTTTGAGAGTGATGGCTTGGGACCTAGAAAGAAAAAACATTGCTATTGTCACGACAACATAAAGTTTGCCAGTTTGTCTGTAGAAGAATACGATGCAGAATTATGGACAAGAGAAAATTTGTCAGTTTGTATGAAAAAAAAAAGTCAGCATATTTATAACCATTGTAAATCGAAATTCAGCTCACTGAGGGATCTTTTCCTTCTGTGTTTATAATTATTTTGTGTGAGTCATGTTGTCCGAGACGTTAGTGATAGATAACTAACCAGGAGTTGTGTTTTAATTTATTTATTTATTTTTTATTTGATTAATATTTTTGCGCTTTCATGTTTTAAAAATTTATAACAGGGCCAGATTACGATCTTGACGGACGTGGTTACTCATCACGAATGTGACAGATACCCTGTCTGCCATACTATGATTCCATTATTTCCTATGGAGATTGTAATACATCAGATGGAATATCCGTCACGTCTTTAACACTATTCCGTTCGCCAAGATTGTAATCAGGCCCTTAGTTATCTAAAAAGTTGTATGAATTCATGTACTGTTGGTTTCTCATATCTCCTTAATATTGGTCTACAACATACATAAATATATAATTATGGAAATATTGAGTAATAATACTCATCAAATGCAATTTCACCATGGAATAGAACTGCACACGAATGTATAATATAGTTTTAGGATTGACGTGCATAGATAATGTAAATATCCACCAACACTTTGAAAAACCATTAACAATCTAGAAAATCATGTGCTGTTAGGTTGCTTCGCAACCACGTGTCAAAGTTTTCCCAAACCAGTTTGGATTTGTACAATTTAAATAAATGTTACCAGATTTATTCCACATGGAAAACACACAACAGAGTAAATGGTTTGTGCTTTTCATTGTGTTGTTGTTTCCCTGCCCACCTCTATTCAGAGCATTTATGATGTGAAGCTAGCGAGCCACGCCTGGTGGCGTTTTTCACAATATAGTCTTGGGGGCGAAATGGATTAATGTATAATGACAGCTGAATATTGGTTGATAATATTTGTGCTACAAGACCCCCTAAAGGGTGTAAATATATGCTTTTTGTTTCTACAGCCTGACTTTTGTTGTATTTGCACCAGAGATTTTCCCTGGATTGTGGATCAGTGGGATCAGGGATCAATTGCCCCACGGGCCTGTGGCTTAATTCAGAACACTCAAGCATGTGTCCATTGACACAGAGAACAGGCAAGGTTGCAATTTCCAGGATAATGCGCTAACACAATAAAGAGCTCCTCCAAGTCCAGCGGGCAAGAAGTTGGCCGCATTGGCATTATCAGCACATAAGGCTCCTTGCGTGAAGGCTTCAGGGGAGCATCGCCTTTGGCTGACCTCCAAACTATTTCTGGTCCCGATCATGCTAATTTAGAAACACAGCATCTAAAAAATTCGAGACGGAGCACAAAATACAGACACTGGCAACATGCAGAACGGCTCTGTAGTGTGAACATAATTACACTGACCTGTTGGATAATCTTATTATGCGTGCGGATCAGCCAGGATCCCGCAAACATAATGTTCTCCTTTTTGGTGTGGTAACCCAGGCGGAAGGTTTTCCTCAAAGTCTGATACTATTTAAGAGCTGCGCCTCGCCGCATCCTGACACTTACAGTGTAAAACACCCTGACAGATGATCCTGGATGTGCCACTGAGGATTTAAGCATTGCAAGACTTTTCAACAGAGCATTTCACAGTGATGGGTAAATAACTCATACTGATGTGTTCATGGCATCTCTTGCCGCCAGAATCTGCATTAATTACTTTTTCTCTCTGATTGTGGGATTTGGGTTAGTTCTTTGTCGCTTCCAGTCTCTCCAAGACCCGCCGTTGTAGTCATTTCCCTCAGACTATTACTTTTCTAGAAATCACCCTACGGGGACCAGTTGCTATTCTCACATGGTCTTTTAATCCATGTGCACTTGGACATCTAGGTAAGGTAGTCAGTGGAAGGCTCAAGGTGGAAGAACTAGTGGAGCATCAATGCCTTCTAACGGAGCTTCAAACACACCCTAAATCCATTTGTTCGCAGACGGAGGACAAAGGAACCTTGAGATTTCCCTGCCGGCCCTTTTAAGGCTCCTTGGCTGGTATCTCTGCAAGTGTCAGATCGGATGGCATTTTCTGGTGCTCTTACAATGACTTTGTTATACCACCTCATGCTGAGCCAGGGTTTACGGCAAAAGAGGGCGGTAAAGGGCCTGTACCTTGAATCACACCTGTTGCAGTTTTGATCTTCTCGTGTTCAGAGGTGCTTCTGTCTCTGGTTCCTCACAGTTAGGGCCAGTGGGTAACCTCTAAAAGTAGATGTCTCAACTTCTACCGTTTGTCATGTAGTTTGCTTTCAGGGGAGCATCCCTGCTGTACTGGCGCTCGATATGGTAGCACTGGGGGGCTTTAGCAGAAAGAACAGACAGCATGCATTGTCAACCCTTTATATTATCCCACAAGAAATAGGCATCAGCTCCATTGGATGGGGTCATGTGTAAGAACTCCCCCCCACCACCCCTGGGAAGTAACAGTACCTATAATGGAGAAGAATGCCATCCATACGTCAATGTAATTTCACCACACTACATGCCTTGCGGGTACTGCGTGTTTCGCTGCACGCCTTTAGCTGTGGGTCAAATTGAAATACCGTGTGTGGTATTGTTACATTGCATGGTGCAAGACGCTGCCCTTTGGATACTTAGGACATGGTCCCTGGGTGCAGATTATTGGTATAGGCAATGCCCTCTTTCATGTACCCCTTCTGCATAGCCACAAGCCATGGCCAGCAGTTTTTGTATGCAGAGCCCCCAGGAGTGGCGGGAGGTCATTTCCTTCGGTCTCAGTTACAGGGCATAGTCAAAGGTAATAGCAGTACCCAGTGGCATCACGGCTACCTGGAGGATGTATTGTGGGCATGAGTGCTGTGCCATAGCCATGTACGAGGCACGGGACAAAGTATATCATTACAAATCTCTTGGAAAAACTTGAATGAAGTGATGTTAGGGGTCTCCGCTAAGATCACATTTTTACCTATACACTGTGCATTACAAAAACCCACAAATTCCATGAAAAATCTGACTTGGACGGATGTTCTGGTTATGACTTCAAACCTAACAAGCATTGGCAGTGCCATTTGGACTAGTCTATGCGAAATCTAATAGGTTTATCAATGTTTTTTAGCCATATTGTACAGCAGCGCTGGCTTCAGTGCAGCATAGCTGAAAGTTTAAAAAAAAAAAAAAAAAATGCCAACATGCGGTCAACGCTGGCTGTCTTACAGAGGTTTTTTCTTTACTTTCAGCCATATTGCAACATGGCTAGGAAAGATTGGCAAAGCTAATAGATTTCACCTAGGTGCGACCTGTTGGCTTTGCCAGTGCTTGTTTCTCTGTGCAGTGGATTCTCCTTTTGTCAGCAGATGTTGCTTGGTGTTAGTCTCTGCAGGGCGACTGACCATGCTGCGAGCGTCATGCTGCATGTAGGCATCGTGCCTCAAGGCTTGCCACTTAGGTGCCTTTTGCCTTCTGGATCGCGAAGTCCAGCCCCCTGTTGGGCGGTTTGGAGAAGGTGTTACCTTATTCCTAAAATGCCATCTGTGTGACCAAGAGAGATGACTGCCATTACCTGATTCACCACCTCGTGTAATTATGCAATCCTGTGCAGATCGTTAATTTTCCAGTGCCTCCATTCCTTTATTCGTCTAAGTTAGGAATTGTTAAAGGGCACACAAGCTGGAGCTGTCCCATGAGTACATTGTTTGCAGAACCTAGCATCTGTACCAGAAACATGGTTCAATAGTTAGTCAATGCGCTTCATGAGAACACAGCACTTGGGTGGGCGCACTGCCCCAGCTTTTCATGGCACTATGTAGAATGTGCTGCCAAGACTCACTCAGCAGGTGCCCACGTTCAGAATATCTCTCAGCATCTTTCTGTTTTCAACTTGGAGCATGCTGTGTGTATTGTCCAAAGCACTTAGTTTGCCTTATCTCTCTAGTGACACCCCTACTCAATGAGGAGAGCTATCTGCATTCCGCCCATAAACGCACACACTTTGAAGTCAGCCGAAAGCAGAATAACCAGGTTCCCTCTAAGACACAGCCTGACATTGGACATCGTCTTTGAATGCACATTAAATATGACGAGATAAGAACAAGATTTCTAGGCCTGTTTACAGATAGGGAGCTCTCAGAAGGATACTTGTAAATAAGGTTTGGCAGGGGAAGGATAAAGTGAACCTGGAGACCCTAAGCCAGCAAATGAAGAGCCATAGCACGTGAGTGTCAAAGCCAATGGCAAGCATCGGTTAGAATGCTTTCCCAGGCCAACTTCTGGAACTCCCCAAGATGTCTTTCACGTACCACACCGCTGTGCTGTCCGGTAGGCTGCGAGCTAAGAATCACAGTAGATGCCTCACATATGATATCACCAATGATACCCTGAATGGCATCACGATGCAGCCAAGGGCATGAAAGATGCGCGGAAAGAAAAGAACTGACGTCATCCTGCTGGAGTGGGCTTATACATGGCACTACCAGAATCGTACAAAATCAACAGGTAGCCAGATGGCTCCACCTACTGACCACCATGCGCATTTTTAAAGTAAAGCTTTCCAGATCCAGTCTGGCACCCGGGGAGTATTCTAAGGTGGTTAGATAGAGTATCCACCAGCTTTCCTGTATGAAGGTACTCTCTGCATGATGCGTTTGGGAATATGTCATCTCTTTGACATATGACAGCTCTTTTGGGGCACACAATAGCACCTCAGGTAATATATAATGAAAACATTCCTGCTGGCACTAGGTGTCACTAAGTCATCCTGCACATTTGAAAAATTAAGTCCCATTAAATGGGATAATACTAACATTTGTTAATTTAAGTGCTTAGAAACAACACGAGTGTAGTATAAAGCACTACATACAACAAGTTATTGATGAATGCAGTATCTTTTTTGGCCTGTAACAGTTCTTTTTGGGCATGCAATACCTCTTATTATCCAGATTGATGGTCTCCTCTGACCATGTGATTTTGGTTAGTATTTTTTGTCTTTTAGCCTTTATATAATCCGTGTAAGGGCATATGTTGGCTAGTGTCATTATCTCATTTGTTCCAAATATATTTGTTGTAAGGGATTGTATTGATTGTAGAACTGCTGTTTTCATGTACTTATAATACAATGTGAACTCACGGGTGGGGCCCCTGCTGATGTAATTTCTGACATCATATTCGGTCCCTTATTTGAAGTCAGGAACAGTTTTTCGATGATGTTATGCGATGTGATCCAGGAATGTCACAAATGACACCATTGCATTGGGACGGGAGCTACAGTTGTTTAACCATAAGTGGAAAATGTTTTTAGATTTTTAGGCCATAACATTCCTTCAACTGACGTTTTTCAGGGAATTTCTGACTTTTTTATGTAAAACAAGACATGTTGTTCTAGTAGAGATCCATAGTGATGATTAGTGGACACTACTCCACATTTATTTATTTATTTATCTGTGGTATAAGTAGCTCTGACCTATCGTGAAGTAGTGGGGTGTGCAAACTTTCTCGCTTACACACTTCCAGCTTTTCTTTGCCAGAACTTAATACATTATGCATTCTGCAGGTGGGTTTTCACATTTAAGTCGTGATTTGATCAAAACAAAATTGGCAGTGCTCATCCATTCTCAAAGTTGCAAGGAAAACTGTTTTAAAGTACTAGAGCACCTATTTTAATCAACAAGTAGCACTTATATGGAAATATTGTAGGTTTGAGTGGAAAAAGTGTTAGGGTGCAGAGATGAGAAAGCAGGAAACCCTGAAAACTACAGGTAGACTAACAACCGGGATCCTCTCATAACTTTGCTTACATAATGAAATCTTCGCACACCCTAACTGTAAGTTCATAACTGTGTGTTGTGTTTGTGCAGCACAATTGTGCTATGTTTTTCAGAAAGACAAATACAAAAAATAAGGGGTGCATTGCTTGAATTCATTTCAGCCATTGGTAAATGCTTCAGGCCACAATCCAGTCCATTGTGTTTTTGCCCACCATACCACCTCAGACAGAAATCAGCCATATGCAAAATCAGCCTCGATTCTTCTCCAGTAGGAACAGTCCAGCCGAAACTGCGAGGTCCGGTGCCCGCTAAGGGGAACATTAGCAACCTCAGATCGGTTTAGGGCTATTCGGGCCTCATCTGTAGGGTGCAGCATGAGCCCCAGGGCTGGATTGGCTACAAGGCGTTAAAGCTCACTTTAACCATTCGTTTTGCATTGCTTAAAAGAGCTGCAAGTTGGAACATGGCCAGCAGGTCCCCAGCAACAAAACCAACAGTGAAACCGACCCCCACCCTGCCAGCCCACGCCCGACAGCTAGTCTGGTCCCATTGTGTCCTTTGGACCCCCGTCCGCATACACGTCACACTGAGGAAAACAAAAAATGTGATGGATAGAGTGCTTAAATTCATCTCAGCCGCTGAGCGCGACCCAGTCCCACCTCAGACGGGAAGCAGCCATGGTTCCTGTCTGCGGTAATTACACTGGGCGGTGATCTATCTTTTTTGACCACAATACCACTTCAGGCGGAAACCAGCCATATGCAGATCAGCTTTGGTCCTGCTCCAATAGGAACCACTCAGCCTTGCAATGTGGGCCGAATGGTTCCTATTGGAGCAGGACCACAGCTGATGTGCATGTGGCTGGTTTCCGCATTGTGGTAAAAAAAGATGGATCACGGCCCCGTGTGATTACCACAGTCTGAGAGTAACTCAGGCAATCTTCTCATCACTCTTTTGTTGTCCTCAGCGTATTTCAGAAATTCACCAGAAACGTCCCTTTTATGAAAAGGACGATGAGAGTTTTCGCTCATGTCTCAGCCGCGGCTGAAGGATTTATGCTCGACTTAGACAGAGTGTTCCTGGGTGAGGAGCGAGCTCTGCCAAGGACGCTGTCGTATGAAATATGCCTTCCTCCGTCTGATGGGGTGTGAGCGTGAGGCCGGGGCTCAGGTGACATGCCCTATAGCTGCCCCGGAGTGGGCGCTGCCAGGAGTCGAGGGTACTCTGACCTGCAGTGAATGGGGCCGGAGCTGTCCAGGGTCCTGAAGTCTAATGTCCTGCCGCCCCCTTCCGCGGAGTCGTGTGTTGACGTGTTGCTGATGGGTGTGAGAGCTGCGCTTGTCAATGAGCCCCCGCACCCTGCTTCCAAAGTGCACTGCGTAATATCCGGTGTCAGAATGTATTTTTTAAATTACACCAGTGGATGACTCGTGTACGCTCTTGTGTAGCGCATCCCGCAGACTGAATCTCTTCTTGATTTAGGTTTTTTGGCAACTAGTGTATGAGGAGGGATTAAAAGTCACTTACGCAGGATCACACAGCTTGAAAACGTGAAGAAGCTGGGATTCGAATCCATGTCTCCCAGTTTTAATGTCTGAAACTTCAGTTTCAATGTACAAAGTTGCATTATACTTTCGGGCTTGTGCCTAGAAAATGCATATGTACAATACTCCAAAAATAAAACACAATTAAAAAAAGTGTAGTTTTGCAAGTAGAACCGCAGCATCCCAGCTCAACAAGAGTGAGAAAAGAGGAGCGTTGGATTAGAAGGAAAGGGACACTTGGAAAGGAGGGGGGCAGGTGGAGGCCCTCAGCACATGTGGGGCCTTGAGGAGGACTTCCAGGTCGTTTTTGGGCATTTAAGGCACTGTGCCTGCCAGGTGTGTCTCCCGCCTCCCTTCATAGGGTGTCAGGCTATTGCTTACTCCTTATCGTTGCTCCCTCTTAACCTTGTCGAATGCATTGCTTTACCCTATGTCCCACCCTCACTTCATGAAGTACCAACAATAAATCCCCGTTTCTTGCACCTTTCCTCCCCCCATCCCCCAGCACCCCAGCAGAGGAAGGCCCTGTGCCCAATAGGTTTCTGACTTCCATTGCTGTCCACCATTTGCTTTTGTGTTATTTTCCTCTTTTTATGCATTTGGCAATGTTAATGGCCTTTTCAGGTCTGGTTAAAGTCAGCTTTAGATTTTATGTGAACCTCATGTATTCAAAATAAAAAAAATCACAGATAAAAAATACATGCCTATAAACATACATGGAGGAGCAGTGCATGGCCCGCTGCTCTCTGTGCCCACAAGTGAGTGGCGTTTGTGCAGTGGCTAGCATTTGGTGATGCATCCTTTGCACCGGAGGTCACCCTTACCCACCGACTATTTGACCGCGGCCTGTCGGTGAAGCTGGATCTCATCTGTAATACGTTCGGCAACTGCCAAATGACAACTTGTCCAAATGGTGCTGGAGCCAAGAACTTCAACAACAGCTGGGCTTGTGTCCCAGGAGCCTGGTGAGATGTTCCTACCTCCTTATTAGATGTGGTGCAAGCTACTTCGTAACTTTGCTTACATGGGCATCCATTCATTCATTCATTGATGGAGGTTGCAGAAGCTGGGGGACAGGACTGGAGAGTAAGGGCTGAAAATGGTCAGGTTTATAGGATTCCTCCAGTAAGAGTAGCACTGGAAAGACCATCGACCTTTCGGGGCGGAGCCTGGTGGATGATGAAGGAATAAACTGAACAAATATACTATAATATAATATAATATAATATATGAAGGAATAAACTAGAAGAAGCATCCGTCTCACCTCGTACCAGGACTGAGGCCCATTGAGAGCTATGGCCTGTGCTGTCGCTCACACTTGAATAGCTTTGTGTCCAGAAGAGCGGCGCCCAGGACACTGACGCTGACACACTGCCAAGCTTTAGAGCCAAGACGCTGAAATGTTTTTTAGCGCTGTTATTAGTACCCAACTCAGTGGCACTTGTAATACGAAACTTAGAAATAAAAAAAGTCGGGTCGGCCCCGTCGTACTTTAACTTGTGAACTGAAGGGTGTGTATAGATCTCAACAGTAAGCACATCCTTCCCCGATCACTATCACCTCGGTTACCTTCCATTACAGCTTGTGTCTTTGTTGAACCCTGTGCAAGTTAACCCTTTTGTCATGAGAAGTTAATGCAGTTCTCTGCCTCCTATTGACTGGTCGTCTTCGTATCTCCGTCCCTGGAGGCTGCGATCTCTTGGTCTAGAGACAGTGCTTGGAATGACAAATTATTTTGACTCCTGGTTCAGCCAAATGATGCATTGTGAGCTATTTAGCAAGAGGCAGTTCTTTCAATGTATATTTTCTTAAAACTTGTTGCCTCATCTTGCCACTAGATGTACCATAAGTCTGGCCACTCCGATTAGTAAACATAGTTATACTTTATAAAAGCCTGTGTTCTACATGTGAATAAGAAATAACATTGGTGTAGCATAAAACAAGCATTAAGTGGTTTACTGGTGCTTACATTAAAAGTGTTGTTAACCAACCGAGCCGTACCTACCGGGTCTACCTTGGACCAGCAAAGGGTGGATTCATTCAAAGGCGCCATCTGCAGGTCACAAGTAGATATCCACAGTGAAAGCTACCTTACCTTATTTTTTAAAAAGATGTAGGGACAAACATATCTAAGCAATTACAGTGCACGAAGTAAACATTTGTATCAGGAAAGGTGTTAATCAATTGTAGACCTAACTCTTCGACAATTAAAAACATCACTGTTCCCTGGGGGCTGCGGTAGCAATATGCAACCAAGATGTCGAGATACTGAAATCTACATGGCTTCCATCAAAGAGCAACTTAACTCAGAGAGGGTTCTGCCTCCCAGAATGTAGGATAATGACTCGTTGGCTCCTTTATGCAAGCCCCATACTCATCTGAATTTCTCTAAACAGTAACCCTCCTCCTCCACACTTCTGCACCTGACATTGAACACAGAATAACCAATATCCTTTAAAATGTTCATGCTTGAAATACGTAAAAGGCTTCTGTGTAATGACATGTGCTGATCGAAAACTACAGAGGTCCCATATTGTCCATTATGAAGAGCAGAGACAGGTAGCCCTATTGAAACTTTTTTGCAGACCTCGAGCCATCAAGTCATGTTGCAGCATTTCATACAAGCAGGTTATGGCTGCTCAGGAGATGCAGGTAGGGCTGTTCTTGGCTCACAGTTTAGCATACAACCACACTGATTAACCAATTATCAACAATTATGTATCTTGGAGTTTTACAAAGAAAAGCAGCAGGATATTTAGTCAGTTGAGCTGAGTTTCTGTATTTTGTTTTGGCTGCAGCAGCAATAAATTCATAAATGGGTCTGTCATGCATCAGGATGACCTTGGAACGCACCAGTAAGGCGAGAGGAAGTTAGTGAGAACTTCTTGGATCACCAATGAGTAATTGTCATGAATCCAAATGGCCATATCTTGCCTTTGGCAAAGCATCTAAGAAGTGGCAGTCTTAAGTTTTTTAAAAGTCTGCAAGAACCAACTGCAATGTCAACAATAACCTTAGAAACCTATAATGCGGGTAAAATATTAGGAATGGCATTCAGGTGTACTTTATCTTATCATTGTGTCTTCATATGCTCCCGTGTGAATGTTGCTATCATCAAAAAAACTGCCTACATCTTTTTCAGACACAGGTAAAAGGTAGCAGTATTTACCTACCAAATCCTTTACACAGCTGGGTGTTCTCGAGTTGCGTATACTTTCAGCGAAATGCTAGAAATTTGGCACCTCTATGTCTGGAAACCCCCTTTGCCGCCACAATTGTTTGAGCTGGACAGAGTGTTCCTTCATGGCCTGGTTGCAGATCCCATACGTGGTGCTCAACCCTACTAAAAACTCAAATTCAGCCACTGGTCTTCTCCTTTTGGAGTTCCACCGCAAGCGTACTATTCTTTACCTGAAGAAGACAACAAGAATATCAGGACTAAAGATTGTCGACCCGTTCCTTTTGAAATTAAGATCCTTCCTGAAATATTTGTGATACGGGCATGTCAAAGGCATATTCATGTGTCTTTGTTGGATGCATCCTCATAAAAGTTCAATAAAGTCCAATATTTGTAAAATGTGTATACTTTGGTAATTCATTTAATTATTGTTACGAATTTCGATCAATCATTGATGTTAATTGTCAGTCTTATAACAATATTCATTTTGTTAAGATAAAACAAAATGTACAAGTTTGCTTAATTTTTAGCAACTGGGTAATGGCCCTCAATTCTGCAGAACGAATCCACCAGCAGTGTTTTATTTTCCCCACAGTACCCTTTGCTTTCAGTATATGTACCACCCTGGTATCGTGGCTTTATAGGGTGGCCTTGATTTTAAAGTGACGTTGAATGCTGCGACATATGTGTGTGTGTCAGCGATAGTAAGTCTGCATGTTGTGTCCACAGGTCGCAGACTGCCTGCCCACCACTCTAGTCTTCCCACGCCTGTGTGTGTTCCATTTGACTGAGGCAACTGGTCCTAAGGAGAAGTAAAAGGAGTGATATATATAAATGTGTGTGAACCTAATCTTCATTGATCAGCCAGTGATGAATTTAAGGCAGGGAGTAGCTTGGCTAGTATGATCAGGGGTGGGGGAGGGGGTGAGCTTCAGAATTCCCAACAATCACGCTGGGACATATTGTTAAAACACATTATGTGAGAAGCAGGATGCGAGGGGGGCTGAAGGGGCACTGGAACCAGAGAGGAGAGCGGATTGTTAGGGATACCGAAAACGCAGTATTTTTCAAAGTGTTTTCTAAGAGCTTCAAGACTTAGGAGAGAGTGTGTGTGTGTTTTTGTCAGTGTCAAAATGTAAAAAATCCAGTGAAATCGAATAGACACTTCACATTACCCGAATGAAAGCACTTGCACCCAACTGTTTGTTACAGAATACATTTTTAGGGGGGGGGGGGTAACACCCAAAACACCCCTTTAAGGTTACGCCCCTGACTCCAGGATCAATAAACCTGATTTTCCAAAAAGAAGGAAACATAGCAGGCTTAAGAAAACTCCCTCGACGTGCTTACATTTAGGACTTTCCTCAAATTTAGATTCCCCCAGAAGACACAGCAACTCATGATTTTCCCTGGCGAAGTCATACTTGTCCTAGCCCCATGTGTGCAGATTGTTCACTTTGTAAAAAAAAAAAAAACTCAGGCACAGCGTTAGGGTTACTCTTCATTTTCAATTATTTTTATATTTTTTATTTTCATGAAAATACTTTTCTGTGTGAAGACTTCCCTGGTCTCTCACCACTCTCAAAAACGTGCACACACATTCACACACTTACTACACCATTTCCACATGGTCCACTTAGCTGTAAGTAAAGAAATGCAGACCGGTGGGAGCAAGGTATTACAAATATTTGTGATTACCTACAAATCTGTTTTTGTCAAACCATTTGCCTGGCCTATTCCGTTGAAGCAGCAACGTCCTGGAGTACCTAGAGTGCCCAGGTGTCTTGTACAGGTGTGGATACATCCACTCGCCTGGGAGAAGTTCTGCATTCAGCACTGGGATCCCCACATTGGGAATGCCTTTTTATTAAAGATCTGAAATTGACATTCAGAAATGGAGGTTTTCATTGTCTACTTCTGAGAGGGAGACCATGTGGGCCTTTAGCAATAACCCTAGTTTTATGTAATACAACTGTTAATTTATATGTAGTTTATGCTGTATCTTCTTAGAACATGAAGAAAATAAGTGCTGGCAAGGCCAATAAATCGGACTTATTTTAGGTGTGTGTGTCCTTTAGTGCATTTTGTTGTGATTGTTGTACGGTGAAAGAACAAATGGACACACCACATACAGGGTGCATTTAAAGTCTGAAAACAGAAGTGGATGCACATGAAGGCACAAGTAGATGGATGCCTTCATGAACTGATGGCTGTGTGGATGTAGCCTTGGGTTTTCTTAGTTCATCAAGGACTTGGTGTTATCCTCATTGACCGCAGCCAGTAGACCCTCCGGATCTCCTCCCGAGCATCAGAAATAGCAAAACCTACAAGCACCAATTTTGATTATCTCCTTTGTAGAACTTTAGGGAGCGGTTGCTTCATTGCAACAAGCTTGACCACGTTGAAATGAAAATAGCAATTGTTACACCACTCCTTAAAATAACTTCCTTTAATATAAAAGAATCGTGCGAATTTCTGGCCAATGTCCCTTTTACTCTGTGTTGCTATACTGTAAGAGCAAACGGCCTCAGCCCAACTGCTTACCTTAGTAGAGGAATCCTACTGCTTGACACTTTCAGGGTGATTTTCTTCCGGAGAATTAACGTGTTGGTGCTCTTAGTACTGGATGATTTGAGGCGAGCGATCTAGGGTGGTGGGATCAGGGCTTTGGTTGACCTGTTTGCCACCTTTGAAACCATTACCCATAACCTCTTGAATATGAGATTTCATCAGGCTGTTTCCAGGGCACAGATAATGGAGTGAGTGAAACTGTCTCTATCAGATAGATCTTAGATAGCCGCCCTTCCATCATGTGACTCTAGACCCCAAACCCATGAGACAGAGTGTCCCTTATGGCTTAGTCCTATCATCTTTTCTTTGTATTATTTACAAGAGGTTCCTGGTTAATTTACTTCACTAGCTGTTACATGTTTGCCAACGGGTATGAAAAGAAGCTGATGTATGCAGACCTGTAATGAAGCTTCTGCCTGGGCTCCTAGATAGCGGCTAACTCCCTATAATGCACGATACAGAACAGAGGTCTTGCTTACCACACCTGAATTACTGCGGCCTCAAGCAAGTTAATGGCCTTGCACTGAAATGGAACCTTGCTACATCTGAGAAAAACATGGCATTTACATTGTCACCTTTCTGTAAGACCAAAATACTCAAACACCTTCTTATTTTATCTGAAAGGGTTGAAAAAGACTCTATCTTGTCTGGAGTTAGAATGTCTCATTCTGCAAGTCCATGCGCTGCTTTGGTCACACCTGCACTATGGAAAAAGCATCTATTTAGCAGCACCAAGCAAGCTGATTGATGGCAGGCAACTTCAGTAGCAGGCAACAGCCAGAGAGGCAGCTGGTTGTAGTATCCTATGGATTAGAACATTAGAGCAGCTATCACTGTCGTGTTCCTTATGGAATGCTATGGAGGCGCATGGAGTGGAGATGTAGGAGGAGGACTAGGAGGACTGGGAGTTCAGTGGAGTGGATGGGACCTTCTTCACTGAATAAACCCGCTCCAACCATCACCCTTTGTTCCTGGATGTATTGGATGACCACCTTGTTACACTGGTCTCTATGAGATGGACCATATCTCCCCGTCTCAGATCACCTTTTGTTGGCTGCATGTCAAGAAAAGAAGAATGTCCCCGGCTTTACTCATTGTACATGGAACTATTTTTGAACCAGAGTTGACCCTGCGTTGTTCCAATCACTTTTTTTCTGGTCACTCCACCTAATGCAGCAGCCATAATAGGGGGCAGCGCATTTTCAGTGGTGGCTGCTGATTTGAGGACTCCACCCTTGTAGAGCCACACAAATAATCTTGCTTGTCCATGCTTTACAGAGAGTTGAAGATCTGGTTGGTAACTCCACTGTTGGTGCTAATCTGTTCACTCCCAAGGGTGGCTTTGGTGAAAGCTGTACTTGATAAATAACAGGATAATCTGAATAGAAGATTAGGTGGCTGTGGTGATTGAGTGAGTAAATGAATGGGTTTGGACGCATAGCTCAATTATAGCAAACATGGCTGTGGAAGAATGAATGAATGGTGTAAGAGGGATGAATGCTTGGGGGTGTATTTAGATGTCTTCTTGAGTGATGGTGAAAGAATGGATGCATGAATGTGGGTAGATGAATGGGTGAATGCATCGTGTGGCTGGGAGATGGCTGCAGGAGACTTTTGAATTACCCACATGTGGCATCGCTGATATTGCGCTGATCTCTTAGTTGCTTATGCAACAGTGTACCTGTCTGGCGTACTCTCTCCATCCCGGTCACAGCAAGACTTAATGCATTTGACATGCGCAAGCTTATTGTGTCCCGCCACTGCTTCGGTAGCAGAATGTATCATGCTACCACTGCAGCCCTGCTGTGTGCATGGAGAAAGGGCACTGAGCTTCATCCCAGTGCCTACATACACCCGAGGTGCCCTGTAAGTGGACAGGATATCCTGCTGTGCACAAGCAATCCCTTAAATGAGTGAGCTGGGCTGGTCCATATTCACTCTTTCTATGTATGTGTGTGCAGCTTGCATAGATTATCTGTCTTGGCATCCCTGTAGCTCGCAGCTCCAGCCCCTTTTCACTGAGCTGTTTTCTGTTGTTCAGAATCTTTGTAGCCCACTCTTTTTTAATACCACCAGTATTCCTTCACAGACCCTTTCTGATCAACTTTCGCTATTTGTCGAGGATAAGATCTGTAAACCTGCGTGCAGTTTCTTACTGCACTACTCTTCTCAAAGGATGCTTCTGTTGTACCTGAGCTGGAACCTGCTGGCTATCCCGGAGTTCTTACTTACTTCGGACCTCTGTTTACCAACAGACCTCAACACATCTTCCTTCAACAAAGTCAAACTCTTGTTTAGACCTGAGGCTCCCCATATTCTACACTCGGCAGCAAACAGGGTGTCTCTAGTCCGTACTTCACAACAATCCGTCTATGCCATCTGCTGTGGTCCCTGCCTGTTGGAAACAGGCTGCACCACCTCCTCTCTTGAAACAGCCATTAGCAGATTCATCCGATTTCAGTATTTGTTGCACATTATACATTTTACCACTTCCTGTCACAATCCAGGAAATATAAATTGTCATATCTCGCAGTATATCGACTCATCTTCACTACTAGATCTGTCTCAGTCTGGCTTAAGTTCTTGGTATAGCACAGAATCCTCTTTTCTATCAGTTTCAGAGTCATTGAATTCTTCCTTCTAGACCTAAGCGCAGTGTTCGGCAGAGTCTGTTATTCTATACTACTGCATCATCTGGATTGGGGACCAGGCATTAACCTGGCTACCTTCTTTCTTCACAATTAGGACTCAAGCTGCCTAGCTCTCTTCCTTTCCCTCTTTTACTCAGACTCTTAAATGGGTTCCTAAGGGATCTTCTCTGAGTCCCATGCTGTTGAGTCTCTATGTAAAAACAATTTCCAAACGGGTTTGCTCCTTCAGAGTCCAACTGGGACTTCTGCAGATGACACCCAGATTATCATTTCCTTCAATGAGGTTCGATCCACCACAGACAGTTTCAGGTTATGTATGTCAAAAGTGGCATCCTGGATGTCAGCTGACTCTCTCCGGTTAATTGTAGATAAGACCGAGGTACTCATTTTTGGAGGACACCTATTCATCTGGTTCTTCGGTTGGTGGTCGAAGGAACTGGGTAAGCCTTCTACACCTGCAACATCAGTGAAACATTGAAGATACACATTTGATTGCAAGTTTTCTTTTACTGCATAAGACAAAAAAGTCACCTCTCCTGCTTTTTCTATCTACATCTGCTAAGGACATTCTTCCACTTCTCCCCTTGGAACACTGAAAGCCAGTAGTTCTGGTAACAATGCTTTCTCCCTGGGCTGCTGCAATTCACTCTGTCTTGATATTTGTACAGTTTTTGCTATTAGGTTTCAGAACAGTGCAGCCAGGCTCTTGCTTGGCATTTCTTCCCATAACTGTAATACAGAGCATCTTCTGGCACTCCACTGGCTCACAGTTAAGTGCTGAGCATTGAAAGCTCTTATGCACAGGACTCCTTATCTTCCTACTTATACTCTCCACTCAGCTGCAGGACATTTGATTATGATCCTAGAATAAGCAAGCATTTGCAATGCAATAGGTCTCGCGTTTGCTTGAGTTAGAGCTATTAGCGTTGTAAATTTCTAACTGGAACTTTCTTGCCACACAAACTGAAAATAAAAAGTAAAAAAGTTGCCATAAGCTAGCCGATTCAAAGCGCCGCTGTGAGCGCGAAGGATAGAGACAAACGGAAAAAGAAGTTTGCTCACATTCAAAGTTATCGGCAGTAGCGCAATTATCCATGTAACAGGGTTGATGTCCAAGGCGGTAACAAAACTGCCCTTAGGAGGGACAAACGTAAAGCAGTTAGCAACGAAAACATAGGATTTTTGTAAGGCAAGCCCATAAACGAGTGATAGTGATGGACGTGTGGTGGGTGTGGTTAAAAGCCCAGATACATACCAACACGTCAGAAAAGCAGCGCTTGCGCGCTGATATGCTCGACCTAAAATGATGCTTCTAAGTGGGCCATGATTTTATTTCCATGCTTCTAATCAAATGGACTCCCGCTACGCATCAGATCTGGTCCTAATTACTTTCTTTTTAGGGATAAAATGAACATTTGCCTTTTCTTGTAGATCTATTTCATTGACAACCTACCGCCGACCTAAGTACTAAGCACCTGGATGCCCTAGTAATGCATTTGTTACACTGTATAAATATCCACATGCATTTTGTAGTTCTGATGTGAACTACAAACATGCCAGAGGCAAGGTGCTCAGTTAGCTCAACAGTCCTTGCATGGCCCACTTGCACCATTTATGTGTGTGCAAGCAAACCGCCTATGTGCTGCTCTCATAGGGATATATATATATATATATATATACACACACACACACACGCACACATTGATTCCCAAAAGTGATCTCAATTTGCGCACCCTCTTTTGGCAAATCCAGTGTTATTTTGCTAACCGACCTATATATTAATAGGTGTGTTTGCAAAATACTGAATTGCAGTATGTCGCAATTCAACTAACCTCATGAATAATAATGAGGTAGGTTGCAAATTACAACCCTCTATGATTCGCTGCCATCACAGGCATCATGGCCTTCTGGGGTTAGCAGATCTCCACGTCTGTGATGGCTTTTTAACAAAGCAGTCTTTTTTTTTAATGCAGATAATTTTTCTTGAAAGAAAATGTGTGTTAAAAAAAACGAGAACGTTTGTGAAACCGTTTTTGAAGAATAGGCACTGGTACCACGGACAACAGCCTACTCCTAAAAAATGTTCTTTGTACCATTTAAAAAGGGGAAGAGGTCCTCTGGATTATGGATTACCACCTCCTTCAAAGTGTCAGTAAAATATGAATGTTTTGGGACTGCATTTGTGACCCACAATGTTAATACATTCCATAAGGAATTATTGGTGGACAGGGACACCCTAATCACGCTAACTCCAAATAGCAATTCATTACAATTTCCTATCAGTGATTTGGTAACGTGTTACTGAATCGCTAAATAGGTTAAGTGCATTTGAAAATCACATTTTCTTGCCACAAACCCTATGGTTTACCAAATTGTAGGATTTGTGACAAGAAAATGCATGCAAACATCAGCCTAAAGAAGTATTCCTTTTTTAAAGGGGGGCAACCAGTGTAGAGAAAAGATAAAACTTTTTTTTTATTACCTTGTCCTACATTGTTAACAATTACCAAAAATAGGTGTTGTAGGATGTTGCTTTGTTTCATGGCGTCACCTAGGGTTGGAGACCTACTGTTGCACCATTCAGTTGATGATCCCTTTAGATATCACTGTGCATCCAGGTCATGAAAGTGTCCTTAAGCTATTGGCAAGGTGCTTAATTTGTAAATAAAAAAGTGCCGGTGCCCAAAGCTCTCCTCTTAAACATGCGGCTGCTGCAATTAAATGTGCGAACACGGAATACTGAGGCAGCGTAATCCTGAAACCATCTCTGGCCTCTTTAATCCATTCACAGCCACTCCCTTCCCCTTCAGCTCAGTTTTCTGCTTTCTCCTTTTGTGACGCTTTTTCGTTTTTCTCTTCCTCTGCCTTTCCCATCTGTGTCTGTTACTTGCAGTATATGCTTGAGGCAGAAAACTAAGTGCCGGTGCTCTGCACTGGAACGAACAAGCACAAGTTAAGCACTGTATTGGCCCCTAAGCAGATCTAGCAATTGCTGTACGTGTAGACAGCAATTGCTGTAAGTCATTGGCAGAATACATTTATTAATTTGAAAATACAATACAAGGAAGTATGGGGCAAATATATATATTGTATGAAAAAACTATAACGTGGTGGAGTCTATTTAATTTGAATAGATGTGGTGAAATGGTTTATAAGACATAGCAAGCAGAGAATTAAGAAACGGGTGAGCCACCCTCCACAATAATGAGCTGAAGAAATCTCTCTGCTCTTTTTACCAGCTACTTATCTTCATGCATGTTGCACAGTCTTTTCACTCAGTCTTCTGTTCACTCACTCCTGCGGTCACTCAGTGTTTTGCTTTACTGCTGACCGAGCCAAAATACACAGACTGAAAGGAGTCGAAAAGATTCTCTGGAATGCACTTCTTAATCTGAAGAAGACGTTTATTACAGCTTTTTGCAAGGCTCGTGAAGGAAGGTCAGTATAACCGAAAGTGTACTTTTAAAATGTGCAACAATGAAATAAGAACATGTACAAAGAATCTTCACTCTATAAACAGCAAATATATACATGCAAAGATACAAACAACTATATTTATATATGTATATAGTCCTACACATTGCAAAGCAAATAATTAATTAAAAAAAGCATCACCGTAGGGCCTGTCTGGTGCTTCATTTTTCTCCTGCCAGCAAGTCGGTGACCCTAGTTCGACGAGAAAGAGAGAACTCTACCCTCCTGGGAAATATATCAGGCATTTGACGTCTAAACCCTGATTGAGGTCTCATATGTATCTTAAACAAACGAGGAAGGAGCTTTCTGGAAAAAACCCTCCCGCTCTGTAAGAAGTATTAAAAAATGCTGGCTATTTTAGGTCAGCTTTGAAAGAAACACGTCGGAACTTGGTCAAAATCCCAAGGTGTCTTTCCCAAAACGAAACCGTTCCCTGCTGAACCATAGACATCATTCTAGTACATCCTTATCTTGCTGACTGACTCCTCCCTGTTATGTCCTAGCCCTTCGGTGCGAAAAGAACACACGGAATAGAAAACACGTTGCATAACGTGTTTTGTACGGAAAACTACTCGCACCTTTAATGTGGTGGTGCAGCTAAGGCTAAGCTGAATACAAAATGGAGTCTGTAACTGGTGACCACTAGTGTGACGGTGGACAGCTAAGCCAAGTGCAAAGCGGTGCGACAGGAAGTCAGTGGTCAAAACACACATATCACTACACTCAGGCATGTGCACACATGCCCTTGTTTTCACTTTCATGTTTTCCTGCTGACCTTCATTCATCCATTCATCCTGCCATCAGCATTCTTAGAGCTTCCGTGAAGAAGGCTGTCTGAAAGTAAAAGGGTGCTATCTGATGCACCGTGAACAAATGCTGATAATAAAAGCAAACCCCGAAATGAGCTTTTGATGAATACGCTTGATACCAATAAAAGGAAGTTATTTTTTTTAGATCTCTGAATATGTTAGGGGGAGGCGGCAGACTAATGCTGACACTTTGAGCAGGCTTTTCTACAATTATATGGCGCTGCCATAAACCAGAGATTCTCCTTCATGGACTGAAATGAATAACATCAATTTTGTGAGTTTATGGCCCCCTAATAATAAACATGCGTTGACGCTGCATCATGCACGGAATAACCAGTGGACCAATTTGCCTCTCAGCACCTGAGCTTCTCGGCTCTGCTGCTGACTGGTTATGGGCACAGAGATGCTGATTTATGAATGGGTTTCTTTCTCATCTCTGGCCTGTAGCAAAAAAAAAAAAAAAGAATGCTGATAACTTATGTTTCCTGGCCTTGCGCCGAAAGGTGTGTGTGACCATCCTTCAGCAAGGAAACCAAGCCTGTGTTGCTGGTGCTTTCTGAGGACAGACTGTAAGCTGTCACCGAGTAGTCAGAGATGTTTTAAGGCATGGGCAAAGTGGGCTCTGGCCCAGGGCCCCAGCCTTTCATGGGCCCCAGCCTTTCATACAGCCAGGTCTGTTCTGCAGAGAGCCTTGCCCCGATGACCTTGAATAGTCCTTAGACAGAGTGTTTTAAATACCATTTTCCTTTAATGTATTTTTAATGTTGGTGATTTGTGGGAGTCTGATAGAGACATTTTGCAGAGAAATGTTGTGTTTGTTTCATGCAACATCCATTCTTTTAGATGAAAACAGGATCCCACATATGAGATGGGAGGGTGTCACGGAGATTATCTGCACTAATATTAGTGAGCTGCTGCTGTGGTACAATATTGAAAAAAACACTAAACCTGAATATTAGATGTAAACACACTTAAAGTTTGAACCACTGTGCCTAGGCACTATCAGTAACCTTGGCAAAGAGGGCATGGAAGCTGAAATTGGATCTTAAATTCATGGCTGTTACGAATAGGAGCCCCCAAAACACATTTGGCTCAGTGTCCCCAAAATCCTGGGTCAATGTCACGGGAGGTCAAGCATCAATGTTGCCACTCTCTCTTATTCCGCCAGATGTGTTGCCTTTAATTCAAATCTGTCAACCACTGCTTATGTCGCCTCAGGTAGATGACTATTGCTTAGAACGGGTCGGTGTCAAAGAGAGACCATTCCAGATCTGGGATTAACTGAGGTCTAACGGAAACACCTGAACTTTTAATCTTGGCCATGGGGTGCCATTTTGAAGCATGCATGGAACCAAGCAGGAGCTCACATGGAGAGTTGGGCCCTGCAAGTGCAACAGATGGAATCAGAGTGTGAGGAGTGGCGAGTGGGATATGCTTGGATTTTTCAAAGGTAGAAGGATGTTGTAAAATGAGGTTACTCAGCTGCTTTCTCAAAGGGGGATGAACATCTGCACCTTTGACCCAGCCTGGCTGGAAGCTATGTAGTGTTGGACTAAGTATAGTAGTCATGGTTATTAAATGTCCTAATTCCTGGAAATTTGGGGTTTTACTTTGTGAAATTTGGTATTTTCCCCTAGGATGTTCTAGAATCTATAGCATAAAAAACAGTGAGAGAGATTTATTAAGCTAACCTTTTGTTGTTTGCCCAGGACGATTGGCCCAGAGCATATGCTGTTGATGAATTTCAGCAAACAGACAATCTTGGACTCGAAATTGATAAAGTATTCATCTGATACTTGGTGGTATGGGACATACAGGGAATGATCAAAGTTAAGTAGCAGGTGTAACAAATTACTTGAATATTCCTGGCGCTTAGGTTGATTGGAGCTAGAATTGATCTGAACACCGTAGATCAATTTTAAGTAAGATGTGAAAGGGCGGCGTTTTGGACTAGTACAAAAAAATCTCTTTATCTGATAGAGACTTCTAGCTGCAGATTCCTTACCTTAGAATTCCCTGGCGTCAGCTTCGAATCCGGAATTTTTCTGCTGAGCAGTACCCTGCGTGCACCGTCAGGTGGCGTCATTCGGATCCGTGTGCGTCGTCCGGCTCCGCGTCGTCAGCGTCATTGGAGCCGTCTATGTCGTCACGGTTGTCTATATAGACGCCACCTCGGTGCGTGTACGTCAGTTCTTTTCCTTCCGGTTAAGCGCAGATCCGGATTAGAGCTACCCTTTCTTCGACCTTCGTCGAGGCCTTTTCATCTTTTCGACTGTTTGAAGTCATGTCTTCGAGAAAGACTGGGTTCAAACTGTGTGGTGCGTGTCATCGCACCATGTCAGTGACGGACCCGCAGCTAGTTTGTCTTTGGTGCCTCGAGAAGGATTATGATTCCACCTCGTGCTCCGACTGTCAGGCTATGGCGGCCTTGAAGGAGAGATCCCTTAAGCTTCTTGCAGCCCGACAGCTATCTTCGGTCGGCGCGACTCCGAGGAGGTCACGGTCCCGCAGTAGGAGGAGGTTGCAGCACTGCTCCCGGAGCCCCAAGTCCTCTTCCTCGCATTTGAGGTCATCTGATAATTCAGATAAGAGGAGGCATAAGAAGAAGTCCAAGCGGGCTTTGACTTTGCCACACCCGTCGGCCGATGAGGCGTCTAGGGAACGTCGATGTTTTGAGCGCGGTTCCGTGGAGCCGTCGCCAGGGTCGACTCCACGTCTTCCCCCTTTTCCGGGGACCGGAGAGACCCCCGCTCAGATGAAATAATTTTACGAGGCCATGCATCTCATTTTTGAGCGGGCTGCACCCTCGGGTGGAATCATCGGGCCCTGCGGGGTCAGCAGGGGGCCCCTTTGGGTTCGACGTTAGCGGCTTCGGCCTCGGCGCCATTGGGGACCCCAGGATCCGATACCGGACCGGCACCGGTTCCTCTTAGTCGACCTCCTCCGACGCCGGGTCTGACATTGACGTTTTCTCCACCACCGGCGCCCACCGGTGGTAGCCCCATCCTCATTCCGGATGATCCGGAGCCAGAGCGACGTCGTACAACGCCGACTCCGACTTCGACGGCGCCGATTTGGCCCAGATCATTGTCTGAGCATTATTTAGAACAGCCAGGCAAAGAAGAGGAATGGGAGGGGTCTGAGGACCCTTTGGAATATGACCTGGAGCAGGACTGGTATGAGGATCTAGGGGAGGCCAGTGGACTTGACACATCTTCAGATACTGGCATGCTCTCTCCTCCTAATGTGGCTATGGAGGAAGGAGCTTCTTATGCTATGGTGGTGCGTAGGGCAGCTGAGGTCCTGGACCTATACTTGCCTACGATGCCAGTCAGGACGAATCTCCTGACAGAGGTGCTTCAACCGGGGGTGACAACATCAGAGCCGATGTTGCTCTTCAATGAGGCCCTAACAGACGTCCTTCTGGGTACATGGTCCAAACCCAGCACAGGGGCTCCTGTGAATAGGACAGTCGGCCGCCTCCATAGACCCGCTCTGAGTGACCCTAGTTTCCTGACCCAACACCCCACCCCTGAGAGCTTGGTAGTCCAAGCCAATACTTCCTGTGGTGCCTTCCCTTCTGCACCCCAGGATAGGGAATCCAAGAGGTGGGACCAGCTTGGAAAGAAAATGTTTTATTCTACCAGCCTGGCATTGAGGTCCGTAAACACCTCTTGCCTTTTGGGCCATTTTTCCCATACTTTATGGGATACGGTGGCACAGGTGCTACCCCAGGTCCCGGAGGGCATACGGGACACTCTCACCCAGGCTGTCAAGGATGGGAGAGATGCAGCCAAGTTTACGATCAGGTGTGGTTTGGACACGACCGACTTGCTGGGCAGAGCGATTTCATCGTCAGTGGCCCTACATCGCCACGCCTGGCTACGTTCAACTGGCTTTTCGGGGGATGTCCAGTCAAGTTTGATGGACATGCCTTTTGATGGCTCTCGCCTTTTTGGTGAAAAGGCAGACTCCGCGCTTGAGAGGTTCAAGGATTCTCGAGCTACGGCCAGATCCTTGGGCCTTTCAGCGCCAGCACAACAGCTGTCTGCCTTTCGCCCCTTTCGAGGCTTCGGAAGGGGCGTGGTACCACACTAAACACAGTTTAGCCACCGTCCTCAAGCTTCACAACATCCCGGAAGAGCATGTGGTTGTGATACCATCAGACCCAGAGGGTCTGGCCAGAGTTGGCCACCACCCAGCCCCCCCCCCCCCCCACTGCGCCCAAGCCCTCCTAGTGTGGTTCTGCAGGACCACGTCCGTCCAGTTGGAAGGAGGATTCAGTTTCATCTCCCTCACTGGCTTTCCATCACAATGGACAAATGGGTTCTGCAGATCATACGGAAGGGCTACTCCCTCCCCTTCCAGTCTTTCCCTCCCTCTATCCCTCCGGCAAAGGAACGGTTGATGGAGGACCATCTGGTTTTGCTCCGCAAGGAAGTTATGTCTCTCTTTGCCAAGGGAGCCATAGAAAGGGTCCAGATGTCAGAAGTAGGCAGTGGTTATTATTCCCGCTACTTTCTGATTCCCAAAAAGAACAAGGGCCTTCGCCCTATCCTGAATTTAAGGGACGCCAATCTCTTCCTCAAGAAGGAGAAATTCAAGATGCTCACTCTTGCTCAGGTCTTGTCTGCCCTAGATCAAGGAGCCTGGATGGTAGCGTTGAACTTGCAGGACGCGTATTTTCAAATCCCCATCCTGCCGGCCCACAGACGTTCCCTGCTGTTAAAGGTGGGCCACGAGCACTTCCAGTTTACCGTTGCTTCCTTTCTGTCTCACCAGTGCCCCTCGGTGTTCAGAAAGGTGATGGCGGTGGTAGCAGCTCATCTGCGCAGGTCAGGGATTTCAGTCTTCCCCTACCTCGACGATTGGCTGTTGAAGGCTCCCACGCCCCAGGCTCTCGTCACCCATCTCCAGACGACAGTGGACCTCCTGCACTCGCTGGGGTTCACTATCAATGTGCCGAAGTCACACCTGACTCCCTCTCAGAAGCTCACTTTTATTGGAGCTGTTCTGGACACAGTGCAGTATCGGGCCTATCCTCCCGAGCAGCGAGTCCAGGATATTCAGGTTATGATACCGATGTTTCAGCCTCTATCCTGCATTTCGGTGAGATAGACTCTGAGGCTGCTGGGACTCATGGCTTCCTGCATCCTGTTGGTCAAACATGCCAGATGGCGTATGAGGGCTCTGCAGTGAGACTTGAAGTTCCAATGGGCACAGCATCAGGGAACTCTTACTGACTTGGTTCAGATCTCGGAAGGGACTGCAAAGGATCTGCAGTGGTGGTTAGTGAACTGGGATTGGGTCAAAGGCAGACTCCTCTCCCTTCCCCAACCAGATCTCTCAGTAGTGGCAGATGTGTCACTTCTGGGATGGGGCGGCCATCTGGGAGAGGTGGAGATCAGAGGTCACTGGTCTCCAGCGGAATCCGGGCTCCATATCAACTTGCTGGAGCTTCGGGCGATCCAACTAGCATTAAAAGCATTTCTTCTTTTTGTGAAAGGGAAGGTTGTGCAGGTGTTCACGGACAACACTATCGCAATGTGGTACTGCAACGAGCAGGGCGGTGTGGGGTTGTGGACCCTTTGTCAAGAGGCTCTGCATCTCTGGACATGGCTGGAACAGCAGGGCATAACCCTGGTGGTTCAACATCTGGCAGGTTTTCTGAACACCAGGGTAGATGAGCTCAGCCGAAAATGCGTAGCGGGTCACAAATGGTATCTACATCCGGAGGTGGCGCAAGGACTCTTTCAGCAGTGGGGAGAGTCTTGGTTAGATCTGTTTACCTCCTTCGAGAACACGCAATGTCAGCAGTTTTGAAAGTTGGAGTTTCCAAGGGGCTATCGCTAGGCGACGCTTTTTGTTGCGAGTGGAGTTCAGGCCTCCTGTACGCCTTTCCGCCCATACCACTTCTGCCCAGAGTTCTCAAGAAAATCAGGAACGACCTGGCCCAAGTAATCCTAGTGGTTCCGGATTGGGCATGGAGAGTCTGGTATCCAGAGCGCCTCAAAATGAGCATCAGTCCTCCAATCTGGTTGCCTCTTCGGGAGGATCTTCTGTCACAGCAGCAGGGGAAGGTTCTCCACCCGAACCTGTCAACTTTGCGGCTTCATGCGTGGAGGTTGAGCGGTGACAGTTGATGGTTTATGACCTCCCTTCCGAAGTCTGTGATGTCATTCTGGCGGCGAGGCGTGCCTCTACTAAGTCAATTTACACCTGCTGATGGAAACGTTTTGTTTCATATTGTACAGAGAGGTCTGTTGATCCTTTTTCTTCTTCTCTTTCTAATATCCTTTTGTTTATTCTATCTCTCGCCCAACAGGGTTCCTCCTTAGGGACCCTTAAGGGCTATCTTGCTGCCTTATCGGCTTTTCTACGCTTTCCCAATCAACAACTTTGTTTAAGTCTCCTATAGTACCAAGATTTTTAAAAGGGCTTGTGCATTTGTTTCTGCCTGTGCCTTTCGCCATGCTCCAGTGGGATCTTAACCTTGTTCTTACCTTCCTGATGTGTGCTCCTTTCGAGCCCCTGCATAACTGTCCTCTCCAGCTGCTCACTATCAAAACAGCTTTTTTGATGGCAATTACATCTGCCAGGAGAGTTAGTGAGCTGCAGGCTTTATCTTCAAAACCGCCGTATCTCACGATATAGCCTGACAAGGTAGTGTTAAGAACTCATGCCTCTTTCCTCCACAAGGTGGTGACCCCTTTCCATCTGAGTCAAAATATCACCCTGCCCACCTTCTTTGCACCACCGCATCCCTCTAAGGAAGAGGAGCGTCTCCATCGACTGGACCCAAAAAGAGCGTTATTGTTCTACCTTGACCGCACAAAAGAGTTCTGGGTGGACGACCAACTCTTTGTGGGGTACGTTGGTGCAAAGAAGGGTCGGGCGGTACAGAAACAGTCCATTTCGCACTGGGTTGTTCTATGTATAAAGATCTGCTACGCTTTGGCCAACAAGCAGCCTCCGGAGGGCTTGAGAGCTCACTCTACCAGAGGGAAAGCTGCTACCACTGCGTTAGCTCGTGGTGTACCCGTGTTGAACATCTGTCAGGCAGCAACGTGGGCTTCCTTGCACACGTTTGCAAGACACCACTGCCTGGAAAGCCAGGTGAGAAGAGATGTATAAAATATATCCTCCAGACCCACCGCCATGGGTTATAGCTTGGGTATCTATTTTAAGGTAAGGAATCTGCAGCTAGAAGTCTCTATTAGATGCACAAGTTACTTACCTTCGGTAACGAATTATCTGGTAGAGACTCTATCTAGCTGCAGATTCCTTACACCCACCCAAGCCTCCCCGCTCTGTTGATATATATTTATACATATGTATATAATTATGCATATATGTTTTTGGCATTGTTGCCTTTCTTAAAGGCATGTAATCTTTTTTACTTCAGTCAAGTGAAAAAGCTAAAATCCATAACTGTTAGTTCTTCAATGACTGCACTTCTGGCGTTGAAAGTTGTGGGAAAAGAACTGACGTACACGCGTCGAGGTGGCGTCTATATAGACAACCGTGATGTCATAGATGGCTCCAATGACGCTGAAGCGGAGCCGGACGATGCATGCGGATCCGAACAATGCCAACCGACGGTGCGCGCAGGGTACTGCTCAGCAGAAAAATTCCGGATTCGAAGCTGACGCCAGGGAATTCTAAGGTAAGGAATCAGCAGATAGATAGAGTCTCTACCAGATAATTTGTTACTGAAGGTAAGTAACTTGTTCTTTACGACACAAGAAAATCTAAAACTCTAAAAAGATCTAAAAATCTAATATATTGTCGATATGAGTAGAATGCATTGATCTTGTCCTGAAGAAGGCTGCATTTAGTCCTGGGTGAGGCGATACGCCATTAGCACATTCCTGTGGCCTTAACCTTGATATTCGAATAATCCATGATTAGGAGTTTTTGGCAGTGTGCCACAAGGAGTAGGTAAGATAGTATAGACAGATATGGATTGTTGCTTGTGATATACTAGCCTGGAAAACATAATGTGGCATGTATTAAACATCCCACATATGCATTACTCGGTCTTACCTTTGTAGCAGCAGCATCAAAGTTATTTTATCTGTATTGTATATTTTTTTAAGTAAATCACCGTGATAACCTGCCTGGCCTGTTTCTCTTTGTTTTTCTTTTACATTGTGCTTGCCCTTTAAATTTAACAATTAACTCCATTGGGGTTTGCACTATTTGAAGCATGATGAGCTAATGCCCTGATTGGCGACCTTCATTGATTTGATATCTCCTTATAGAGGACTTCAGTATATTCCTAAAGTTTAATACATATGGAGACTTTTAAAGATGAGTGATATAATCTATGCATGAAATGTATTTTTTCACCCTGTACAATTTGCTTGTGTCCTGCATGTCAGGCAGGCTATTGCAGGTGCAAACCAATCAACCAGGCATGGCCTTAACAAAAAAAGACCCGATTACAGAACACTTCAGTGGTTCACAGTGGAGATCAGAATCACTATAGCAGGTGAAGTGCATCTCAGGGGAACTACTGCAGCAAAATACCAATGGAGTCAATCCGAACACCTTTCCAACAACAACTCCTGACAGAGTCCAAGCATATGGAAATGTTTAGCAAAATAATTTTCTAATCAGCCGGTCTTGCGTTGAGGTCTGTCAGCCCCAGCTACTTCCTTGGATGTTACTCCCATGCACTCTGGGAAACTGTTGCTTTTGGCTCAGAGCATCCAGAATGGCAGAAATGTGCCAAAATGTGTTACCCACTCAGGCTTGGGCACCACTATCCAGGGAGGGCTATTGGGACAAGCCTGGTGCTCAGGCGCCATGCCTGGATGAGACCTACAGGCTTCTCCCAGGACGTCCAAGCATCCATAATGGACATGACTTTCAACCGCTCCCCCATGTTCGGCAAAAAAGGTGGACATGGCACTAGAGCATCTTTTAAAGAGAGATGGGTTACAGCACATTCCTTGAGCCTTTTGGCACCAGTCTGGCAATCTCCCCAATAGTTTTGCCCTTTTAAGAGAATTGCCAGGTACTTGGCATATTGCAGCATGAGGTCTCACTTCCCACAAAACAGGCATTGAAGCCCTTACAAGGTCAGGCTCTGGGCCCAAGAGACACCAACCATACCATTGGGGCAGCATAAGTCCCAATCCCCTGCTGTGCCGGCAACCACTTCAGAAACCTTTGGAGCAGCCTTAGTGGCACACAGCTTTCCATTGGCAGGCAGATACACTCATTTCCTTTGGGGGGTAGAGTATCCCGTCACATCTGACAGATAAGTCCTTCAAATTATCCAACAGGGCAACTCTCTGCTATTCCTTTTCAGTCCTCTGCATCAGCCACCAGAGAGACGATAGCTACCTCAGAGGTCGGGACTGGTTTGTTATTCCTATTATTTCCTTGTGCCGAAGAAGTATGGAGGCCTTTGTCCTCTTTTGTATCTTTTCCCTCTTAATCCCTTCCTACAAAAGGACAAATTCAAGATGCTCCTGCTGGCCTACGTTCTTTCTGCTCTAGATCTCGGAGACTGGATGGTGGTGTTGGACCTGCCACAGGTATGTCAAAAGGGCAGGTGTCCTGCAGCCCCACAAACGCTACCTGCAGTGCAAGGTGGGCAGAGCTTTTTGCACATTGGTGGCTTTGGGACTTGCTGCAGTAGAGTGATGTCAGGTGAATCCCTAGTACAATGGAGACGGGCATTAAACATATTCTAATGTTAGTTAAGTGCCTTGCTATGAAAAAAAGCAAAGCATGGGGTTGACTCTTGTAATGCAAGAGGAAATGCGTGATCCATGCCATTGCTATTGTTTCATTATAGAGCGCATATCCTTCTGTTAGTTTACCTCACCGATCTTGGTTGGACTAGGTGTGTGTGTGAGGTGGTGGGAGGGATTAAAGATGTTTGAATTTCCTTTTGGCACAGCATTGTAGCAGGACTTCCAAATAGGTGTCTGGCATTTTGTCTCCACACACCTCTGCTGCGCAGCGTGCTCCTTCTTTAGCACACACGTGCAACCAACACCATAAATGGCTTACTGTAGAAATGTTCTATTTTTGTTTTGTTCATTTTCTTTAAGAACTAGAACATGCACCTCAGAATCAGAGAAATGGTTGGTATGAACGAAGGAACACACATTTAATTGGGTTAATGTCGTTTTTAGGCACAGCTCTGGCTGACGTAAATTAAAAGTAGGTGGGTGGGTGGAGAGGTGCGGGGTAATGTGAGGGGAGAGCTCGGGAGGGAGTTAAAAAAAACCACTTACCTAGTGCTGCCGGCCATTTCGCTTTTACTGGTCCTAGCATCAAAGACTCCCTGTGCAATCTGTGTGCTGCTCTCATGCTATTCCATAGTAAAAGAGCAGCGCGAGAATTGACCTGAGCGGGCTGGTTTGCTGCTCGCGCCGGCACAGGGAGTCTGTGCTTTTTCTCCAACCTGGCTGTCAAATACAGTTGGGTTGGAGAAACCTAACAGTGCATGTCTCTTTGGCCCGACTAGAACGGCCGACCAAACAGAATTGTGCAGTTAAGGGCACACTCCACCATGGGCGTAGGAAGTGTGGGGGACGCGGGGGATATGTCCCCCCAGATTTTGGAGTGGGGGGGACACGGGGGACAAGGGTGGGGGGGACGAGGGGACAGAAGAATTTTCCTTTCTCCTGTAATTCACAGGGCCATTAGCGCATGAAAGCGCTACCTATATGGCCCTGCACTTGACCTGTGACCTGGCTCCAGGACACTCGCCCTCTGCCCTTTTGTTGTGCTGCAGCACACAAGGGATTCTTTCTCACCTTGCCGCCACAGCTGCCTGCAGTCTGCACTTCTGAGAACAAAGGGAGAGGAGAGGCCCTTTGTTGATTGCTGTATGCATCCAGTCCCTCCTGAGCCCGACCCTTCCTGTCCCT
Source organism: Pleurodeles waltl (assembly GCF_031143425.1). Classification (NCBI taxonomy): domain Eukaryota; kingdom Metazoa; phylum Chordata; class Amphibia; order Caudata; family Salamandridae; genus Pleurodeles; species Pleurodeles waltl. Next base: position 1,084,676,040 of record NC_090439.1, on the reverse strand, counting down.
TGAAGATCGATCCCTGAAGACAGCAGCAAGATTTGAGAAGGTAAGGAGGTTTGGGTAATTAAATAAACTATTGCTAAGTAACTCCCTTTCTTTTTAAATACAGTGCTGTGTTGCAGAGTATCTCCCTTTCTAAAAACAGTATTGTTGAGTTACTGTGAGATATGAGCAGGGCAGGCTTTAGTGCGCTAGTGGCACCCTGTGCGCCAGTGTTTGTTAGGGACCCCCTTTCTATCGCCTCTCTCTCACTCTCTTCTCTCCTCTGTCTCCAGCTTGCCTGCCCCAGTGCTAATTATTGTCCCCTAAGTTGACATCCTGCCCCCCCCCAACATTTCTGTCCCCTGTCTCTCCCTCAGCCTTCCTGGTATTTGTGAAAGCCCGTTCTGAAGGGCAAGGGCTGTCTGTAAATCTCATTTCCTGCCAATGGCATGTGGATGCGAAGCCAGCACTGTGGCAGCTCACAGGCTTTACAGGACTTCACAGGCTATGGTGGAACAGAGCCTGACACTGCTGGATAGACATCGGAGAGACCAGCACACAGCATGGGTCCCAGGAAGAACCAGATGGCCTAAGAGATGGACAGGGCTAGGTAAGGCAGCTAGGGCGATGCAACCGGTGCTGCCGCACTGGGTGCTGACTTAGGATGGGGGTGCTATGTTTGCAAGTATATTGTGACTTTAAAAGCACCTGCTGGATGTTCCTTGCCACCAACAGTTTTCAGGCAACAATAAAAATCTTAAGATAATTCCGGTGATTAATGGTCATTCTGGAGAGAGACTGAAGTTTTGTCTAGTGGAAGTTTTGACTCATCATAACGTACAGGGTTGCTATGCCTGCTACAAAGGCCGTCTACATGCAGATCACAAAGTGTATATAATGTGAATAGGTCAGTGGGTTTCTGCTTTTGTCAGATGCAGAAAAGTACCCTCTTTTTGGCATGGTTACCCCACTTTTTGCCTGTTGTCAGTATGTTTTGACTGTGTTCACTGGGATCCTGCTAACCAGGACCCCAGTGCTCTCTCCCATTAAATTTGGTTGCTTGGACCACACACACACCCCACTTGGCATACTGGTGCCCCTTATAAGTCCCTAGTATATGGTACCCAGGTACCCAGGGCATTGGGGGATCAGGGGTTCCCATGGGCTGCAGCATTTATTATGTATTATGCCACCCATAGGAGCCCATGTAAACTGTGTCTGCAGGCCTGCCATTGCAGCCTGCGTGAAAAGGTGCTTGCACCCTTTCACTTCAGGCCACTGCACCAGGTCACTGTAAGTCACCCCTATGGTAGGCCCTCCTAGCCCAGAGGGTAGGGTGCAAGTACCTGTGTGTGAGGGCACCTCTGCAGGAGCAGAGGTGCCCCCACGAACTCCAGCTCCATTTTCCTGGACCTCGTGAGTGCGGGGACGCCATTTTACGCTTGTACTGGACATAGGTCACTACCTATGTCCAGCTACATAATGGTAACTCCGAACCTGGGCATGTTTGGTAACAAACATGTCAGAATCATACCCCAATACTATTGTCAGTATTGATTGTATGATTCCATGCACTTTGGGGGCTCCTTAGAGGATCCCCAGCATTGCTCCTACCAGCTTTATGGGGTCTTCCGAACAGCTCACGCTGCTGCCACCCCTCAGACAGATTTCTGCCCTCCTTCTGCTGCTTGAGCAGCTCATGCCCAGGAAGGCAGAACAAAGGATTTCCTTTGGAAGAGAGAGGCAACACCCTCTCCATTACAAGGCTTGGGAGGAGTAGCCTCGCCAAGCTACTAGTATGCTCTGAAGGGCACATTTGGTGCCCTCCTTGCATAAACCAGTCTGTACCAGTTCAGGGACCTCAGCCCCTACTCTGGCGTGAAACTGGACAATGGAAATGGCGTAACCACTCCCCTGTCCATCACCACCCCAGGGGTGGTGCCCAGAGCTCCTCCAGGTGGCCACTTGATTCTTCCATCTTGAATCTAAGGTTGGCAGAGGCCTCTGTGAGAATCTGAGTGGCCAGGTCAGGGAGGTGACATCACAGCCCCCTCCTAGGTGGTCACCCGGCTAGGTGACCAATCCCCCTTTCTGGGCTATTTTGGGTTTCCCTCTTGGGTGGGTCCTCAGATTTGACGTGCAAGATTCCAGCAGGACTCCTCTGCAACGTTTACTTTGACTTCTGGCCACTGGAACCGCAACTGGACTTCACAGGAACCTACAATCTGCAGCTCCAGCGACGACTTTGCCACGCAACATTGTTTCTCCGACTCCTTCCAGCAACTGCAACATTTGCCCAGCTGTGCTTCCTCTGAGGGCAGCAAGTCTTCAGTCTGCATGAGAAGAAAGAAGGAAAATTCCTTGAAGTGAAGGAGTCACTTATCTGCATCCGCAGGCACCAACTGCAACAACAACCGGCTGCGTGGATCTCCTCTCCTCTCCTCCTGAGCTGCGTGGATCCTGCATCAGGGGTGGTAGTCTGGAGTGGTCTCCTTGGTCCTCTCTACCAGCTGCCCAACTTTGGAGTAGGTAGGTCCTTGCCTTCCCATGCAGGACAGTACCCCCATGCACCGCATCTCTTGCAGCTACCCCCGGCACTCTTCTCCGTGAAGCACAGCCCTCAATGTGCTTCGCCTGTGAAGTGGGATCTCTCTTCAGGTGTGCTGTGGGCCTCTCTACAGCTCCTGGGCTCCTTGCCTGTAGGTCTTCTGTGGGGGCTGCCTCTCATCCTCCAGACTCTCTGCCTTGCTGATGGTCACCTGAGACTCCCCTCCATGGGTTGAGTCCCCCTGGACCTTGCTGGTCCCCGGTAGCTCCACTTTTCTCCTACTGCGACATTTGCTTTTGCCAAGGCTTGTTGGTGGGTTTTCCACATCACAGACTGACTGCAATTCTTCATCTGGCGTGGGACGTCGACTGCATCACCTAGGAACTCTTCATCTGCTCCAGTGCTGCATTGCTGACCATCTTTGTCTCCCCGTCGACCAACTCCTGCATCCACAGATGGGTGGGTTGTGGCTCCTGCCACGACCGGACCATCCTACGTAAACTGGACTTGGTGCCCTTCTTTTCCAGGTCTTACTCTTCCAGGATCCACCTCTAGTTTCTTGCAGTCTTGTCTGCGTTTTGCAATATCCTTCTCGGAAGTCCTTTTGGTGGGTCAGGGAAAAAACTGTAACTTACCTCTTTTCTCCTGGTCGCTGGGGGGCACTCTGGTACTTACCTTTGGGGTTTCCTAGTTCCTCCAGCTCCCCTCTACCAATTCCACTTCCTTGGGTGGGGACCCGGCTTTCGCATTTCACTTTCTTAGTATATGGTCTGGTCCCCTCTAGGCCTTCAGTATTGCCTATTGCTTTTCACTGTTTTCTATTACTTTTTATGCCAATTTGTGATTGCTGCTGTACATATAATAGTGTGTTACTTACATCCTATTGGAGTATTGCCTATCTAGTGTTTTAGTGTTTGTGTTACTGTAATAAGGAACCTTAATTTTCGTAACACGTGTTTCTTTCATGTGTGTAAGTGCTGTGTGACTACAGTGGTATTGCATGATCTTTGCATGTGTCCTAGATAACTCTTGGCTGCTCATCCACAGCTAACTCTAGAGAGCCTGGCTTCTAGACACTGCCTACACTTCACTAATAAGGTGATACCTGGACCTGGTATAAGATGATAATACCATAGGTACTCACTACACACAAGGCCAGCTTCCTACATCAGAGAGCTCCTTTTTTGTCCCCTGCAATTTATAAATGAAAACTGAATATAGAACAGTGAGCAATGAACTCATCAAAGAGCTGCATGCAAACATCAAGGTATAGATTAGAGCGTCATGATTTCCCCCCACTTTTTGATTAACTTAATGTTGCAAAACAAGTTGATTTGAGTGCAGTTCTTATTATTAAAGAGAGCCCCCAACCATGGTGTTATGTTTTAAATTCTGAGTTTGCGCTTCTCCAGATGAAGCACTCTTAATCTATACCTGCTACCAGTATGGATGACCTGTGACACCTACACCTTGTCGTCCTCTGTCTTATGGAACATTTCATATACACTGATTTACATATATATGATTGTCTCTGCGTAATGTCTGTGTGATGTAAAGTGCTTTGACACCCTAGACTGGTATGAGGGATAAATGATAGAACAACACATGCGTATATCGTGCATGCCTTAACATCGCGGTCTCAACAATGACCGTGTCTTTACTACGCATACCTTTACAACGAATTTCATTGTAAAAGCATGTTTGGTAAAGGAACATGCGTGGTAAATTCTCCCTACCCTGCCCCCTTACACCTGATACCATACTCCACCCATCTAAGCACTTAAAACTGCCCCAGCCCTGAGCCCTAAACCCCCCTGCCCTGAGCCCTAAAAGTAACCCTGCCCTGTCCTAAAAACTACCCCGACCCCCCCTCTGAACCCTAAAACCTACCCTGAACTGCTCTACAAACTACCTTCATGCCCCTGCCCCCACCCTGAACCCTAAAACCTACCCGCTCTGTCCTAAATACTACATGACCCTCACCCTGTACCCTAAAACCTACCCCACACTGTCCTAAAACTACTTGAACTCCATGCACTCCTCCTGACCCCTAAAACCTACCCCACGCTGTCCTAAAAACTACCCCGACCCTACCCTGCCCTAATAATGACCCCAACCTCCCACTCTAAACCCGGCCACAGCCCTACTTACCTCTCTCTCCTCTGCTTCTTCCTGTTCCACCCGGACAGCTAGACCGCTATCTATGCTGTAACCACGCATATGTGTGGTAAAGATATGTGTGGTAAAGGCATGTGTGCTAGACCCATATTTGTGGTAATGGCAGCGTGGTCAATGCACTGCATTGCATTGATTGCGTTGTAAGGGATATTTCCCGGTATGAGTGGTGCTATAAAACGAATGAAATGCATCTGAGAGTGAGTGGTGATGGATAGTAGTGAGGGAATCCGTGGCAGAGGTGGTCACTGGGGGGCACCAACAAACAATGTCGCACAGGGCGCCACCAGCACTAAGGATGGCCCTATCAGACAGCACAGCAGTTCACAGGAACGCGGCCGCACAGAGACTGCCACTTGACAGTCAGACAAGGACCTAGGCAGGCGGAGACCCAGAGACTTATACAGCCTGACTAATAAGAAAGCTCCCAACAGGCAGCACAGTGCCTGGCAGGCAGCACAGGAATCGACAGGAAGCACTGCGCCCAGCAGGCAGTACAGGCCTCTTAGGACTTCACACAGGCGAACAGCATCACAGAGCCTGTCACTGCCTAACAGGCAGCAAAGGGCCCAGAAGACAGGGAATTGCAGGCCACACAGGACTCGACTGGAAGCGACCGTCTTCCCCATCTCCCCCCACCACGGCAACCCTTCTGGGTGCAAACTTTGTGCAGGGGGCCCACCTCAAGGTTGTCCCTGTCCCCCCCCAGAAATTTAGTGTCTCCTACGCCCCTGCACTCCACTTCTCCCTCCTCCTGCCTCGCCCCACTCACGGCCCGGCCCCTCCCAATTTTTCTGCTGCTGGCTCTGAGCATGCGGGCGACGCTCCTTCGCTGCACACTTGTAGCGCTGGTACTGGTGAATTTTTAACCAAAGGAAGACTTAATACCACGAAGTGTTCACATGAAAGTAAAGTTTGACCTTTGACCCTTGACCAGCCTTCAGCAATAGGAACAGACCTCGACAGAGCAGTCCCTCCTACTCGTAGTTTAGCTTTTAAAGGCAATGAAAGGAGAGACGAGCAAAACACATTAGGCTAATCGGGGGGGTGCTTGTTAGTAGCACGTAAAATTGACTGAATTAAATTTGGCCCCATAGAGTTTACTACACATAGTATTAATCACCATTACTGTAGGCACATTACGACGGCGAGGGGTAATTATTGCAGTGATGCGCTCTTTTGGGTTTGCTGATGTGATCAGAAGATGGTCCATGTGTCTTTTGACTTCATTACTTGTTTAGCTTGGTTGGTTGGTTGTCAGGCACTGTTGTTGGACATCATAACGTGGTTCTTGAGAAAGCTAAGCAACCTCTGATTGGCAGGTGGAGCCTCACAAGCTTCAGAGTAGTGGAAAGCCGGCCTTTATTGCCAGTTAGTGCCCTGCTAAACGGCGACCTACCCAACCAGCTCAATCACCGCATTACATGCTTTAATGGAGATCACTCGTAGGCCACACCGTTGTCCTCTCTTCTCCCAGATCTCGCGAGCCGTGCTTTCTTCTCCCAGCTGTGTCCTCCATTTTGTTTCGTTGTTTTTATTTTGCCGACAGCACAATACTAGACTAAACACGTACACTGCGTCCTGCGCTCAGGCTCCACACTGGGGCCCCCAGCGTGCTGTAAAGCTGGTCATCGAGCGGAAGCAGACCAATAAATATAGATCCTTTCTCAATAGGAAGCTTTACTGTCGTACACAATCAATACCCCCAAACCAGGGATGACAGCTTTATGGGGCGGATCTATGCGTAAGGCAATTGGCAACACGTCGTAAACCGCCTGAGTGTATATATAAAGTCCAAATTAGGCCCTTTGATGTACTAGTTTATATTTTTCACCTTCAGACTTTCTTTTGCTCATAGAAGACGTGGCGTATTCTTGTGCCTCCTGAAACACACCAAAAAGAAAGGGTCCAAAGCAAGACAACTTCCTGTATTAAATGCCAGTTCATACCGCATGTGTGGGAGCTTAAACCGGAGGACATGGACCCTAGTCCTCCATTTGAAAGGTACACTACTGGATTACGGTAAGGTCCCACTATAAGAGCATATCTTTTCAAGCATCCAATTGCAATAAGTGATACTGTTCATAAATAAGGGCTGCGAGAAGGGATATTGAGTTCCCAGTTCAAGATTTATTGTTGAATGATAGACAACTCCAAGTGAAAATTCACAAAACTGGATCACAGAATAAAGCAGAAGCTCAGCCAACACGTGTTTTGCCCCACATGGCGTATATGCCAGGGCTTTCTCAAGGCACGTTATTTCAAGTATGTTTCTTCAGGCAAACTGCCGTAATTTTGGCAGAAAATCTTAATAAACAGTATCAGTAAAGTTTCGCGTCCGTCGCCTCTTTTCTGTGATCCAGTTTTGTGAATTTTCACTTGGAGTTGTCTATCATTCAACAATAAATCTTGAATTGGGAACTCAATATCCCTTCTCGCCTCCTGAAACACCACTGCGGCTGGTGCCAACATGCAACACCAGCTTTCTTGAGTGGACCAGCTCCACTTGGTCTTTGGAGCAAGAGTTAAGAAAGACAGAAATATTAATCTACAATCTTAGTTGCAGTGTACATACAATGCCCTCCCAAGCCCAATATCCCCCCTTTGCGAGACATCCACTCCCCTGGTCCGTGACACGCTTACGTTCTAAAGGGCAAAAATAAACCAAATATGGAAGGGCAACCCCTTGTGCTCAGTTTTAAACTCACCCTCGCTGCTTCAAAGGTGCCTTTGGGTGGCATGACTGCACTTCACAAATAAGGTATAACAACCCCCTCTCTCAAATGTCTCTCATTGGGTTGTTTACAACAATGTCTTCCTGCCATCTAATGCTCAGCTTTACCCAGGCTGTAAGCGTGAAGACTGATCACTTTGTGGACGGTCACAGACAGAAGTTAAATGGCTCCAGGAGAGACCTTGTGAAAGGTCAGAGCGAGGTAGAAGAACTCACTAAGGGCAACTAGAGCTTGATGCATGACAAGTGGCCGTGCTTGAGTGAAAACAAACCAAAGTAACTATTAATAGGGACCGGTTCTGTCCTGAAGAAGAGCCAAGGACTTGGCATTCAAAGCAGTGTTGGCCAAAACCCCTTCAAGGTGAAGACACTGGGTATCAGGTTTGACCCCATGGTGGCTATGGACCTTCAGATTAATACAACATCCTTCTACTCAGACTGCCATATAAGAATTTCACTTAAAGCGCACGACATTCTTGGAGGAATAAAATGGCGCTAACATCTCAAAAAGCATTACAAAGGAGAAGATTGATTACGGCAACTATTTACTTGCAGGCACCCCCAAAAAGAACATCTCTGTACATCAGGTGCTGAGGAGTGCCAAACATTTTGTGCCAGACTTTCAACCCCGAAGAGGAGTTGTGCCTAGAGGCACCCACTCCTCGCATCGCCAAACACACAACTAACTCCCTTTGGGCTGCATCGACCCAGCGACTGCGAATCACTGAGCACTAGTTCTCGCTTAGAGGCCAGAGTATTTAGCGCTATACAAACACATGGTCTTGATGATAATGGAAATTTCCACTTCTCTTGTGTGGCCCGAAAGAAGGAGTATAAAAAAAAAAAGCTTTTTCAGTGCTGAAACCAGGAACCTCTTTCTGTCCTGCATTACAGACTTGTCTAGGTAGGGAGGCAAAGTGAAATATAACGAGCTCCCTGAATGGGGCATCAGAATAATTAATTTTATCCATTATGATGATCTTGCATCCTTTGTGCCTCGATCTCAAGTGGTCTACGCTACCAGCTAATGGAAATATACCGATAATTCATAGATCTTGAACAAAACGTGTCCAAAACAACACTCTTCTTTTTCAGAAAAGGACGGTGAAAAAGCTTTTTGGTGTTGACATACGAGAAGATCGCAATGGTGATCAAATATGCCATCCCGGAGATGGCAAGGGCTGCCGCCTGCGCATCACGTTGTGGCACATGCCCTGGTGGGAGCAGAGGTGGGCGAGCCACTGAAAGCTTGAGCCAGATGTCTGGCTCAGCTCGAGGGTCTCTTGAACCTTCGAGTCCAAACCGAGCCGAGCTTTGACATGCCTCCTGCCTGCACCCATGCTCTAACCTCAAGCACCGAGATTGAAAGATAAAGCAGTAATCTTTGATGTAAAACACGAGAACGAGATAGACATCCAGTGGCTGAAATGCACAAAGTGAAACTAGAAAACCTGGAATTAATCCCTGGTGTCTTGCTTGATTGTGTGATTTTAGGTTAATATTTTATTTCTCCGAGCCTCCTTTTTCATTATTGCATAAGAGAGCATCTTCATATACATGAGTTCTGGATGTGCTCTGTATGAAAACTCTCTTGTGTTTAAGAAACTTGCGTCTTATATCACTAATTACAACGTCAGGTTTGAAACTCCCTTTGCCTCTCAGTGCAATTATATAATCTGACGGGCTTAGAGGTGGGCAAGCCACTGAAAGATCGAGCCAGGCATGAGCCTGTAGCCTGGGTCAGCTCAAGGTCCTGTTGGAAACTCGAGCCTATAGGAGCTAAGCTTTCTAGTGGCATCTTCCTGCCACCCTCCCTTTATCTAGGGTGTGGCATCCCGGCCAGAGCGGCCAACTTTGGAACTGGGAAACCAGGTTTGAGTCTTGGCGTCAGCTCTATATTCTGTGAACCTGAGCAAATCACTTAATCTCCCTGTGCCTAAATAAAAAAATTACGAATGTGACCTTGTGTAATGTTACCGGTGCTCCTGCAAAGCACCCCAATACCTTTTGGTCGAGTTTGCAGTATATAAAAACTACAGAAAAATGTACAAAGCAGTAAAAAAAAGCATTAACATGCAAATGAGAGACAAATAGATGTATGAGCTGACATGTAGAAGGGGGGCTGGAAAACCTGGATAAATTGCGGCTTCTCCTCTTAAATTGTGTGATAAAATAAAAATATTTTATTTTACGAAACTGCTTTTTCTTCATAATCACGTATGAAAGCTATTTCATGAAAGCACTTTCAAATGTGTGAGTTCAGAATACCAGGTGGACAATAAAACAACTGTGTTTGATTTAATAGACCATAAATTATGTTGTTCAATAATCATCTGGGCCACATAAACAGTTCACCTCACAAATGTCTCGCCTCTTGGGTTACTAATTGTATTGTAGTCAGTTTGGCTACGGGCAGGAATGGTTCTAAGTTCATGTTTAAAAACTATCACTTTTAATGATTACTTCTCAGTACGGTGCTATCATGTGACATATTAATTTCAAAGCTTCTCATGTTAAAGAAATACACCTTTTTAACTTTGAAGAGACTTTATCATATTTTATGCAATGTATGTTGTATGATTTACATAACAAACATTTTCAGGGCTCAACTCGTACACAGGCGGTTAGAACCAAGCCAGACCCTCGACTTGGCTCTTCCTCTTAATTTGTTGGCTTGCCCCCCTTTAGACACTCTAAAGTGATATGCTTCTGCACCTTAAAGATGCACACTTTTTTCTAATTTTAAAGAAACTTGATCATAGTTTTAAATGACGTACGTTACACTATTTACTTAGCAAAAATGTTCAGGGCGCGGCTCTTGCACGGACTCTTTGAACCAAGCCAGACCCTTGGCTTGGCCCTGCCTCTCCCTACCTCAAGTTGGGAGGTCCAATGAGGCATCACAACAGCAGGGAGGTCACGTGTTCAAATGTACAGTGCAAGCAGCCGTTGGAGCGGGGTGAAAAGGGTCACAGATGGGGGAGTCTGAATCTCTGAGGTTGACTTCTTTTCTCATCCTTCCAAGCTCAGTGAGTAGAGTCTCATTTACTGGGCCCAGTAACTCCTGATATTTACAGTGCTTAGAACTTAAAGAAATATGCTCTGGAGCACTATAAATAAGCAGTGACAAAGTAAATATATAGGGGCTATTTTAAGGTATCTCTTGTAAGGAATGCACGTGTGCTGTGTGTGTTGCAGCGGTCGTATACAGTGTGCAGGGACCATCATATAGTCAAACCGTTGAACTGTCCTGGTGAAAGGCCAAACAGCGACACCTGGTAACAGGGACTGGGAGCTGAAGGGCAGGTGGAGACAACTAATGACAGGGATTGGGGTTGGAGAAAGAGGCACCTAATGGCTGGCAGCGGGAGCAAACAGAGAACACTAGTGACAGTGTGAAGTGGAAAGGCAGGAAGAGACAGCTAGTGACCGGAGATGGCAAGCGGCACTAATGACAGGTACTGGGACGGCTCACAGACGGCTAGTGATAGGGTGTGTGAGGGCAAAAGGAGACAGCTAGCAGTGCTTAATTTGAGCTGATAGTTACTCATGCTCAGCACCGGCAGTTAATTGTCAACACTGGCACTTTTGACAGCTTGCCACATGGTGGCGCTGTTTGTCTAATTTAGAGACAAGCTCAACAACAGTTGTTTATTAATTCAGTATAAACTAAAATGACTAATACTTGCGCCCCCACCCAAGCTTTGAGAGCCTGGAAGAGTCTGAATTGTGACACTTGTCGGAGTGACCGCAGCTGCGTGGGTGCTGGGATGGGCAGAGCTGGCAGGGACAGGCAATAAGTGGCTCCCGACACAGGCCGTGGCACTTACATTTCTCACAAACTAAGCGCTGTGAATCAGTTGTATTAGTAATCTCCTTGTTGACTTTGGGAGTGGAAGTGCTGGCAGAGACTGCTGGTGACAGTGGGTAGTGGGAGAGCTGAAGACGCCCACGGGCGACAGCGAGTGAAGGCGTTAACGCATAATTCTGCAGCCAAACCCCAGCAAACAGTAGCCAGTGGTAGGAGCAGCTGGCCAGGAGTGCAAGTGGCAGCCGCAGACATGTCCATCGACAGGCGCTGAGGGGGCAGAGGGGTATTGAGAGGCACCAGGAAGTGCAGGTGACTGGGGAGCGTGAGGGAGCAGGAGATCAGACAGAGACCAGGAAGGAGGCCAGTCAAGGACACCAGGGGACTGCAGTGCCACAAGTTTTTGCGAGTGAGTACAGCCAGGGGATCTGGCGCCATCTACTGGTATTAGCAACGATATATGGCTTATCATTAATAAACAGAACATGTTTGCTTAAAAATCTACAACTAAATGTCGCAGCAAGAGCGCTGGGCCCTAAATAAGCGCGACCCTGGTGAATAATGCCCCCCCTCCTCCTTCAGATGCACCTGTTGAGGGAACTGATTTGGCAGGGGGAGGGAGGGCGCAGATATGTGCCCTTCACTCGCTCTTCAAAAATGATTATGTTACCAGAGCCGGGGGTGACCCCCCAGAGGCCCACAGCTACCCAGAGCCCTTAAGCCTCCACTATTTGTGGTCCAGGACCCTCGGCCCGCACCTTCTGCAGCCCACTCCAGCCCAGCTCCGTGAGATTGAAGAGCGGCCTTTCCCTCTGTGACAGGTGTAATAGAAACCATCATTCTTTAAAACTCCGTCCACCTGCGGGTCACAGCCGCCGCCGCTTGAAAACGATGCTTAACCTGCCCCGTGATTCAGTGCCCCCGGCGAGCCCTGACACCACGCACGTGCCCCCTGGTCCCGGTTGGGTGGTCGGGGATGAGGACGCACGCTTCGCCTCCGGTTTACTTGTGTTGTCACAAGTGGATGTTTAAAAGCTGATCAGAAGTGGTCAAGGGCAAGGCCGGATCTAGGGCGATGCGACCGGAGCAGCCGCACCTGGCGCTGACTTGGGCCGCGCTGTACTCTCAAAAATAACTAATGGGTTTTAAATCATGCCTGCAGAGTTCCTGGTATGTTCTGCAATTTTCAGGCAACAATAAAAATGTCAAGGTAACTGGTAATTAATGTTCCTGCTGGAGAGATATCGCTTTGTCTAGTGGCCTTTTTGACCTCTGAAAAGTAGTGCAGAGGGTTGTGCCTGCTGCAAAGAGCTTGTACCAAGCAGATCAACGAACTGAGTGTGAGTGAAGTATGACTGGTGGTATGAAAAAATGAAATGAATGTCAGAGAGGGGCTGTGAAGAGATGAAGGTCCCTTTTGAAGTGTGGTAGTGAAGAAATGTGTGGAGGAGAAGAGCATGGGGCTGGGTGAGGCTCCAAAAAAGATTCTTGCACGGCCACCACCAGCACTAAAGCCGGCTCCGTCTACTGTGGCAAACCACAGCGGGGCCTTCTGCGACGGCCATCCATCTTGGTACTCTACAGATGCCAGGTCTGGAGGCTGAAGGTACATCTGCTGCAGACTGTCTCCAACCATGATGGTATGACCCAACGCTGCCCCCGGTGGTTCTAGAATGCATTGCTGCCAGCAAATGTGGTACTAACATCCTGCAACTTCCAAACTTTGTGGTACTTCCCACCATAACCAACCACAGAGCTTTATCCACTGCTGACAGCCATGGTGTACATTTCCAGCATTGGGATGTTTTATAGCGCATCTAACGCACCGCAGTCCTAACCAGAAACACTCTCTTCTGCTGTAGTGCAGAGACCGGCAAAATAGCTGCACCAATGCACTTCGGATCTATTCAGAAGCCCTCTATTTAGGTACTGAGCCCTCTTGTACAGCTCCATCATTGCATGTCAGTAGCTGGGAGCATTGTCTGCTTTTGTAGTACAGACACCAGATGCTCAGCTCCACCAAAACACCTCCATCCTGACTGGCATCAGTTGAGTCTGGTAAGGTGCACTGGCAACTCAGTAGCCCCCTTGAAGACAGAGGACAGAGCTGGTAATTCAATATAATGGGAATAGTCTACTCAGTGGCATTCACCATACTTAATTACAGATTTTTGATGTTTTGATATATTTATTTATAATTGTTTTATGTTGCTGTAGTGATCCAGAGAAAAGAGATATAAGAGCAGCCAACACATGTTTCGCCCTCTAGTGGCGCGCAGGCCTGGGGCTTTCCCAAGGATAGTGTCAGAGCAATTCCTGTGATCCAAAAACTTTATGTTGCTTGTGGTCTGAAATGGTCTCCAATAGACAGTGTCCAGTGTCTCTGCAGTCTACGAAATATCTCTTGCCCAACCTACGCTGTGGGCAGCTGGTAGGCCCCTGGCATGAATGCTCCTAACTGGGTAAGGAGGGTCCCCCTCTATGTACTTTGCAGGAGGGGCCCCCTCAAGTTTCGTTCCGTCACTGGTTAGTTGTAGAGCAGTGTTTCCCAAACTATGGGGCGCGACCAACTTGTGGGCTGCGAGCTGATTTTTGGTGGGCTGCGAATAATCAGAGTAATAAATAAAGATGTCTTTAAATTCTATGTTTAACTTGCCACATTTCGTGATTCAAAGACAGTCTGCTTTACTCTTTTAACATGGCATTGGTGTTTACTTTTCTTTCTCTGGCTGCAAAGTGAAGGAGTTTTTAAAGTGAATTATATGAGACTGTAGGATTTTTTTGCAATGCACAACAAAATGTAAATACTGATATAAAAATGCAGCAGTTAGGAAAGCAAAACTGAAGCACTTCTGTAATTCTGAAGTGTGCTGGAAACAGAGATTTTAATAGGATTAAAAGGAAATCAAGACACTTGCTTGGTGATGCACAAATGATAATTTTTCACAGAAACCCGAATTCCTCAAATTATTATTTGTGTGCTATATAGTTTTATCAGTAGAACTGTCAGTGGCGTGACAAAACTTGAGAACCCCCCCCCCCCCGACCCAGTCAGGTGCTGTGTACTGTGCTTAGGGGCCTCCCTGCACCCTGGGGGCTGTGCGGGGGCCTTTGTTACGCCACTGAGAACTGTATGTCTGTGCAAGTTTAATGCCCATTTCAATATAAAATGTGCTGTCTAGAAATGACAATGTGCTTTGGTTACATTCAATAATTGCCACCGTGTTCATTAAAGGTAGGTGGGTCGCAAAAATCTGTTGTTCTACAAAGTTTGGGAACCACTGGTGTAGGGACTAGCGATATAAAGGTGCACAGAGGTACCGCTCCCTGCTTCCACAGCTCTCAACGCTCCTCTGACACCAGGGAACCAGGAGCTGTGGACTGAGGCTGCAGAGCACGGACCCAGGAGGCCGGGCCGAATGCAAGCGAGGCTAAATCGCATCCTTTCATGGGCTGGCAAAATGGAAGCGCCTAGAATCGATTATGTTTCCAGTTTGTGCTAAACATAGACGTTCATTCATTTAATACGGCTGCTGAGCTGTTTGCTGAAGGAGCATTTCCTTTGAAACCGCAGCATCCACTGAACAAGGCGTCAGGCTGATTTTGGAGTCAGGCAGGGGCAGAAGATGTGCGGTTAGAAACACGCAGCGCTACGAAGGTGCGTCGCCGAAGCTGCGAGGCGCTGTGGAGGAGGCGAACAATGCGCGAATCGAGCACGCTGTCTGCAGAGAACGGCCGGGGCAACGGGCTTTCCATTTATCTTGGAGGTGAATGCAGAAAGCTCAATTTTAAAGCAATTACCAGAACAGGATTAGGGACCGGATTAAAGCCCAGGGCCAAGGCAGATATCACAAGATTGTGTTCAGAGGCCGATGCAGGCCAGCGCCGGATGGGGCAGGAATTTCAGGCCTCGACGGGGAGGCCGCGGGGTTCAGAAACCCCATGAAATAGTTCAAGTAAAGGCTGGAACTAAACTCGGAAGAGTGTCCTTCAGTCTCCCTGAAGCTTCCTAACATTTCCCTCCAGTTGTGCCGCAGGAGGAGAACACATAGGCCTTGATTTATACTTTTTTTTGCGCCGCATTTGTCATTTTTTGTAAGTTTGCGCGGCTTTTGCGTAAAAATGACGCAAATGCGACACAAAAAAGTATAAATCGGCCATAGTTTAAGGCAGACGCCTTGTGGTAGATAGTGAAATGCTTGGTGAAAACACCTTTTACAACTTTATTACCGAACGGGTTTGTGTCAGTGGTAATAGGGAACACGTATGTGTGTGTTTAGGATGACCTACTGCAGCTGAGGTAAAGCACCTAGAGTCCAGGACAACATCCCTGGAGTGACACACCGACAGTAACCCGGCAGCTACACAACCTAACCCACAACTCAACAGAAAACACCAGAAGATCACAAAGCAACACACTGAAATGCAACCACAACAGAACACGACTGCATACCAGCACATCATAACAAAACAGTATACCAGCATAAAATATAGCAACCCAGCACATACGCAATATACCTACACAACATAATCATAGACAAAAAACAACAGTGCAGCAGCTCTCTTGTGTTTTTGTACTGTTAGTGTTGTTTTAGATTTGTGATGATTTGTTGTGGTGTATTGTTACTGTTTTGTGTTTATGTTTGTTTGTCTTTCGTATTCTCCTAACATTATGTGTTGCCATGTTATTGTGTTATGATGTTTTGTCTTTTTGCGGTGCACATTTTTTTATTGTGCTGTTGCTTCGGTGCTGTATTATAGTAGTATTTTAATATTATTTTGTTAATTGCACTGATGTACTTGCTGTTTGTCGTGTTCGGTTGCAGTTGTTTTGTCGCACTGTGTTTTGTGTTCAGTTGGGTTTTTCTCCTGTCTTATTATGTTATGTTTTATGGCGTGCTGTGTTTTGTAGTGGTAGAGTGTTGGAAAATGTCTTTCGTTGTGGTTGTATAGCTTTTTGTGTGTTTTACTGGAGTCTTATGTTTTATCTTGTTGTGTGGTTTAATTTTGCATTATTGTGATTTTGTGATTCTCTGTATGATGTATTTTGTTGCTGTTTATGTTGTGTTCTGCTGTATTTTGCATTCTGGTTGTATAACTAAGTTGCGTTCTATATTATCCAGGTATTTATTATGCTGTTTTTGTATGTCTTATTGTTCCCTTATGTTTTGTAGCTTCCATATATACTTTTCCGCCAATGAAAGGTGGTCGCATACTGCCACTATAGCACAACCTCTTTATGTTACACCAGTGTCACAGGCCGTACCTTAAAATAGCACTTACAGAGCTCAATATGTGGCCTGCCACCCCTGTAATTCCCTCTTATAACACCTCAGCTCTCTCTTTTGTTCTTTTGCTCTCTCCTCCCCCCTCTGCTTTCATTTCTCTATGCCCCTCTCTCTTCCTCTGCTCTGTTGCAATCCTTATTACCTTTCCTCCTTCCTCAGTCTTCCTTTTACTATTAGTCTCTAACTTTCTTTCTCACACCCTTCCTCTACTTACTCCCTCTTCCCTTTCCACACTCTTTCCTGGTCTCTCTGTCTTTTATTATTTCTCTTTCTGTTTTTCTCTGTCTCACTATCTTTCACTCTCTTCGCTTCACTTCGATAGCTTCCTGCTGTATTCTCCTCTTGGTCATTTTCTTTCTTCCAGTTTCACAGCACACTTGTCTTACCTTTTTCCCTCTTTGACTTCTTAGTTAGTTTTTACAGGCCTTTCCCATGCTTTGCTTTTGCCCCCTTACTCTCAACATTCATCTTTTTCTCTTCCCTACATGACTTGGTTCTTAATCTTCTCTGTGCCCCCATACACCCATGTCCTTCACTCCTGACATCAGTATTCCACAAGTTGACAAAAGAGAAGGTTGTGTGCAAAGAGGAAGAAAAGATAAAACTAGACCATCCAGACCAGGCTGCATGGACGTCAATTCACCAAAATGCCAGGGGTAGCGGAAGTGACATAACTTGCCCTTTGACCTCCACTTTCATTCACACACACATACTTACACATATACACAAATTCACACTTTCACACACTCTCACATAAACATGCTCTCACCCACAAGCACGCACACAACACACACTTAAAATCATTTTTACTTACCTCAGCTGCCCTGGAAGGGCATATTCCAGCTAACTGTACTTCATTTTTACTATATTTCACGATTAGTGTAATATAAATTGACAGAAAACAAAGAGAGAGTTGCCACTGTGTTCCTGGCACAATAATTGACACCTCTGAAGCCAGCGGTCTCAAAGGTAGCACCAGGGGTCGCAAATGGCAAGCCAGGGGTCACAGCTTCGACCCCTGGTGACCCCTAAATGACGTCCATGCCAGACTGATGGGCCCCTGGTGCAAGCCCTGAACAATCTGTGGGGTTTGCCATTCTCTGTGAATTTCTATGGGTGAGGTTGTGCCCCCCATCGCACCCGTAGGCACATCACTTGCCTAAGTGGGTACCAAGCTGCATCCTCTAGGGTGTGTGACTGGAAGGATGTTGTTTTTGGTTTGATCCTATGTGGGAACTGTTTCCATGCCCTGCGTGATGACCACTGAGGTGGAGTTATTGTGTTATGTGACGCAGAGCGTAGCAATGCGATGTATGAGGAAGTGTGAGAGATACACACTCAGTTTTATGTTTTTCAGTACACTCGAAGATTTGAACAGTTGTGCCATTTTCTTTACGGTATTTCTTGTGATATAGGGCCTGATTTAGAAGGGGGTTACTCAGTCAGAAACGCGACGGCTATCCTGTCCAACGTATTACAATTGTAGCCTATGGAGATCACATTACAGCGGAGTGGGCATCTATTATGTTTGTGACAGAATAACCCGTCTGCCAAACTCTAAATCAGGCCCGTAGTCTGCTAAACTGGTTACTTGACTGGGATGTCCAATCTGGGATTTTGTGTGTAGTTGTGGTCCTGAGCTGCACAGGTTGGAGAGAGAGAGAGAGAACTGGAGAGATCTGTTAGGATGTGCAGTTTTATTATCACCCCATATCAGATTGTATTGTAAAATGTAAAGAAGCTGTCAGGTTGTATACATATTTGTGATCTGCAGTGGTGGACTATATTAAAGTCCTCTGAATTTTCCAGCACATTGTGACAGCTCTCTTCAGTTATTCCATGCTTGTACATTCAGAGATTTTTTGTGTTTTGGCTGCTCAGTGCTTGAGACGGACAACCCTTATAGCAGATATGTTGTATGTGAATTTAAGAGGTATGCATTAAGATTTGTTGTTGCCAGTTGAGTATTATGGACTTAGTTTTACTGTGGGCCATAATTATTATATAGGCAACTACATAACTATATACTGCCACAGGGAACTATAGATCAGCCCTTCTTAGTTCATCTGCACATCAAACGCAGTTTACTGGTTGAATTGTCTCCAATTCATGGTTTGTAAGTTTAGGATTGCTCTTGAGGGTGTGACTGTTTTCTGGGGTCTGTTGCTGGCATGTGGGTGGTGTAGTTATGTAGGAAATAGTCATGTTTTCAGTTGTCTTCCAAAGTGTATATGCTCCTGGGTGCTTTTAATGTTGGTTGGTAGCAAGTTCCAGAGTTTAGTGGTTTGTACTGAGAAAGCAGTGCCTCCTACAGATGTTTGGTGATAATGTGGTATGATGATAAGTGGTGTGAGCCTGGAGCACAGTGTTCTGTTTGGTTTATACTGCTTGAATTTACTTGTAGGTTTAGCAGTCCTTTTCCTTGGGAGGCTCTGTGGACAATGCATTGTGGCTTGAACATTGCTCTTGTAGCTATAGGTTGTCAGTGGAGCGACTGCAGAACTGAAGTCATGCGATCTTATAGGTGAAGATGGAGAAGCCTTGCAGCACCATTTTGCATGTATTTTGCATATGATGAATGCTGGTATACTAAGGAATAAGCTGTTGTCACAGTCAACCTCAAAATTAGGAGTGTGAGGATGGCTTGCAGTTTTTGTTGGTATGAAAGATATAGGAAAATGGGCCATGATGTTTTCATTAAGTACAATGCACTCTGTGTCATTGTTAATGTGGTATCAAGGATAGGTCTGAATCTATGTTACTCCTAGGTTTCTAACTTCTGATGATGTTGTTAGAGAGGCTTCAAGTTCCATAGGCCATATGGCGGTAGGCTGGTGCTTTTACCATTATCCGCAGGTCATAATCTCTGTCCTTGTGGTACTGAGGTTTAGATGGTTATTCATCATCCTTGTGGTTATGGCACGGAGTCAGTCATCAGGTTGCGAATTGTAGAGGTCTTTAAGGCTATCCATTTTTAAGATGATTTGGGGATCATCTGCATAGGTGTATAATTTGTTCAGATTTGGGAAGGGGGTTAGGTAGATGTTGATTAGTAAAAGGGATATGATGGATCCCTGAGGAAGACCACAGTGTTGCGGGTGAGGAGGTGATGTGAAAGGTGGTAGGCAGACTAGACTTTGTCTGCCTGTGAGATAAGAAGCAATACATTTTAGAGCATTTTCACAGATTCTGAGATCGTAAAGTCTTTGTAGTAGAGTGTGGTGGTCGACATTGTGAAATGTAGCTGATAGTTCAGAAGTAACAAGGCAGCTATTCTGTTACTGCCCACTGTGAATTTTAGATCATCTGGACTGTTGGTCTGACCGGAAGCCATAATGTTCTGTAAAGTTAGAGAGTTGAGTAAACACTGCTCTCAGAAACACGTTTTAGTAAGAATGGTCCATTTCATATGGGCCTGTAGTTAGCTGGGTCAAATAGGTTGAGATATTAATTTTTTAGGAGAAGTCTAATGTAAGATGTTTTCAGCTCAGATGGGAATGACCCTAAATCCAGGGATTTCCTGAGTAGGCATCTGGCTACCTACCCTGCACAGGCTGAGCAAAAGATATATTAAAATATTTTGATGGTGCTGCGTCTTAAGGCTATCCTGCTGGGGTGGCTGGTATGAGAATAACAAGGAAATCTTTTTGTGACAGGGTATCGAAAGCATGCATTGATAGATGATTATTGTTGTCTCTGCCTACGGTGGTTAGGTCATGTGTTGTGGGGTTCTCTGCTTTCACCTTAAGGTCATTTTGAACCTTTATTCATTTTTTAGATCAATTCACCGGAGAGTTTGTCACAGAAACCTTGTGATTGTGGTGTTTCTGTGTAAAATGGGACAACAAACCCTAAAGAAGCTGAAAAATATCAGCTTTCGGTATTGACCGACACACACTTTCCACGGAAGCAAGCAAAGTCGTGGAGACACCCCAAAGGTTTCATTGCACTATTTTTCAGCTTTAACAAGCCTTCCACCTCGACTCAAGCAATCTGACCACTGGAGACTGACATGCGGCCAGGGAGGCGGTTGCCTCTATTCTGATTTTGGCGCTCAGGACTTCAGTGAGGGCTAGTACTCCCTTCATTCTTCATTTCTCTTTTTTGGAAGCAACATTTCTTTAGTCTTGAGTTTCCCTCATCTATGTAATACATGGATTATTATTCCTCTGAGCTTCTTTTATAATCATTGTGGATATGGTCTTATTGTAATTATTCCTTGTCTACAGCATCCTGTCGTCTCATTTGGTTGGAGGTGTGCCTTATTAAATATTTTAAAATGTAAAAGAATTGCATAAAATCAATTTCTTTCATTTCCAGTGAGGCTGGCAGCATTCTGCCTCTCCTCTGGGTTACAACCCTTTGGGACTTAGACTTGAGTCTTTGTAAATCTTTGCTTTGGTGTCTGGGTTTTCTAGCATGGCCCTAGGTGGGTAATCTGCTCCAATCCCAGACCCCTCTAATGCTCTTCCTTAAAACTGTCAAGCCATAGAAAGGCAGTGTTGATAGAGAGTACATTTACTCAAATACTTTTTTTCCTTAAAATATATGAAGTCAGACTTGGCTAGACTAACTTACTATTCAGACGGTTGATTTTTTATAGCGGCGCGGAGTGGTGGTCGCCACATCAATACATCATCCTTAATAAGTCCTCAAGGAATACCGGAGTAATGCACCTTTTGCTAAGAGAAATGATGCACTGACACACGAAGTTAAAATCTGGGACAACAAGATCGTTATGACCACAAACATGCACATAAATGCACTTGGCGTATTCATCACAAACAAAGACAACCATTACATACAAACATCTAACGCGCCCTCCGCATAGTCATTCCCACACCCACTTCTACCAGTCCAAGAAAACGTTGTCTTACTTTTTATGAGTCTGAAAGTGGTTACTACAAAAATGACTGGGTTGCGATTCACAGAAATACCCGAAAAGGGGGCCCCCATACATCAACCAGCTCCCCAACACACCTACAGATTTAGTATTGATCACATGACAAAATTCTCACCAAGTGAACATCGGTGGCCCACTGAGCTCTTGAAAATTAGTGGATGACCTTCACAAGAAACACAAATGCAAACGGTTTCAGCTGAACCCTTGGTTTTCAAGTTTCCAGGAGGCAGCACCTCTTAGGCTCAGAGAAAGACAAATCTGGAAGGTTTAAGATAGCATGAGCAAGCAAACATGGCTTCAGTATTTTACAGTTCTACTAAAACACAGCGATGCTGTCAGAATCTAATAAAAGCAATCAAAAGAGCCAAAAACAAATCCATTGTGAAGCAATACATGCCTGCGGCATCCACTATTGAAGAGAAATTGAACAATATTTGCAAAGGCTTCGTTTTTACTAGGGATGTGCAAAGTTTGCATAATCTGCTTTTGCCTAATTACGTTCAATTTTGGGCAACTGACTTGCAATTATACGTAAATCTACCAAATGCAACTTGATCATTTACTGTTATATTTTAGTGCAAAATGTGTCCTCAGGTCCATTTCTGATGCAAGGATGCATTTTGCGCACAAAAGGCCTAAAAAACACAAGTACTGCGAACAGCAGCCTCTCGTTCTGTTGTTTGCATTGTTATCAAATTCTTGCGCTATAATTGTGCTTCAAACACAGTGTAATAACGTGAGGCGGCTCCTCCAACAGTGCCACCTGTCCAATTGTGCGTCCCGTGTCAGCAGTCAGACCTATTGGCTTTGTCAATGCTTGTTCCCTTTATTGGGGTGATCACTGTCGTGGCTTTATTGGCTTCTGTGTGTGTGATTTGATTTGTTTCCTTTTTCACTTTGCTGCACCTTGCTTGATGGGCACTCATTCCCATTAGTGCCATTAGTGCCCTCAGGTGCCTGCCCTGATATTGACCCGATGCGCCTCTGGAAATTGATAGACCCGGTTGCTCCAGAGTCATTATTATGCTTTGCATTTTGGGCCGTGGCTGTTTGGCTGCTCCACTGGTCTGTGTAGATCTGGGTCCGGGTGATTTCCTCTATGTATTTCCCTCTCTAATGTAACCAGTCTGAGCAGGGGCTCCCGGGGCCGTGTAACCCTGTAGTTTACTTGCAATCCGGCTATGGTGCCCTGCAGCAGGCCCATAAATCAGCTATTGATAAAAGGCTCCTGTGTGACAACCCCGGCTCTCTGTGCCCGCAGGTTTGAGTGAAGATCTCAGATACAGGCCCAAGTGACGCCCTATCTCTTTCTGCTTTTGAATCAATTTAACCGGTGTGACGTCATTTGACCTTGCTTTTCTGAGATAACTTCAACATTCTTTATATATGGTGGGATATAAAAATATACCTGGGGATGCTTACATTGTGACCTATACTTATGATGTGATTGTGCTGCTCGAAACAGTGAAACCGCCTCGTCTGCTGGGCTCTGACCTGCTTTTATTTATTCATTCATACTGCTTGCAAAGCTCCGTCAATCCAGGGAGCCTAAATTCTGTGGTCAGACCTGAACCTGAGTTTTAAACGCCCCTTCGAAAATGCTCCCAAAATGAGAAAATAAGGCAAAAATATTTACAACAGTCATTGATAAGGGAATAACAGAGGCGCTATTTACTTATAAATATGTTTATAATACATGGGAGCCAGCGATTCTTGTATGAAAACCAGGAGCTAGTTTCTTTTTTACTTGTGACACACCTAGTCGCCTGTAATAAAGAAATGATGTAGCCACTCAACTGTAATAACCTATTACAGTTGAGTTATGCAGTCACAGTGTCGGCTGCCAGAGCCGGCAGCAGAAGGGAATGACAGGTCACAGAGCATGATTAAAGCTGCACTTTAAAAAAACAAAAAACAAATGCAGTTTTTCCTTCTTCGGCTCTGTTTTTTTAGATAAAGAATGATCCACAGAAAGGAGATAATTATGGCAGCATGTTTACTTTTTCTACGCTTTAGGTCATTATACGAAAGATGGAATCTCCCTACACGTTTCTACACACTCAGACCTACTATTTTTTTGTATTTAACTTGTGGTTCACCTCTCACAATCCCTCTTCATATCTGGATAGGTGACTGAGTTTATCAAACCCCGCCTTGACTTGCGTACCATCGTAATTATGCTAGACCTATCAGAGGCCTTCGACATGGTGTCACATTCCATGCTCCTGCAAAGACTGGAAAAAGTAGGAATTGTTGGCACCGTGTGGAAATTGATGAAATCATTCCTTTCCAATCACAGGCTATCAGTCTCCATCCCTACTTTTACATCTGGCCATGGTGAGGTCATGTGTGGTGTTCCACAGGGCTCTGCCTCAAGCCCGTGCCTTTTCAACATCTATATGGCTTCCCTTGCAGCTATTGCTTTAGAGTGGGGTTATGACGTGGCGTTCTAAACCGATGATACAGAGTTAATATTTGCCTTTGAACACCTTGTTACCTCGGATTCAGCCAATTTCCGGGACTGCCTATGGGCAGTTGCTGGCAGGATGCATGATAGCTGCCTCTGTCTAAACTCTGATAAATCCGAAGTTCTGCTCTTCGGCTCTCCTTCCATATCGGATCTGACCCTCCTGTGGCCTTCTGTAATGGGGCTTCCACCGGCCCCATCCACCACGGCTAAAAACTTGGGTATCAAGCTCGACAATGCACTTACTTTCAGGTCTTTTGTTATTGCCACCGCAGGAGTCTGCTTTTCCCTTTTGAAAACTTTAAGGAAGACTCTTACATTTTTTCAGGAGCATACCAGGAAAATGATCTTAAATGCTTTATAACTTCAAGACTTTACGCCAATGTTTTGCTCTTGGGCAACTCATCCAGAATGTGGCAGCCAGACTTGTGCTGAATATTCCCAAAAGGCAATCAATTCGGAATGGCCTAAAAAGCTTCCAATGGCTCCCTGTCTAGCAAAGAATAGAAGTTAAAGCCTTGACATTAACGTTTCGGGCATCCCAATAGAAAGGTCCTGTGTATATCTGCAACAAAATTAAAATATATCTTCCTCGCAGAGCCTTATGTTCATCCAGTCATAACCTGCTCTGCATTCCCAAATTGAAAAGTCCAGAGCAGGTAGACATTCTTTTTTCTTCCCGGCCCCAAAACTCTAGAACCTCTTACCGGATCACATTAGATGGGCAACCTCAGAGAATCTTTTTAGGAACCTCTTAAAGACTCACCTTGTTAGAGAGATCTAATTTGGTTGGTCCTTCTTATGTTTGCTCTTCTATTGCACCTCATGTGTAACCCAGCGCCGGAATACTCCTTTTGGGAGCATCTGTTTGTGCTTTACAAATCTTAATTTAGTCATTCATTCATTCATTCACTCATACTATATTGATTTTGGTATCCTTTTTGCAAGAAATATCTAACTGCTTTTTGGTGTGTTTAAAAACACTGGTCTCTTTCACATGAAGGAGTAACACCAGAAAGATTTAGGAATTATGTGGAAAGGGTGATGGTGTACCCATGTATTATAAGGAATAAAGTCCCCACTGCTGAACATTATAAGTAGGGCTCCCGGTTGTATGGTATTTATTTTTTTAATATTTCTGACTTTATTTATCCATATTTATTTCTTGGCCATCTTTTTGGTATTTATCCATATTTATTTTGTACTTTGAGAATTGAAGGGGTTGTAAAATGGTATATTCCCACCTTACATTTATTTAACTGATAAAAATGCTCTCATAATTTGATGCCTGCCATGTTTTAGCACATTAAGTGCCAAATATAACAAAACACTACACCCATAGTTAAATATTAGCATTATATACAAATATATGGAAACATATGTTTGTATTTAAGGAAAATTCATCCTAATTTTAATTCCCCATGTTGTTTAGCTGTTCAGCTGTTGGCCTGAAATTCATGAAGAACAGCATGGAAAATGGCTCACAAGAAGCACAATTTATTGTATTTTTCCGCTTTTAAAAATAAATACAGATAGGAAACACATTTTATCTGTAAAAATCAGTAAAAATGGAAAACTGGGAGCCTTAATTATAAGGATATTGCAAGCCACCTTGGAGTTCCAGCACCAGAGGCGTAGTCAGTCCAGTGTGGTGTGGAACCTGGATCATCTGAAGGATGCCTCACATTAGCATCAGGTGAAAATTTGTAGTTTTCACCACCATCTGGATTTGGTGATAACTAGAAAGTTTCTCCTCCAACCATCCTCTGGGACTTTTTACTGAATGTGAACGAGTTGAAGTGGCTCCAATTTCTTTTGGCAGATGAGCTGAAGCCTTTTTTCTGGTGAGTCTCCTACTCTCAATATTTCACTCTTAAAGCCATTCAGGCTCTTTCATAGAGATATCTCTTTCCTCTAACAATACACATCAGGTGGGCATGTTGTGATGTTTTTGTTTTGGTCTTCTAAAATGCCCAACCAGATGTGTAGTTGGCTATCATCTGTATGCATTTGATA
Source organism: Pleurodeles waltl (assembly GCF_031143425.1). Classification (NCBI taxonomy): domain Eukaryota; kingdom Metazoa; phylum Chordata; class Amphibia; order Caudata; family Salamandridae; genus Pleurodeles; species Pleurodeles waltl. Next base: position 1,084,650,125 of record NC_090439.1, on the reverse strand, counting down.
GTGGAGATTGTGTTGCGCTAATCTTTGTGGACTGATGTAAATATTTCTCAGTAGTGATGACAAGGGAGACTCAGGCTCACTTTTCGAGTTGCTCCAGGAGTTTTATGGATCTTTCATATTGTATGTTGAGAATAGATCAAAGTGGTCAATGTTTACAAATGTCCCATATACAGGGAAGTGAGCAGGTCTTCTCTCATATTGGCTATTGTCATCTCGGTTCATCTTGCTGAACACAAACTATTTCAATTTACACATGGCCTCGCTTGTTTTTATGTAAGAATTGATTCTGCTCTTCTGCCATTTCTTAGTGCTGTAAATAGCAGGTATTATTGCCCAAATGTGTCAACCTTGCTAGGACTGTGACTTGTGACCTGCAGATCACTGCATATTTCACTGACAAGTGTTCAACTCACTGAGCCATCCACCTGGCTAATTTCAGTAATTTAAAATACCTGAAGTTAGTGCCCTCTGGGAACTCTCTGTGCTACCCCTAGCAATTCAAATGTGAATATGGAGAAAATGTTAATGCCCCCTTCATCTGCCAATCACAAGAGTTGAAAAATTCAAATAAGACCGATTGTAACCAACAATATACTAACGTGAAAACTCTTTCAAGCACTCCGGGCTTCTTTTTGTAACTATAATTTGTCAAAAAGTACTGGACGGACTTACAACTAACCTAATAAAAACACACTTCCTGGGTAATACTCTAATTTCAGGTCAAGGTTGGGGTAAATCTCTTCTATTGGTGCACCACACCACACAGTTGCCCGCGGTACAATAAGTGAGGCAAAGTTCCCTAAACACTCCCATTTTTCAGCCAGTAGACAAGATGGGGTTTCTTCCAGTAACATACATGCAGATCTTCAGCACAGCCTATAATCCACACCTGAGGTTCCAGGGCTGATAGGTGCAATCCAGGAACAATATGAGTCTGTAGTTTTCCCTTGAGTCCCTCAGAAGAGTTAGTGATCATAGTCCTATGAGTACTCCCGCAAAGCTACCTCATTTATAACTGAAATGGCCTCATTTGTTACTGGCTGAACCAATAGTGGTCCTAGTAAGGGGTCTCTGGCATCTCTTCTCCCAGATCCAACATGTTTCTCCTAGTGGCATCCGACACATGCACTCCTCCCCAGCAGTGACTCTTTTATTGATTAGAATGAATGGATCCAACTGACCTCCACCCAGCTGCTTCATGTATGAAGGATGCATATATGGCGTTGAGATGGATTAGGAATAACCAGGACGTTGTGGGTGTGGACACGGATGTCCACAATACTGCACCGGTACTCTAGACTCACTCAGCATGATGTTTATAAATCCTACTCACCACAGAACAGTTCTCGTGCCTTCACGGATACACAACATGATGTTGGCTGGTAGGTGGACCAGGAATCTCTGCTGCTTTGGTAAGAAATGGACATACTCCTACATAGTAGGTAGCATCGCCGGCCATCGAAAAGCAGGGCTTTGCAAGATATTGCATATTTTAGTTTTTAGTAAACGAAGTCGGCTGAAAGTCCTATTTGCTCACTGAAAAGAGACATTTAGCATAGGTCACCATGAAAGAGTTAGCAGAATGCTCTTGTTTTTTGATGTGGCCTTACTCCTTGGAACATATTTGTCATATTTTAATGATGGTTTGGGTAAAAAAAAAAGATGGCATAATGTCATTTGACAACTTGGAAAACATACCTTTTTGTTCTGTGTTTTCTCTTCGATGGCCTGACATGTCCTCTTACTCATTGCCATCATCTGACCTTCACATCAAAGTGAATATCCGTCACCAAAGGTCAGTGTGGGCTTTTAGAATTCCACATACTAGGTCTGAAAGGCCGTCTGTTACCACTCTCTTCGTGGCCGCACAGCCCTCAAGTCAGTTCATGCTCAGTGCATTGTCAGCATCAGTCCTGCTGTGGTTTGTTTTCCTATTTTGAATGAAGTGACCTTTGTTTGTTCTCGATTCCAGGAAATGATAAAAAAATATATATGTCTATATTGAAAAAGCAGTTTATATTCCTAAAAACTTCCCAGATTAGATTATCACCCTGCATAACAGGATTATTTTTGCTTTAGAGTTTGGTGCTAACAGAATAACATCTCCTACTGATCCTAACAGGTGCAGGCAGCCTGAGTTTCCAGCAGTAGGGGGTGGTGGGGGGCGGTGGGGTCGGTACATGAAAAGAAAGTCTGAAACCTGAGGTACTGGCCATCCAAAATTAAGTGCAGTTTTGAAGAATGACCAAAGAGACCCTAATGCTCTTTGCCCTAATCTTTAGATATGGATTGGCAATTTAAAAACAAGAATACATTTCTGAACCAATAATAGCAATGATCACAGATGAATGTGTGAGAATACCCCAGTAATCAGGAACTGTACATACACAGATAAACACTACCAGAACATCTGGAAGTTAGAACAATGCAGTTTCATTCAGATGAAGCTGTCAGTGATTGGCCCCAATTGATCACTCTCTGTCATGTGTTTGTTTATGCCATCATCAGTCTAACTATAGCAGAATAAAGTGCAGGTTCTGGGTGATAACCAATATGTGGTACTGTCTTGTTGTGGGCAACACATAAAACATTTTTGAGGGATGAAGGCAAGGGAGGGATGAAGGTAAGTTCTCAGGCTGTCGCAGAGGCAGGCATTGTGTCAGGAGAGAGAGTGTCACACAAAGCAATAGCTATAATTATATTGATATAGCGCTTAACCCCTGACAAGGCATTGAAGCACTTTTCGGTGAGTAGCACACTACTGAAGAATCCAGGGTGGATTAGTAGGGGGAAATATATATTGTTAATCTGAGTGGTGGGCGTGTGAGCCTGTTAGTTGGTTGAATAGGATAGAGATGGCTAGAGGAAGGAAGAGTTTAACAAAGCAATATTTGGGTGTCCATAGTGTTAAAAGAGGTTTGGGATGAGTTAGAGAGAGGAGGTATGGGATATTTTTGAAAGAGGAATAGGATAAGTCACAGAAGTGGTTTGGAGAGATTTGTGGAGATTGGGAATATGTTTTTTTTGTTCAGCAGTGGGAGGAAAATATATTCATATGTAGATGCATAACAACATATAAAAGGTAGGCTTACATAGAGATTTGTACATGATACACATATGCTAAATAATGATGAGATATAAAACTGTACTAGATTAAGTCCCATATGTACATACCGCTGTATCGAGTGTGATGGTCATGTACGGAAGAGCCAGCTCTTGAGTTGTAGGAGAGATGCACTGAGGGAGACCATAAGGGGTCGCGTCTGACTTCCAGAGGACTAGGTTCTCACCAGTGGAAGAAGCAAGCATGGTGTGGGAAGGGAGGGTGCTGGTGGCACTACGACTAGTTCAATGGAAAATGCCCCACACCATGCCAAAAATAAGATAACAAGGAGCTAGGATAGAAAAATGTGCGCAATGTGGCCACAAAATGTGGAACTGGTGAGAGGAATCACTGAGGATGTTATATGGTGCTGGCACACCTACATACACCACATACATTCATTTTTTTCTGTTGAAAAGAAATTTAGCTCTACAGAGTCTAATTCTAAGGACACATGTTCTAATTGGTTTGAAAAAACTGCTTCTAAGTCTTTGGCAATGGCAGCCCAGAGCCATAAAATAAAGGAGCTGCAGGTTGCTTTATCAATGCACAATTGTACATACCTGTCCATATTTAATATGCTTCATTTCACTCAAACAAATTTGTTGTAGATTGTTAGCATTTTCCACTTTAATTCTGTAATTTTCTATATCAAGAATTTCACTTAATCTGGCATTTGATTCTAAGACCCTCCATTGGCAGGCACTAGTTTTCAGTTTTCTTCAAGCAAAGTTCAGATTCTCTCAGTGTAGGAATGTAAGGATATCTCTCTTACAAGGTGGGGGAAACTCCCACATGACCTCCAGCGAGACTTATCGATTAGGGGTTTGATGGTCACAGACACAATTGATTTTTTGTATTTTCTTCTTGTAGTTTGTTGCCCTTGAAATTTCAGCTCGTTAATAAATAGAGGTGCTGTGAACTTCTGAGCCTAGGCTATGGCAGAATGTAGACTTTCAGTGCTAGCCAAGAGTCTTAACTGGGATGTATTTTGCTACTGTTGTTTTCTTAATGGCGATGGAATGGAATTTATTGACAGTTTCATAAACACCAAGTCTCCTCTGTATTCTCTCTTGCATAGTGCTCTAATCCCCATTCAGAGTGTTAATGTCAGAGAGGTTCAGGTCGATGTCAGACAACAGTGGATCTTGCAAGATTTGTCCTGTGTGTTTTCAACCTGCCAGTGTCTGCCTCATTGTGGGGTAAAACTATCCTTCCACAGCGGCAAAACCACAGTAAGTGTTATTCTGCAAACATCTGCAGCTTGAACATCTTACGTCTGCATCACATGAAAAACAATTTTCACATGGAGGGGATACAGGTGAGAATGAATGCACGGCTGGCCCCAGCGCCAAACCTTATCATAGCTGCCAAGTTTCCCAGGTTCATACATGATGTGCTTCTCCAGACCAGGTTTTTCCTTTGAATTCTGGGTCTTGTAGTCGTATTTTACAATGGAATAAAAAAGACAACAAGTCCCAGAATTCAAAGAAAAACCCTGGACTGGAGCAGCACATCACACATGGACCTGGGAAACTTGGCAGGCCTGCTTTAGGACTAGTGTGGGTTCTCTGTGAACCATCACAAACCACAGGTAACCTTTGAGCCCTCCTCCTCCTGCTAAAAGAAGGACTTTCCTGCAGATTTAGGTTCTTACTCACTGGTCTTGTGCTGTAGAGCACCAAGCATATCTTTACAAGTACTCTGGTAGACCTTCCTCTTTAAAGGCAAATGCTAAGCACTATGAAAGGGTGTGCACTACCTTTTAATTATGATGTGCCATGCTACTTTAATCATAGATTTCCCTTGTAAACATTAGTTTGGGGTGCTACAAATGACTATATACAATGCACCACACCATTGGTTGGGCTGGTGCTTGTGTGGGGGTTTAAAGCAGGCCGTGGAGGCCTGTGTCCGACTGTACACGATCCACTGTTATTCTCAGCACACAGCTGATGTTATGGTTGCCACCTGCTTGTTCACCTTTAACCTCAGTGGGACAGGTCACTGCTGGTAGATTAAGTACGAGGCAGATACATACTTCAGTGGCTGCATTTCCTGGAGCCCCAGATTATGCCTTTCACCTTGTAAACGCGTGCGGGGGACTGCAAACATAGAAGTGTGTGCTTGTTACACTAGACATGCGACTAGCCCTTTATAATGTAGACACACAGTGGTGCACTCTGCTCCCTCCAGCTCTTGTGCCTGTTAGCTAGTTACCTAATCTCAGGGTAAAATTAAAGCCATTTATTTATACCGTGCTATGTATCCCTCGGCTACTCATTTTAATTTATTAAGACGGCGGGGTTCAGTAGATTAGCCTACACGGTGTTTTAACATTTGTCCTGTTTTAATATGTGAACGCGTGTTTTTTCCATTATCACCACCGTTCCGCGTAAACTGTGCGGATCAGAGGTCACTCGAGGCGCCTCACCCCGTGCCTCTTGGAGCTGCGCCTCGCGCGCTGACAGATGCAAAAATAACACATCCCCTCACACAGGCCGCCATCTGGCGGCACTTTACCCGAAATGTACACATCGCACTGTGTTGTCGTGTTTGATCGAGGTCACCTCGTTAATGGCTTGCAATTTCCAGGCCTTTGTATGCATGTCACTTGTGTGTCAGAAAATATACCACTTCCTACACTGCTAGGGTGACCACCTGACACTGAGGCAAATTCTGGACAGGACCGTAAAAAATTAAGGACAAAGGGTCAAAATTCAGGACAAAAATTCAGGACAAAGGGTCAAAATTCAGGACAAAAATTCAAGAACAAGCTTCGGTTTTACAGACACACGCAAGAGAGGCCATGCCTCACTATGTTGTCAGTGCATTTATTTACTCTTTTTTAACATAGCACTATTTATTCACTGTGGTCTTTTTGTGATTGCCTCCTGGTATGCTACATTCAGGTGTCACATTACGTCCTTGTTCAGTAGTAAATTAATGCCCTTCACGGCAAGGCCATCACCCCTACCCAAATCTACCCGATCTTTCCTGAAGAGAAAGTAACAGCAACATTTTGATTATGTTTCTGAACATTTCAAAACCCCTGGCAAACAATTTGGGAAACATTAAGGTAATTAACATTATAATAGTTTAAAAAAATTGAACAAAAACATCTGGCTTACCCCAACCGCCCATGGACTTTCAACCTAATTTTTTTTTAAAGAGGCAGGGCAGATTGTGTGGGTGACAGTCTCACACCTAATGACAGGATGTGATGTACCCATAACTTGTCTGTAGTCTCACTGCACTAGAGTGTATGTTTGGGACTCTACATTTATCTCAGAAATGGGAGCCCGGACTACCAATCAAAGATAATAAAAGAGTAGGATGAAATCGAGATCAAATGGGAGATCCACGGCAAGTAGTTCAAAGGGTTGTTGCTAACAACTGGATAAATAAAGAAGAGAAGAACAAGGTGGGACAATTCCTAAAATCAGACAAGATGGGTCCACCAAGACTATTTGAAGGTATTGGGTACCTGGGGAGTTGTCTGCACACAGGAGCGAAACAGAAGGGGCACTCTCAAGTGGTTGAACAATCAACACCCATCCACCTTGGCAAACTCTTCTGGTGCAATGGTTTGCTGTTAGTGCTTGTGAAGGGTGAGCAGGGGCCAGACCCCTTGCAAGGTTGTGCAAGGCAATTGCCCGCTTAGTCCATGTCTTTATATGGTTTTGAAATTGAGCAAAAGCCAAACTAGAGATCTGGGTTATCCCTAAGTGTCAAGTACACATAGAATCTTCAAAATATTTGGGATGTAAATTGCACAAACAAAATTTACAAATTTTAAAATGTAATTAGTGTTTCTTTAACATATGGCACTGTTTTCACCTTCATACACAATTAGATCTCAGATTGAACTGGGAACCAGTTACCTTTTGATACCTAGGGATTAATATCTACCATTCTTACACTGATTTCCAGGATGAAAATCTTGGCAGAGTGAACGGTCCCTCCAAGCCCAGTTTGCTTTTTGGTCTTCTCTTCTGCTTTCTGTAGAGGCCATGTGGCACTAGCGAAGATGGTGTGCTAGCCCAATAATAGTATTATTTTGCAAACCTTCCCCTGCTCGTCCTTCATTCCTTCTTCAGACAGGCTTCACATCTGATTTGGTCGCTGCGGCGCCATCGGGAGCTCTTTCCACTCTAAAGCTAACTGTGACTGCAGGTGGATTAGATCTTCTGGACTTAGAATGCTTTTATTCAGCTGCAGATGTCCAATGGGTGGCTCACTGGCTTTCTGCCCACCTCCCTGCATGAGATGGGGTTTACCAGTAAAGACTTTTAAGAAAGGCTTAATGCACTGCTCATCATTTCCTACTGACCATTCTATGGATCACCATCCGGGGTTATCATGCATGGCTTTCTCTTGCCTTGCCAGAACCTGTAAACTCACTGACACAAAGAAACCCTATGCTCCTGCACTACCTTTGCTAAGCCTTCCCACTCGCACAGGATGGCTGTGCTCAGAGCAACTCCATCAGTGGCATGTTGCAGGTGTCTTAAAATTGGGGACTTTGTTTCTGAACAGTGAGCTACTAAATTTCCAAACCCTTGTGGCAGACTACCATCTTCACTCCAGTCAACTCCTTTCTTACAACCACCTTAAATAATCATTAAATGCCCTAGAAGCTCTGTACCATAGGAAATGGTGGCAAACTGATGGAATGGGTGTACAGACCTATCCTGCAACATGGAAACCACTCCAGGTCTTCTTGTCATACTACCTGGGTGATTGATGTAGCCAAACCTCTGCAAGATATGGACTAAAATACTGGACTCTCCCCACAAAGTATCCCACAGCTGTCACTTTAAGTAAATTCATAGTGCTTCCTTGTGAATGCATTCTGCCCGTTGTTTTCCATTGGCCTTGTGGTTTGTAACTCACAATTTGTTGCTTTCAATTTGCTGGCTTTATTTGTTTTAGGCTATGCAGCTTGAATTCGTCCCTTCCCTTGCCTAAACCTTATTTACAGTATCCTGCCGAGTGCTCCCTTTCTGTAAACAGGCCTGTAAATCTTGTTCTTATCTTATCATATTTTGCTGTGCATTCAAAGAACATAGTCAAATGTCAGGCTCTGTCATCGGTGGGAACTTAGTGTTTACTTTCCTTTCTCTGACTTCAAAGTGAGAGGATTTATGCAACAATCTTGCTGGATACTGGGGTTAGGAAAGAGGTTTTTTTTATCACATGACAACATTTAAATAGACTTCAGAATATATCAGAATTAGAAGTACAAATCAAGCACATTTTTGTTAATTCTGAACTGTACTGGAAACAAATACCTTTACATGATTAAAACAAATCATTGCATTAGGTGATGCAATTTCCAAACATCATCATCTGTGCACAATATAGTTTGATTTGAAAAACTGTATATCTGTGCAAATGTAATGGTCACTTCAATCAAAAATGTGTTGTCTGTAATGGCAGTGTGTTACCACACCATGCATGCTCCACTCCACTCTGCTCTGCACCACTCCACACCACTGCACTCTACTCTGTATCACTCAACTTTACGCCACTCCATGCCACTGCACTCTTCTCCATTCGGAACCACTCCACATTATGCCACTGCTCTCTATGCTACTTCACACTATGCCTCTCTACTCTACTCTGTACTACTCTACTCTAAGCCACTACACTTTACACCTCTCTACACCACTGTGCTCTGCTCGTCTGCATGCCATACCACTCCAGTCTAGGCAACACCAATCTAATCCGCACAACTCCACTCTCTGCCACTCTTCAACGCTGCACTGTACGCCAGTGCACTCTAAGCTAATACACTCTATGCTAATGCACTTTACTCTGTAACACTCAACTCTATGCCCCTGCACTCTACATCAATACACTGTGCATCATTCTAATCTGTTCTGCACCTCTGCACTCTATGCCACGGCACTCTACACTACTTTACTCTATGCCATCACACTCTATGCCACTTTATGCAACTCCACTCTAACCTGCACTTCTCCAGTCTAAGCCACCTCACTCTACTGTGAAATAATCTACTTTATGCCACTGCACTCTACCCTGCACCTCTCCACTCTATGCAACTGCACTCTACTCTGAAACAATCTATTCTACGCCACTGTACTCTATACCACTCTGACCACTGCACTCTAGTTCAATGCACTCTACACCACTGCAAGCTGACACTCTGCAACACTGCTCTGGCCGCCACTATACTCTACACCACTCTGCTCTGTACTACTGCATTTTGCACCAATATACTCTAAACAACTGCATTGTACGCCACTGCCCTCTACTCTGTACCACTGTGCTCTACGCCACTGCTCTGTGCCACTCTACTCCACATAACATCACTGCACTGACACTCTACTCTGCAGTGTTGCAGTCTCCACCACCGTACTATACACCAATGTACTATGTACTACTGCATTCTATGCCACTGCAATCTATGCCACTCTACTCTGTATCACTCCACTCTACAGCACTTTGCCCTACTCTGCACCACTCTACACTACACCACTGCACTCCCTGCAACGTGAGTCTACTCTGCAATCTATGCCACTGCACCACTCTACACTACTGCTCTCTCTGCCACTCTATTGTATGCCACTCTACTCCACTGCACTCTATGCCATCCTACTCTGTCCCATGCTACTCCATGCCACTGCACTCTAAACCACTGCACTCTACCCTAACTCACTCTAAACAACTGCACTGTACCCCACTGCACTGTACTTTGCACCACTGGGCTCTACGCCACTGCTCCTATGCTACTCTACTCCACTCCACACCACTATGCCACTAGCTTTAAGCCATGCTGAACAGCAGCTACTCTGGTAACATGGTTAATGGCTAAAACACATTAGCAAAGCCAATAACTCTTTCGTAGATGAGACCTACTGCTTTGCCAATGTTTGTTAGTACTATGAGGTACCGAATTACCTGAAAGAACTGTAAAAAAATACAATTACATCATAATAAAGGCTGCTACAAAATGCGCAAATACATTTCGGTTAAATTAAAAAAAAAAGTGCTTCGCAAATACAGATTTGAATAATATACAGTTTATACCTAGTGCTAAAAAAATGTATAACACTACATTAAAACCACACACTCCACAGCTCACCTTGGAACACCATTACAATACCTCTCTGAAAGAAATATCTTTGCCACCAGAAAGCTTCAAGTGACTCCTTTTAGTAAAGTCAATGCAGGTTTTCAAGCCCCTTTGTATTTGCAGATTTACCAGTTCCCACATTTGCATGTCTTTAGGGAAAGAGACCCCTGGCAAGAAGGCCTTTTCTTATCTGTCTGCCCCTCCCTCCCTCAGAGCACAGGAGACCCCCTGCCTTCCAGTCCAGCTGGGGAGACTGATCTGCCCTAATTTCGCCCTGCCTCCGTTGCCCTTTAGGTGAAAGGTTAAAATTCCGGACAAATGCCGTCCGTTAAAGCTTTCATCACGGACAACAGACAGCAGGGCGAAATTACGGACAGTCCGTGAAATTTACGGACGGGTGGTCACCCTATACACTGCCGGTCCATACCTTAAACGCAACCACTGGAAACAAATACATATTTGTGCACTTGACTGTCCAGATGTTTGAGTAGATGGCACAAGCCGAAGGTTGGTTAAGATAACATACCATACACCATACATGCTGATAGACCTGATGCAGGATGGAGACTCCCAATTTTTGAAGCCAAAAATGTCTTCATTTTGGCTTTCTCCCGGCTGAAATTGCCTCTACTTTAATAGAAGGCAATGGGGTAGATACATTCTCCCGGTTATATTTTTAGAATCTCACTATTTCATCTTATAAAATGTTGGCATGTATGGATGTACATACAGGGGGTCATTCTGACCCTGGCGGTCATTGACCGCCAGGGTCAGTGACCGCGGGAGCACCGCCAACAGGCTGGCGGTGCTCCCAAGGGCATTCTGACTGCGGCGGTATGGCCGCGGTCAGAAACGGAAAACCGGCGGTCTCCCGCCGGTTTTCCGCTGGCCAGAGGAATCCTCCATGCCATGGGGATTCCGACCCCCTCACCGCCATCCTGTTCCTGGCGGTTTTGACCGCCAGGAACAGGATGGCGGTGAGGGGTGTTGTGGGGCCCCCTAAAAGATTTTCAGTGTCTGCCATGCAGACACTGAAAATCGCGACGGGTGCTACTGCACCCGTCGCACCCTTCCCACTCCGCCGGCTCCATTCGGAGCCGGCTTCCTCGTGGGAAGGGGTTTCCCGCTGGGCTGGCGGGCGGCCTTCTGGCGGTCGCCCGCCAGCCCAGCGGGAAACACAGAATAACCGCAGCGATCTTCTGACCGCGTAGCGGTATTCTGTTGGGGGAACTTTGGCGGGCGGCCTCCGCCGCCCGCCAAAGTTAGAATCACCCCCACAATGTCCAGGAGGCGTTATGAACAGTGCTACATTTCCTACTATGTATACATCTTCTAGGGGAACTGATCTCCCCACCACGCTTGCGGCCCTCGTTCTTTCGTTGTCTGCCCCTCTTGGTATCCTTCCGCCAAACTGTGGGAAGTTTTGTCAAGTGTCTGGAGAGTGACCTTAGCACATGGTGGGTCAAGGTCATAGATCTTTGCTTCCTGCACATCTGCCCTCTTCATTTAGAAAAAGAGACAGTGTGCCACATCAATGGTACGGAGAAAAACCGAAAACGAGAGAGATGTACGTGTTACACTGACTGATGAGTCACAGCTCCTCAGTCACTGGCCAAGGCTTCCTGATGGTGCCGTCCAATGGCAGTGATGATTTGTGAGTTAAAACCTTGTCGGATCTTCATCCTACTGGGTTGGCCATGGCTGCCACTGTCTTCACTGTTTAAAGAGGGGGTGCTTTCAAAGTCCTCCTCTCCCCTGTCGGTGAGAGGATCTCATCTCCTGGTGTATAGTATGTTTTGGAATGCAAAGCATTGCGGGTTATTGACTGTGGACCATTGGCTGCTGATATCATAGTTCTATTGACATCTGTGGCTCTCAGTGGTGTCGCTAGAAACAAGGAGTAAGATTTCTGGTTTTGATGCTGATGCACAAACAACAGACCCCAGGTATTCTGGTGAAAGACTTGACTCAAAACCTCCAACATTTTTACTTCTTTCCTTGCATTTGACTTTGTGATATGAATCCACACAATGGCTTTGTGATTTTTAGGGATTCATTCACTTTTTTGGGGTAGTCTTGTCTGACTCTTCCTCCCAAATATCAACTCCATTGTACAGCTTTGTTGTGTATTGTGGTAATCCCAGAGAACTTGGCAGAAGGCCTGTCTGACCGATGTCTGAGTCATCTTAGCCCACTGTACAGCTCTGTTAATCGCTTACATAAATCTTGAACGTACTATTAGTTTGTGGCCAGAAGGATGTTTTTTCAGTGAGATATCCTTAGGTGTGCTTCGAAAAACATTAAATCAATCTGCATAGATTGGGATACATTGTCAGTCTTGAGCTGGAATGTACCCACACTGCTGAAGTGGACTACGCCTGATGCACCAGACAGAAGCTGGAGTATTGATCAATGACTACACAAGATAGCCTCAAGTGTGCAAGGATCCATAGAAGCCTTCTGTGAGTGACGATCACACCACGGCTGGGAGATCTACATCTGTGGTGTTCTAGTTGTGGGGGTTCCCTGTACTCTGACACACGTGATATATTTGGATAGTCCTCTCAACTAGGGCGTCCAATCCCAGGAACCAAACTTTCTCTCAGAGTAGTTTCATGGTAGCTACTGTACTGTGATGACTTATGTAAGCTCTTGTCGCATTTTGGGAATGACTTCTCCGGTTCAGCACAGATGGACCCCCCTGCTTAGTTTCTGGTAGTTCCTCTTGCACATTCTTGTATGGAAGCAGTTCCACTTTATTGATCCCTTCTGAAGCCAATGTGTTGGTGTTGTAATGTCTCCATTGTTTGCATATTGATCATGAATTTTACTTTGCCAAGTTGGGGATCTTTTGTGACTCACAAGATAGTTAGTTGATAAAGACTAATTTAGGGATTGGTAGGCGTAGAACAAGCTTGATGTATTCTTCTGCAAGTGATGATGTTACCTGTATGAGGGAGTGGGTATCTTGAGACATAGTTTGCTGGATAATATTCTTTTCCTGGCTCGTTGATTATTTTGAAGCTGCGTTCCATCAGTTGTATTCCCCACCTTTCTATCCTTGGTGCGATTTTTGCTCTCAGGTTTCCATAAATTGACATTAGCATCTGGTGGTATGTTACCATAGTAAACAGTTTTCCATTTAGGAATGCGTAATGTTGTTCGCCTGACCGCACTATTGCCAGATTTTTCTTTCCTGCCTGGGAGTAGGCTTTTTCCATTTCTGATATGCAATGATCCGCCTCAATTAGCCCCTTCTCAACTAGTGTTGAGCCTGGATCGCGTCATGTCCTACGGGGATGGCATCTAATGTTAGATACATGAATAAGATGGCACCAGTGTATGCAAGGTGATCGATGGAGGCCACAGCTTCTTTTATTTTCTTCAAATCTCTGATGCACTCTGTTGATCAGATCGGTAGTTGCCTTGGTTTAGAGAGTTCCCTGATTTTCTTGCTCATTTTGGTGAAATCTTTTATGTATTGAGAGCAAAATGTTACTAGGCCAAGGAAAGGTCTCAGATCAGTTACGTCTGCCATAGTATGTGCTCTTTTGAGCACTGAACCTGGCTACATTCCCATGCTGGAGAAGATGTGTCCAAAAAATGAAAGATCTTCCTATGTATATTCGCATTTATCGCCAGGCTGGCTTCTTCAAGACTAATGTTTACTTCCTTTTCTGTGCAATGCCATGTCCTCCTTTGGTGTTACCAAAAACAATTGTCATTGTAGATGAAGCAGTTTCTGCTGCAGATGACTCTCCAAGGCTGAGATGCTCGCATCAAAGCAAGCCCAAGTGAGTGGAAAAGGTGGTGATGTGGTTTGTCACACTCCAGCTGATGGTACCCCTTGTTAAAGTCTGATGTGGCTCCATTTAGGTAGCTGATCATGTCCTTGAGATGTGTTCCTGGATGACACTTCCTGTTGAGTGGCTGTGTTTGGCAGTCACATATTCATGCAGATGTGTATTTTTGTGTGTGTTTCATTTGGGCACCACCACAAAGGGGATATTGATTGGGAGGGCCTGTTAACTTGGTCAATTATGACTTGCTCTAGTAGATTATTTAGTTCTCCCTCAACCTGGTGTTGTAGGTGCCCTGGCATATTGCTCTGATTCTGGCCACACTTATTTGAAGTGTGACTTGCACATAGTTCAGTTTCACCAGTCCTTGAAATAGTGTTGGATTCTCTTTCGCAATTCGATGACGAACAACACATTGTAGGTCATGGACATGAGACTCATGAGCTGTGCTGTGGCACTGATCAGAAGACGTGGTGCAGTACTAAGTATGCGCTTCTCTTTTCATAATTTTCCCAAGTTTTTTAACGGGACTTTCACTTTCCTCATTGGAGGGGGACAGTTCTGGAAGCACTACCATCTTGTCATGCTTGCATGCACCTTTGCAGGTGGCTCCACCTTCCAGTACGAATGTGGCCGCATGCTTTCCCACCTGTAGGATGAAGGATGTAGATGCTGCTTAACACAGTTAAAATCCCAAAACCTCCCCCTCTCCAACCTCTCCCATAGACCTCTCCACACCCTGGAAAGGCCTTAAAAGGGCGACACTCACAAATTAAGGACTAGGAAGAGTAATCAATACTGAATATTACAGGTCAGTGCGTTCTTTAACTCGGACAGTAGTTCTGTTGTTAAAGCATTTTGTGCTGTCAGTGTTAAAGAGAATTCATTACAAAGGAGGGTTGTAGCAAATGCTGCTAATGGAAAACAAATATTTCTTGATAGGACTGGGATAGAGCAAGAATTCACTGAAACGTGGTTTGAACTTTTTCTCAAAAGGCACTAGCCGACTTATGTGCCAAAGGACCCTGAGGCCCCTGCAGATGGTGCCAGGGAGCGGGACAAAGCTGATGACAGCTGAGAGGTGTGGGGGGGTGTGAGGGCGGCTGGTGGCACTGGCCATATTCCATATAAGTGACGTTATGAGGAAGGCGCTTGTGGCATTAACCTGAGTTAAGTAGCGTAATTCTTGAGGTTGGGAAGGGTGGATTGGTGTTTGTCATTGTTTGAAGTTAATCTTTTTCAAATTATAGTACTGCAGATACGAATCAATCAAAATCTTTTGAACCATCGAAACAATGTGGAAGATTAATTACTGCCACAGCACTGGACAGCGCTGGTCCTCTCTTCAGATACTATCTCAGGAACTTTTTGTTTTCTAGGTTTTCTGTGGAGGGTATATTATAAGAGGAGATGCTTTCTTCAGTCTGAAGAGTAGCTGATTCTTGACTTTTCAAGCAAAGTGTTGCCCAAATGCTCCTGTCTAGTTGGGTTGAGGGCAAAATTGGGGTATGGAGCAGGAGGCCCCCATGAGCTGTGACTCTGCATAGTCCATCTTGAGGACCATGATAGGCTATAGTGAACTCTAAACCACAACTGTTTACATTTGTTCCGTGTTATGTAGCCGTGGCCAATCTCTGATGACCAGAGGCGAGGCCCAAGATGTGCACTATCCCCAAATCTTGGTCTTTCTCATGTCAGATTTCAATTTAAGCTTGCAGCTGCCTCACATAATAAGGTCTTGTTTGACCCCCCCTCCCCACATCATAGAAACTCAAATGAAATTTGCCTCTACCGCAAAACTTTAAGAATTACACCTAACAAATTGCACAAACGGGTTGGGTGTGACACGGGTCGTGTGGTAGCCAGGGATTACCTGTTTAATAGATCAGAACCGCTGCCGGGTAATGGGGGTCACCAGGTAATTCACCTGGAGCTGGCCCCCCGGCTGAATGAGGTGCGAGCCAGCCTGTGCTGCAGCAAGAAGCGTGCGGAGGGAATATGAATGAAGCTGCCTCTGCCTTCATTGGCACAAACTGATACACGTTGGTTTCATTTAAAAGGCTAACATGTTTTCCCACCTATTATATCGTGTGGAGTTCCTGAACGCTAGTAAGTCAGTGGGTTTTATTGGTGACGTGAACAGGGCATAGCGTTGCTTGCAAATGGTGTACAGATGCTGGATAAGTGGGTCTTCCTATTGTCCCCCCCCCCCCTTGATCTCCAAAGGCCTATGATACTGTACGTGTTTGTTCCTTATTCTTCTTTC
This sequence comes from Pleurodeles waltl, assembly GCF_031143425.1. Classification (NCBI taxonomy): domain Eukaryota; kingdom Metazoa; phylum Chordata; class Amphibia; order Caudata; family Salamandridae; genus Pleurodeles; species Pleurodeles waltl. Next base: position 1,084,633,854 of record NC_090439.1, on the reverse strand, counting down.
TTTTGTAATATCCCTCTCACTTGTTTTCCTGTAAATTGCATAGAGTTGATTACAGGGTGCAGTTTTAATCTCATGAGTGCCATAATAGCTGAATCAAATGTTGCCAGCCATCCCCTTCTCATGTGTCTAAGAGTAGTAAGCAAGAACTTCCATCTCAGGGTGTCAAATGCCTTCTCTAAGTCAATCAAGAGCAGCGACTCCTTCACCCCGTCTTTCATCTTCGTCTCTTCTAGGATAGGAAACAACCGTCTAATGTTAGCCGAGGTGCTCCTGCCCGGAATAAGCCCAGACTGATCTGGATAGATCATGGTCATCTCGAGGGGCAGCAAACAATGTGCCTGCTTGTACTCATAATTTTGTAATCCGAATTGAGTAACAACAGAGTCCTATATGATGATCTGTCAAGTAATCCTGTATGTGGTGTAGACAGAGACACAATAAGGGTATCTGTTGTGGTCAGCGGGAGCATACCCAGTGCCTTTGCAGATGTATATACTTACGCCAAGTGTAATGTGAGGCTTTTGCACTCGTGTCGCCTGGTGCAACACCTTTTTTGGTGCCCCTCCACCCCCATGACCTTCTCCTCAGATTCCCTCACTACCACATGGCAAAAGTGCCCCTCATCTCTCCATAGCCCCTCTCTCACATACATTTCATTTGTTTTAAAGTGCTGGTATAGGCTGTCTTTACTAATCCACTCAGCTACCTACATAAACTACGGATCTGTTCTATGCTGCAGGGATGCTAACTCTCTGCGCTACTTTATGAAGAGTCAAAACTGCCACTAGAAAAAAACTCAGATCCCTCTCTCTCTCTAGCAGGAACATTAAACACGAGAGTTATCTTGATTTTTTTAATTGCTGCATGAAGCATGAGGAACTCGGATGCAAGTGCTTTCAAAGTGTAAGTTATTGCTAAACACAGCAAACCCCCACATACCTTCCAGGTCAGTGCCCCCAAGGTGAGCACCCAGCGTGGATGCACCGGTTGCACTGCCCTCAAGCAGGCCATATGTGAGAACGTCCTTGTAAATGAGATAAAACTCTACTGGAAGACCATCTGTACTATGTTCTTTATCCATCTCCTTAATGGGTGCCTTAATTTTGGGTTCAGTGATGGGAGATCCTGGCTGTTTCCTAGCCTCTTCTGAAATTCTTTTAAAGTGGTACCTCTGTAAATATGTTTCAATGTCAGCCTTCAATCCTTCCTTTTGTTGCCCATATAGTCAAGAAACTTGTCATTTATCGCGATCCAGGAACATTGTGTATGTCCTGGGTGATGGTGGTGTCCCCATGATGTACTTTTGTGAATCAGGCCAACAAACATCCTGCCTTATCCCTTTTCCCATGCTGCTTAACAAGATATTTTGCATAGTTTAAACATCTCAGTCTGTTCACTGTGGTCGCATAGTGCTCCCTCTGTTTTTTTCAGGGCGGGTCGCTGATTGGGGGTCAGCTAATATTGCTGTTTCTCACTCTCTCATTCATTTACCCAGGCCATCTAGTTCCCTTCTCAATGTCCTACGAGTCCCTGTTGTCTCGCCAATGCACTGTGCCCTTACTGCTGTCTTGAATGCCTTCCATTCAATTAATGGCTATGATTCTGTTCCTTATTAATTTTTAAAGTAATTACTAATGACCTCCCTCATTCAATCCCCGAATATCACATCTTCTGACACCAAACCCTGTAGTCTTCGAGTCGGTACTGGTGGAAGTGGTGTTCCCCATTTAATCCATATCAGTAGGGGATTATGGTTAGAAATGGTGAGTCTCAGGAATTCCAAGCCAAAAAACATGTGAGAGGAATCACTGGAGGCCATGACATTATCAAGACAGACATATAGTTCATGTGGTCTTCAATGGAATGGGTATTCTCTTTGCCCTGGATGGTACCCCAGGCAATATCCAAAGTAACACATCCCTTGTACATGAGGAGAAACCTGTACCATAAATCTGACCCCTCCATCAGTGTTGTAGTTTAACCCTTAAAGGGTGTTCTAGAAATGGCACCATATCCCTACCCTCCTCCTCTTTGGACAGGCCACTGATGCAAACCTTATTACTCCTATTGCGACCTTCGGCATCATCGGCTCTGCTGTCCAGTGATGTCCTGCACTCTTTTTTCTGATAAAGACTTCTAACCTCAGGTTCCTTAGAATATTCCCCAGGTGTCAGACTGGACCTGGAAAATCTTGAACAGTACCTCTGTGCACCGATAGGTGGCATATGTGACTTTGCATCAACATTGTCTGCATTAGAAGTGATATGTGTGGTGCCTACATAGTCGTCATCCTGCCACACTGACATCTGTTCATTTCTTTCCACTCCAACAGCAAGATCCGGAAAGCTACCGCTGTCATTTTTTGCCCAACTTTGTTGACCCTTTTGTCACCTCTTTTTAAATAACTGATCCCAGTGCTCTAGGGAAATGTATGTCTCCCAATAAACCTACAGGTTTTAATCCTTGTTGTGAATGTCACAGGCAGATGTCTATCTGAGCCACACTTAGTCTTTCTTTGGTATCGGACTGCGACTTCAAAGTCTGTGTGAACTGTAGGTCTGTTCACCCAAACACAATCCGGCAGTGAGCGTTGAAACTCCTAGTGGCACTGCACAGCACAAGAAGGCTCTGCGTTGTTTCAGGTCCCCATCCGGAGGAAGGTCTCGGAACTGGTTATGAAGTCAGTCTTGTGATTGGCCGACTTCGACATTAACGTCAAAGAAGCGCAAAAAAAAGATTTTGAAACATTCTTCATCCTCTCGCACTCATCCTAGTTCTTCTAAGCCCTGCTTCCACACTTCCCTTGTGGAGCCAGAGGCCAGGTCTGCTCTGTGCCTCCCTTAGATCCACGGAGCTGGGGTGACCCCTGCCTAAGTTAGGGAGATTTAGGCCACCCATCTTTGGCCCACCAACTCCCTCTGGAGCATCTTTAGCTCCACAGAGACAAGAGGTGGCTCAGTGGGTTACCATGGGTGTGCCCTCCCCAAAGTCAATGGGGCTCTCACAATCCACCCCTGGATCTGGACGGACTCCAGACTCAAGACTGAGCCCACGCTGGCACAAGTTCTTCCAGTGCCACACCTGACATCCCTGGTGCCACCCAACTTTGTGGAACCTGTTTTCATGGCCAACGTTTAGACGGCAATGCTTGAAATCAACTCCAGGAGCAACTGAACCTTTCCTGTCCAGTTTGAACACACTGCCTCTGTCCTTTGACAGACCCGGTCCAGACTTGGACTTTGGGGGTGGTGATGACGATGGCAATGGCTTCCCTGATCCAACTGATGACCAGTGCCTATCCTACCATGAGGACAACTGGTTTGAAGAATTAGGGGATGCCAGTGGACTGGCCACGTCTTCAGATTCTGTCCTGGTCTCATCTCTGGGACTGCTACGGAGAAAGACAAACCTTTCACCATGGTGGTGAGGAGGGCGATGGAGGTCCTCGACCTGCAGCTGCCCTCTGTCACAGTTATGCCCAAAGTCTTGGCAAAGCTGCTTCAACCAGGCCTATCCTCTGCAGAGCCCATATTCCCCTTTAATGAAGCCCTCATGGATATTCTCCTGGGGGCCTGCACCAAGTCTTGCAGTGGTGCTTGGGTGCACAGGATGACCACCAATTGCCACTGCCCACACCAGAGGACCCAGCTTTCCTTACCCAGCACCCTACCCCTGAGAGCCAGGTGGTGCAGGCCTTGGCTGTCAAAATTACCCCTAAGCACTCACTACCACACCACTAGACAGGTAATCCAAAAGGCTGGATAACTAGCATAGCATTACAGTTGGGGAACACCACATGCCTCTTGTGCCTGTATTCTTATACCTAGTGGGAACCGGTTGTGCAAGTGCTGCCCATGGTCCCGGAGGAGGCCTGGGCCATACTGATTCAGGCCATACTTGATGGCCAGGATGCAGCAAAGTTCGCTCTTAGGTGTGGATTGGATGCCACCGACTCACAATGCAGGGGTGTTTCATCCACCGTGGCACTCCGCTGGCACACCTAGTTGAGATCAACTGGCTTCTCAGGGGATGTCTAGTCTGCATTGATTGACGTGCCCTTTGATGGCTCCTGCCTATTCAGCAACAAGGCTGATGTATCGCTCAAGCTCTTTAAGGAGAGTTGGGTCACTGCCAGGTCATTGGGGCCTCCCTGCAACTACACCATTGACACTACTTTTTCCCATTACGTGGCAATGCAAGGGGCTCCTTTCCACGTCTCCCATATCAACCTTACCCCTAAGACTACAAGGCTTTCCAGCCCTTTGTTGGCCATGGATGTGGTTCCCACAGAGGATGTGATGCTCAAAGCCAGTTTACTATCCAATCCCCTACCCCTCAGGCTGCCACAGCCTCCAAGCCCCTTTAGCTTACCCTCATCACAGCATGATCACCCTGCTTGTGGCAGGATCAGGCATCACCTGCCCCAATGACAAAAAATAATGTTAAATAAGTGGGTGCTTAAATTGTTCAATTGGGTTATGCCTTGCCGTTTCTGGAAAGCCCATCACTGTTGTCACAGCCCGCAGACTGGCTGACTGAGGACCTTCTCTCTTCGAATGAGGTGTCATCTCTTTGATCAAAGGAGCCATTGAGAGGGCCCTGGCATCGGAAATAGGCTGTGATTGCTATTTCCGCTACTTTCTGGTGCTGAAAAAAGACAGAGCCCACCATCCGTCCTAGATCTTCCTCTCTCAGTGCCATTCTGCGAAAGGAGAAAGTCAGATTGCTCATCTCAGACCCAGTTTTTTTCTGCCTGGATTCCTGGGACTTGTAGGTAGCATTGGACCTATAGGATGCATATTTTCACATCCACGTCCTGCAGACCCACAGCCATTACCTTTGGTCAGAGTGGGCCAAGAGCACTTTCAGATTGCTGTGCTCCCCGTTGAACCTTACCAGTGCTCCCTGGGTGTTTATGAAAGTGATGGCGGTGGTTGCAGCACTTCTTCAGAAGTTATGGGATCAAGCCTTTCCCTACCTCAATGACTGGCTGCTGAAGACTGGTTCACCACAGGCAGTCACCACCCACCTCCATACTGCAGCAAACCACCTGCATTCGCTGGGATTCACTATCAATGTGCTTAAGTAACACCTGACTCCTTCTCAGACGCTCCATTTTACCAGAGCCATTCTCGACATCGTACAGTTCTGCACCTATTCTCCAGACTGGAGAGCCCAGGGCATTCGGCAGACAAACTCAGACGTCGATGCTGTGCAGACCACCTGCACCGAAAGGTGGCACAAGGTCTCTTCCAAGAATGGGGAGAAACATGGCTTGAACTGTGCACCATCGCTGAGAACCTGCAATGTCAGCACTTCTGTTGCTTTGGAGTTTCCAGGTGGCTCTCGCTCGGAGACACATTCCTTTTCTAATGAAACTTGGGACTCCTGTATGACTTTCCACCAAAAACCTCTTCTGCTCTGATTTCTCAAGAAGATCAGGATCAACAGGCTCCGAGTCATCCTAGTGGCTCGGACAGTGCATGTAGGGTGTGGTATTGTGAACTCCTGGGCATGAGCATTTGTCTTCCGATCAGGCTGCCCCTGCGGGAGGGCAGGGTATTACACTCAAACTTGCACTTTTTCCATCTTCATGTTGGAGATTGAGTGGCAACAGTTGAGTGCCTAATCTCCCTTTCAAAATCTACGATATTATTCTGGCAGCCAGGCGTAACTCAACAAAGATCGTATATGCCTGTCGTTGGGACAAGTTTGTGGCTTGGTGCTCCTTACAACAGGTTGACTCATTTTCTGCCTCTCTGTCGGAGGTGCTATTGTTTGTGTTGTCCTTAGCCTAGCAGGGCCTTGCCATGGGTTCTGTGGTTATCTTTCTCCCATTTTTTTTTGGGCAGAATCATCCTTCTGTGTTTAAGTGACCCATCCTGACACCTTTTCTTAAGGGCTTACAACATCTGTTTCCACCCACCCCTTTTGTTATGCCACAGGGGGGCCCTAGATTGTTCTTAGCTTTTCTTATGTGTTCTTGCTTTGAACCAATGAGCATCTGCCCTTTGAGGCATCTGACACTAAAGACAACCTTCTTGCTGGCCATTGCGTCGGCCAGGAGGGTGAGTGAGCTTGAAGCTCTTTCTGTTAACTCCCCACCCATTACATCAGCTTCTAACCAGATAAACTGTTTCTCCGGATGTGTGCCTCCTTCCTTCCGAAAGTGGTGATCCCCCCTTCTATGTCGACCAAAGCATCATGCTTCTGTTATTTTTTGCTCCACCTCATCCTTCAGAGAAAGAGGAGAGGCTCCACCGTTTGAACTCTTAAAGAGTCTTTTACATCGATTACACCAAGGGAAACCAGGTGGACGATCAGCTGTTCATTTGGTTCGCTGGAGCAAAAAAAGGCAAGACAGTGCAGAAATGGACCATCTCTCAATGGTTTATACACTGCATCAAAATTTACTACACATTGGCTAAGTAGCAGCCTCCCGGAGGCCTGCGGCCACATTCCACCAGAGTAAAGGTTGCTACTACAGAGTGCATTTCCTGATTGTCTGTTAGGTTGCTATGTGGGCATCATTCCACACGTTCATGAACCCCTACTTCCTTGACTGTCAGGCCCTTTGAGACAGGTGTTTTGCCTGTTCAATTCTCCTGAACTTTTTGGTTTAAGCCAGTTCACAGACCCATCTTCGGGGGGGGTATTAATCTAAGGTGAAGAATCTCGGTTTAGAAGTCTCTATTAAAAGAACAGGTTACATTGCTTCAGTAATACTTTTACTGGTACAGACTCTGTCTAACCCCATTGTTTCTCACTGACCCTCCCATCCTCCCCGTTCTGCAGTCTTGGCTCTTTCCCGAAAAGGTCCTATTAGATTCTGCACACTGGTCAACAATCAGTCTGATGTGGCTCTGCATATTTAGGGTCTGATTTAGATGTTGACGATAATGGGCCTGTTGCCACTTTTTTGATGGGAAACCCATACGCCGGCTTAGCAAACATTTAGATGTTGGCGGTCCCATAGGTGGAAGACTGCCCGTGTCCTGCTGTCTCCACCAAGTATTCCCATCCGCCGCGACTGCGTCTTAGGAAATAGTGACTGGCAGCGGGACTCTAGCCACACTTTCCGCTGAGCAGATTTAGATGTGCCTTACCGCCAAGGCATCTGTGGCGGTCCAACCTGCATTTCTGAGTTGGCGGATTGGGTGGGAAATGGGGTGAAAACTCACCTTTTTTACTGATTCCACTTCTGTTTTCGACTGGACACAACTGGATGACACCCTCCGTCACTGTTGCCACTGGACCACAGAGACAACACGACCCCCCATCGCTGGACACTAAGGTAGGAAACCTGCATTGCCAGAGTACATTGTGGGGTCACTGCACATGACCTCAGATCACTGCAGACATATACATGTCACAGTTATTTTTTTTAATTACCATTACATGCATATGTCGGGGAGACAATTGTGTCAGACATGGATGTGGACATACTGGTACAAAACACATATCACACACATACACAAATGAATGCTGGCACCACAATGGCATCACAGTCGCACTTGTTGAATATGTCCAGGTGTGCACATTGCAATGGGACATGTACGTGTAATGTTGTGCTACCTATTGTTTACCCAAGTCAGTATGCGTATGTGTGTGCAACTGGATTGGCTGGTGGAAGGAGATGTAATGGCTGATGTGTGCCACATGCATGTTGGTCTGTTGTTGTGTATGTGTAGTTGTGTTGCTGTGTGCAACATTCAGGTGAGTGTGGTTGTCGTGTGGTGGTTGTTGTCGTGATGTGATGCATTTCTGATATTGTGTGAGTGTCTTTGTGTAGATGAGTGTGTAGTTGTGTTGCTTACGATAACAAAGAGGGAGAAGGAGGTTTAAGTGGGGCTGAGTCTGTCCTCGTTATAGCCTATGTAACATTACAAAAAGGCCCAGCCCAAAGAGATTCCACAGGGTGGACAAGGGAAAGAAAAAAGATTTTATGTGTGAAGAACCCTCACCCACCAGGGTTACCCCTTGACGACATGCTTCATCATTGGGTTTCCTCCTGTTCCGTTGTGGAACAGGGCGTGCTATGACCTACGGAATACGTGGGAGCACTGATGTAGTTTCATCATTGTGAATTTCTGAGAGGGATAGGAGTGGTGGGTCTTAGGTGAATTAAAAATACCTGCCTCTGGGTGGTATTACTAATTTAATATGTCTCACATGGGCGGTATGGTTAAAAAGGGGCATCAGAGGTGGGGTATACTATGTACCTTACTTTCTGGTTGGTCTTCATGTTTTAGGACAAAGATGGACTCCCTAATGTCACTCCTTGATTGACTATCACTAGTAAAAGCAATAATGCTAAATGTCCTGTGGTGCACTATTCGTATTGCTTATGGGTGTGGTGCCACTTATTTGCAAACTACATCCCAATCGTGGGAAAAAGCACTTGTGAATATCATATATTATACAATATACAAATACAGCACATACTACACTTAGAAAAACGTGTAAACACACATAGACGCATGAAGCACCTCTAAAACGCACACGTGGTGCATGCGTGACCTACTTTTTAGTGTCTACGCTCTCATATCATAGATCCTCCGGGAGGGGTGTGTGCTCGTAGTCACACACTGAAAATATCGTAGAATATTAGACTGACCAAATGGCTGCTTCTATGGCACGTTGCAAAGGGCAGTTAAAGCCCTTACTTTGCCAAAGTGACACTCCAGCCTTGTGCCTAATGCTTACCTCCCCGGGGTCTGAAACATCGTGACTCATGTGGGAGTCAAGTTTATAAACTCACTGCAGCTGATGTGTTCCGACCTGCTGGAAGTGTGTGGCACTAGACCGCTCAATTTCCGAAATGGCAGCCTCCAGTGGGCCGATGGACTACGAGGACCCCCAAATTAGGTGTCACTCATCAGTGCTTGTTTTGGCATGGAAGTTGGTAAAATACCGGAAAAAAGGGGAGGGGGCTGCACTTTTTCAGGGGTGTGGGGCTACATATCCCAGGAAAGAATAGCCATGTGGATGCCCAAAAAATAATAATAAAGGGATCACATTTTTTTTTAATGGAATCACCAAAGTAAACATGGTATAAGAAACTTGAGGGGCCAGGGTTGGGACTTCCAGGGGGTCGTGGAAAGGTTCGGGTGGCCTGAGACTACTGATTTTATGTATGTAATGGGATGGTCACGTTTATTGGAATCAGTGTCAAAGAAAAATGGCCTTGCTAGTCTTTTTATGTTACAATTGTGGGGTTCCATAGATGTTAGTGTTTCATTAGCTAGCCCCGAGGGATATTCTCATTGAGGCCTCGTTGTTGTGTGCATAACTTCAAGACCCAATGTTGTTTTCTTTCGAGTAGGAAGGATTCACTATTGATCTCTTTGTGGTGTTCAAGGATAACCAATTGGTAATCCTCCACTGTATGTGCTTTTTCTAGATAATGAGTGGACATTTTTGTGGTGGATCGGCCACATCTTAGATTGCTCACAGATGCGAGTTTTTACTTTGAGGGTGATCATCCCTATATAATGTAAGTTGCATGGGCAAGTGATCATGTATACTACTTGCTGGGTGTTGCAGTTGGAGAAATCCCTGATCTCTCACGTTGTATTGTCATTGAAGGTGACCCTTTTGGTAGCATTTGTTAAATGGCACACGCTACAGTTCCCACACGGATAATATCCTGGAGGAAGCATGCCACCAAGGGGTAACCCTGGTGGGTGAGGGTTTTTCACACATGAAATCTTTTTTCTTTCCCTTGTTCACCCTGTGTAATCTCGTTGGGCTGGGCCTTTTTGTAGTGTTAGTTGTGTTGCTTGTCATGGTTGTGTTGTGTGTGGGTGTAGTGTTGATAGCATGTGTATTGTGTGTCATGGAAGTATGTCAATGTGTGTTTTGGGCATGTGCGTGCTGGGTTTTGGTGGAATGGCAATGGCAACTAGTGTGTATGTGGTGTGTTATGTAGAGCAAGGGGACACATGCGGCTAAGGTACAGTGTGTGTATGATTTACCTCTATTTCACAGCCATTGCCCGATGCCCATTGTGTCCCGTGATGTCCTCCATCCATCAGCAATCTGCTGCCAGCACACCGCCTGTAGAACTGTAACATCTAAATATGGTCGGTGGGAACCTGCCAGGCTGGCGGCTAGGAAGAGCACTCTGTCATGGTGGTCTGCAGCTCAACCACAATACATCTAAATACGCCAGGTGGACTGCCGTCAGCTTGACAGAGTACTCAGGCCCGCCGCGGCAGCAGATTGGAAGTAATACCATTTAGATCTAAGTGAAGCCCATAGTGCAGAAATAGTTACGAAAGAAACTAATGTCAGTGCGCCAGGGTGGCACCTATGTAGACACAGCACACGTCACTTCCGACGTGCACGATATCGATGCAGAGCCGCTGATGCCACCCACTGGCATGCAGAGGTACTACTCAAGATTATCCAGATCCAGTCTGATGCCTGAAGAATATTCTAAGGCAGTGGTTCCCCACCTTTTCACTTCTTTGAACCCCCACATTATATTACTGGAACCCGTGGAACCCCACTGAATCATTATTGGAATCTGGGGACCCCCCATTGAGTCATTTCTGAAAGCTGAGGACCTCATCCATTAATATTTAATTTTCTAAGCAGTCGTGGACCCCCTGAAGAGGCTTTGCGGACCCTGGGGGGTCCCTGGGCCACAGGTTCTAAGGTGAGGAATCTGCAATTAGTCTCTACCAGAAAAAGTGTTACCAAAGGTAAGTAACTTGTTCCTCTAGCCCATTGACCATTGAAATAATGCCCCACCCAGCCTTCATTCCTGCAATGCCAGTTTTTTGTGATTGTCATCCAAGAGACCTAGAGCCCAGCCTCCTCCCTGATCCTATTATGGCTATGGGGACCCCATCCCTGTAGGCCATATATATTTTAAAGGGGAGGAGGTATGTGGCCCCCTCCCCGAGCCTCATTATGGCTTGGGAACTTCATTCCCCAGGGCTTTATTTTAAAGAGGAGTGTTGCCACGTGGTCACCCATCCCTGAGCCTTATTAGGCAATAGGTACCCCATCCCCTAGGACCTTTTTTTAAATTAAAGAGGAGGGAGGCCGTGTGATCCCCTTCCCCAAGCCTTATTAGGCCCTGGGGACCTCATGCACCATGGTCTTTTTTTTAAATTAAAGCAGAAGGGGCGGCACGGTCCTTCTCCCCAAGCAGTTATTAGCCTTGAGGACCTCATCCCCTAGGGCCCGCATTACTTAAAGGTGGGTGCCCAGCCAGGGCACCCATCATGTCCGTGGGGGAGCCCCAAGGGTGCTGGAGCCAGCATTGCTCCCGCCCGCAGGAAGCAGCTGCTTATGCTGCTCCCTCCAGGTGGAAGCAGTTTGTTGATCTACTTCCCTGTCCTGATCAGTGCGGGCAGAAAAATTGACCAAAAGTTTGCTCCTAGCCGTCGGGAACATTTTAAAAACTTGTGCCGGCTGGGAGCAGACTTTGGGCCTCATAATGATATTGGCGGTAAATGCTGCCTACCGCCACGGCAACGGCCACCAACATACCGTCGCCATGGCTACGAGTCACCAACCGCATTATGACCCTAGACGGAATACCGCCAGAAGGCTGGCGGTATTCCGTCGACAGTCATAGCGGTGGACAGAAGTAAGGTGGCGCTGCTGCCAGCAGTAGCGCCACACCAGAAAAACACCGCCTACCATATCATGAGCCATGACACGGCCTGGTGGTGTTTTTCTGTGCCGCGCCCCGCCCCGTCTCCTGCCGGAGGACCCCCTGCAAGCAGGTAAGTCGGGTTCTCCGAGAGGAGAGGGGGGTGTTGTGTGTGTGTGTTGGGGTGTTGTGGGGGGTGTCTGTTTTTGTATGCGTGCATGCGGGTGTGAGTTGCGTGGAATGCGTGCGTGAATGAATGTGAGTGTACATGTATGTTGTGTGTTTTGAATGCGTGTGTACTACAATGTATGTTAGTGTGTGTTGCGGGGTGTGGGTATGTATATGTGCGTGCGTGGGTGGATGTGGGTATGCATGTGTGTATGAGTGTGTATGTGTGCGTGTGTGGGTGTGTGGATGTCGGGGGGTCGGGAGAGGGAGGGGGAGTACTCTGGGGAATGGGGAAGGGGGAGACCCCTATCGGTGCCAGGGAAGGAATTCCCTGGCACTGATAGTGCCTAACACCATGGTTTTCGGGGCGGTATATTTGCCACGAAAACCATGGCAGTAGGCGGGGTCATAATCCTGAGGGTGGGATTGTGACGCCCGCCTGGCTGGAGACCGAAGTCTCCAGCCCGGAGGCTGTTACCACCCTGGTGGACGGAGTGGAACATTGGCGGTTTGGCTTGAGTTAAACCGCCAATGTCACAATTTGTGAAAAGGTACCGCCAGCCTGTTGGCAGTACCTTTCCCCAAATTACCGCCATCTGCCAAGGTTGTAATGACCCCCTTTGTGTTTGCTCCCACGTGACAGGGTTTTTGAAAATGCCAGGCAGGAGCAAATATAAGGTTCCCTGCCTGCGCTGGTGCAGGCAGTAAAATTGAATTGTTTGGGGTGGGCTCCCCTGAACACAGCTAGTGAGCCGTCCACTGGGGAAGGGGTCCCCAGGGCCATGAATGTCTCAGGGAGGGGGGAGCCATGCGGCTCCTCTCCCTTTTTATTAGTTTAGTGGCTCCAGGGGATGAGGTCCTCATTGCTGGGGCCTTTAGAGGCTTGTAGGGTCCCCTCCCCTTAAAACATATGGTGGGCCCTTGGGGGTGCGGTCCACAGGGCCGAATACAGCCTGGGGAGGGAGTGCCATATACCACCCTCCCCTAAAAACACTTTAGGCCCCAGGGAATGGGATCTCTGGAGCATCACGTGGCTCAGAGAGGGGTCATATGCCCCCCCCCTTAAAACATAATTCAGGCCCCAGGAAAGGGGTCCACAGGGCCAAAAAGAGCCTGTGGAGAGGGTCGTGTGTCCACTCTCCCCCATAAATATGTTGGACCCCAGGGGATGGGTCCCTGGGGCTGAGAATGGCTTGGGTGGGGGGGTCGTACGTGCCCATCTCCCCCAAAAATAAACAGCATCACTACCCTAAGGCCATGGCCCACCTTCGGGGGGGTTTAAAAAAGAAGCATGGAAAACTGCGCTTCTTTTTGTAAAAAATAAATAAATAAATGCAGCTGATTTTCAGATACTTCATAAATTCACACCAAAATTTGAAAAACCATATTGGGCCCCGGGCTGGGTATCCCTAGCACCCTAGCACCTAGTAGGTCAGGGTATTCCTACCATGCCCCCTTATGTCTTTTTTTTAACCTTTTTTTAGGACTTGTGACTGAGTCTTGAGTCTTAAAATGGCTGACACCGCTTCCATGTTGAGGTGGTGGCAACCAATCATCTGCTCCATGGATCCTCCGCAGCATGAAATATATAAATGTTTTGAGCCTTAATTTCTCCAGAACTACTAAACGTACATAAAACAAAACACTCAATTGGAACAAGATCTAGCTTTTTGTCGAATTTAGTTTGGGCTGTAGCAATGTCTAAAGTTCCTTTGGAAAAATTAATGGGGAAATGCATTTTGGGACCCCTCCCCTTTTTCACGGCCCTTTATCCTAGGGCCGTGAAAAAGGGGAGGTGTCCCAAAATGCATAGTTAGGACCTAAGTTCCACAGAAAAAGCGTTTTTGACTTGCCTATATCTTTGACAACCGTTTGACAAATCTTCACAAATTCTTCCTAAAAAAGTGTCAAGTTCGGTCTTGTTGTGCATGGAAAGTGTTGCTACGATCTGTCAAGTGGGGGCCGAGAAAAATGGGGATGAAAAAGAGTGCACTTTACATGTTAATTCCACAGGACTCTTTAGACACTTCTGCAGCCTGAAGCGCTAGACAGAATTGAACCAAATTTGGTACGTTTTGGTCTGCAGATCGCCCTTTTTTAAATTTGGTGTAAATCCATTCAGTAGTTTTAGAGATTTTAAAAAGAAAATAAATGTGTATATCTTTGCTGCAGATCCAGGGAGATCTCCTGCAGAGATCTTATTGGCTGCCAACACTTCAAACAAGAAGTGTTGGCAGTCATTTTGGGACTAGGCTTCAGCTGGGTCCCAAAAAAAACATAAAAAGAAAGAAAAGGGGACAGGTTATATAAACCCTAACCCACTAGCCTTGGTCCATTAGTCCCCCTGGCACCCTCCCCAAGGCCTAATATATATATATTTTTTTAAATTACAGAGAAATCTGCTGCTGGATCCTTGGATGTCTCCATGATTTAAAAAAAAAAAAAAAAAAACAGCTGTGTCCCGCCTCTATGGGCTTAAAATAGGAGGTTAGCACACAGGGCCCCTTCCTAGGGCTTTTAAAAGCCACCACCTCCCCGGGGCCATTCCTAATAAATATGTGGGGGCTCTGCGTCCCCCAGTGACCCAGGGACCACCACCTCCCTGGGGCTAGACTTAGAGTAATTTAATGGGAGAGCCATGGGGCTATGTATGAAGATGATTTAAAGAGGATCCCCGGGCCCCTGGGAACACAACCCCTCTAGGGCAAAATTAAAAATATGGAGGGGGGCCTACGCGGACCCCCTCGTGGAACCTTACATGCCCTGTGGGCCACCCCCCCAGGATCGGCTCCTGCTACCTCCGAGTTGTCCACCCTAAGGAGTTAGCTGTTTGCTTTTGCTTGGCAGGAGCTGACAGCTCCCGCCAAGCAAAAGCAAACACTACACTTTAAGCAAGTAAAAGCTTTAAAAAAGCTCCAGATTTGCTGAAAGTGAAGTTTTCATCTCTTTCCTGAGAGAGATTAAAACATTGCTTGCGCACTCAGGGAACTGCTATTTGCAGCAGCTCCCTGTGTGCGGGAGCAGTGCCAGCTCCCGCAGGAGCCGGGAGCCAGTGGAACTGCGGGGGCCTTGAAGCTCCCCCTGCGGTCCCCAACTATAACTACTGGGTGCCCTGGGTGGGCCAGGCCACTAAGGTTGACGCAGCTGGGGCCCGGGGATGGGCTCCCCTGGGCTGAAATCAGCCTGGGGAAGAGGGACCACGTGACCCCCTCCTTTTTTTAATAATAAAAATGGCCCTGGGGAGGTGGCAATCCCCAAGGCCTGGGGGGTGCATGTGTTCCCCCCATCAATTTCATTAAAGTAGCCTCAGGGTGGTGGTGGTCCCCGGGGGTTCTGCCCGGGGAGGGGGGACGTGCAACCCTCCCACCATTTCTATTAACAATAAAAGGTCTTCTGCCTTTTGACAGGATGATGGACAGCTTACCAAAGGGCCCCCCAGTACATTTGCCACAGATTTTGGTGGCGTGTTCTTGATGCCGAGGAATATGAGGACACCCCCACCAAATAAAGAAGCACTTACGTCATATAGATAAGAGGAAAGACCCTGGTTTGGGGGAGGTGTACGGCTTTATAGTCTCATTGACCTCTCTATAAGAGGATTCATGTTATCACAGAATTTTGAAGAAAGGCTCACGCGTCACAGTAACATTGCCAAACGCACACAAGGTTGCTGGAGACATTTTCTCGTGGTCCGCTACGCAGCTATAGTGTCGAATATATACTGGACATTTACCCAAGGAGTCAGAAAGAACTCCACTTAGGTAGATATTGTGTGCAAAACTGTGGACTCTTGTATAAAAGAGCAAGTGAGGTTCCTTTGTGGCTGTCACTCACACACCCACACAGACACTCACAGATGCACTGACACTCACTCAAACACTCATGCACCCACTAACAGACCCACTCGGAGACTCATGTACACACCCACAGACATATGCACACACCCACTCACAGAGATACTCTCACACCCACAGACACCCTCTCACACCCACAGAGACACCCTCACACCCAGAGACACCCTTCACACTTATTCTCCTACCCAGATAGACACACCCTGTGGCCAACTTCCACCACGCATAGCCAAAGGCCGTATGCAGCTCAGGGTTTGGTGGTTACTGGCGTTGGCTGCAGGGCCTGGCCTGTGGCCAGTCCCTGCGGCCAACTTCCATCGCGCACAGCCAAAAGCCGTACGTGGCGCGGGCTTGAGTGGTTATAGGGGTTGGCCACAAGGTCTGCGGTCAACCCCCACTGGGCACAGCCAAAGGCCATGAGCAGAGGAGTTTGGATTAACTTAAAGTAATTAAAATGTATTTACATTAAAAAAAACATAGAAATTCACTTAAAAAAACGAAGGTTACAGGGGCGTTTTAGTAAGGTTCTGAATTTACTTGCGCAAAACAATAGAAATTTGGCAGTTATTGTTAGAGTTATTTCAGGTAACTAGAACTAATTACCTAACTAATTACCCCAGATATTACAGCACTCATGACAACTTTTATAACATCAATGAAACATTAGCAGTCAACCAATTATTGAAGAAAAAACTGTGCATGGCGGGGGCTCAAGTTATAGTACTTTAGGCCTTGAGTTATAGTTACTTGAAATAGCACAAACTATAGCTGCTGAATTTCTATGGTTTTGTGCTAGTAAATTCAGAAGCTAACTGTGACGTCCCTGTAACCTTTGGTTTTTTAAGTGAATATATATAGATATATAGATGTGTGTGTATAGATAGATAGATAGATAGATAGATAGATAGATAGATAGATAGATAGATAGATAGATAGACACACACTGCTGTAACTCCTCCAACCCCTGCATGCAACCTTACATCCAGGTGCATAGTGATGGCTAGGAACTGCTGTTTATTAAACAATCCTTGCGCCACTAGAAAGACGTTGACACTCCTAGGATGGTGCAATTAACAGGATTTATTCGGCCAAAGCCTAGCCCATCTGTACATTTACATGTGTGAATCAGCAGCGGCTGCTCCTCCGTTAGGGCGGAGGAGCATTGCCCCCACGCCAGCAGCAGAAGCTGCAAAACCCTTAACAAGTGAAACGATAATATTATTGTTTCATTTGTTAAAGGGGCAGAGCCACACGGGTGATGAACAGTGAAGTGAGTGCACTGTGCACTCCCTTTAGTCCGCATGTATGTTTGGCTGCCGTCTCGGACCGGCCAAATACACATGCGCAGTAGGGTCTCTAACAGTTGCGGGCTGGAGAGAGCCTGCACAGGCTCCCAGCCAATCCTAGCGCTGCTCTGAGCAGTGTCAGGATTGGCCACAGGGTAGGCTGGGAGCCTGTGCCTGCAGCATGGAGCGACAATGAGGGAAAGAGGAGCGGCGCGGCACCTACGGAGGAGGTGAGTTTTTATTAATTTTTTTAAATTACATTTTACCCCCTCCCAGCCCCGTGCGCCGCACCCGACCTGCCCCTTGTGAGCAAAGCCAGCCGCGACTGTGAATCAGGCTCTTTGTCTAGAGCCCTGATCCTCAAGTACATTCACAAAAGTAGAAATGATTTCAAGCCCTCACTTACGGCATTACCTTAGAGCAGTGGTTCCCAACCTGTGGTCCGGGGACCCCTGGAGTCCGCAAAGCCTCTTCAGGGGGTCCGCGAATGCTTAGAAAAATTAAATAATATTAACAAATTAGGTACCCAGCTTTCTGTAATGACTCGGTGGGGGGTCCCCAGATTCCAGTAATGATTCAGAGGGGGTCCCCGTGTTCCAGCAATGATGAATTGGGGGTCCACAGAAGTCAAAAAGGTTGGAGCATAGTTCCGAACCAGTGGCAGTGAAAGAACGTGAGTTGTTTTTTTAGCACATAGCTGTCATGTCTACACTCCCCTGGGACCACTCGGTGCTTATTTCCGAAGGTCTCTTGTTTTTAAGTGTTTGCTACATTGCTCTACCTCTGTTAGAAACCTAATTTGGGTTCTACCAGCGCTATTAAATGTTGCTGTTGCAGAGTCCATTATATTTCAGGGACCTCCTAGGTATACGTTTAAAAAATATACCCCGGGTCTTCCTCGCCTATCCTTTGTGTAGATTAAGTATTTGACATGTTCAAGAGGTCTGGAACAGCAGCAAATCCACCTCTGGCTAGGTGGTGGCATTTTGTGCGGCCATTCATAGCTCCTAGAGATGCTTGTGTGGCATCTGTGCTACAGATTGTATTTGCTTGCCTTTTCTCGTTTATTATTAACTTTACATCTGCAGTCACTAACAAAGCATCAGAGAAATATTTTGTGAGCCATGTTGTTTACCAAATCAATGATGCCCATCGTAGCAACCTCAGAAGGATGAAAGGCTGAATGCGTTCCCGGATTCGAATTTGTGATCATGGTCATTGGTTGCTTTAGTGAGCCACCAGACACAGCTAAAATAGCAATAACATGTGGCTCACTAATTTGGAAGAAGTAAGGGGTGGTGGTGATGTGGCATCGGATAATCACATGCCCAGTAAATAGTTCTCCAGTTTTTAGAGTAACATGAGGCATATATTCAGCTGGGGATCACATACCCAGTAAATACTTCTTGAGTTTTTATAGTAGACATATCTTCAGCTGTGGATTTTGTGTTATTGATGTCATTATACTATGCTCACTGCCACGTGGCCTCCCTGGCTCCCTGCCCCATCCACACCCCCGTATAGTCTAAATACCTTATTTACACGGGTTTAAAAGCTCCTGCTGCAGTTACTTGTACTTCCTGCAGTTGTCAGACAACAATAAAAATGTCAAGATAACTCTGGTGATTAATGTTCATGTTGGAGAGAGACTGTAGTTTTGTCTAGTGGCATTTTTCACTCGTGTTAAAGTAGCGCAGTGGGATAATATGCCTGCTGCAAAGAAATTGTACCAAGCAATTCACCACACTATATTTTATAGGCCCAGAGCAGTAGGTTACTGCTTTTGTCACAGAGCTCCTTTTGTTACTTGCAGTTCATAAGTTACAACACTTATATCAACTGTCATCAAAGAGCCACATGCAAACTATGGCATAGGTTACCACCCTGCCAAATACTTCAATACTTACAGTCTTTCATTATTCTAATGTTGCTAAAAGGGTTAGTTTGAGTAGAAATACATTATTATCAGTAAACCAGACATTTATTGGCTCTGTATAATGTGTGTGTGGTGTAAAGTGCTCTGACGCTCCACCCTGCTACGACTAGCACTAAAGCTTTTTGGAGATACGGGGCGCCAGCAAAGATTGTCGCACTGTGCACCTCCAGTGCTAAAGCCGGCCCTGCCCCTTAGCTTTGTTCCTTGAGCCCTTCTGCAGGGTAAGGTGCTCATTACTCGTTATGTTGGAGAGCAGAAAAATTATAGTCACAGTTATGTCAAGAATCAGATGTAGTTGTTTAAGTTGCTAAGACTTTTTCCATTCTTTACATCTTTTTTACTCCAAAAACAACAAAACAGACACCGGCTGATTATCTCAGAACCAGGAGCCCAAGCCTGACTTCCTGTGAGAACTGTTGGACATCTTAGAAGTGGTGCTTGCAGAGGAAGCAAGGATGGGGATTGATGGATTGAGGAACTCTCTGTGTTGCTAATCATGTCTCAATATGACCTACCTCTAGCTTGAGGGTGCTACTCCAAATGTTTGTATCCTGATCAGTGACTCAAAAGTTGTCCTTATGTAAAAATTGGAGCTATGTGAAATGCTCTGTCACACCTTAGGAGTCTATTTACTCTATACTATAAAAACTATGAATAAATAAATTATCTAACTCTTTCATATGAGGGATTGCCCAAGCTTTGTGAAGGATTCTGATATCCAGAGCCACTCATCAATGTTATGACACGTCATTCTCTTATTCTTGGGCACGGAGAAAGCACATCACCTGGTACATTCGTATGTGGTTATATTAATAATTTTTTACATGGTTACAAAATAAATTTTCTATTGCTAACTGGTTACTTTTGTACATCACAGGAAAAGAGGAAAGAAATACATCTGACAAGCTATTCTTTTGCTTGAAGATATGAGGAGAAATTGTAGCTGAAAGGAAAACCTAAAGGAGGAAACCATCGGGCAGCCAGCACGTTTCGCCCCTATAGGCATGCCGCCTAGGGATTTTTCAAGGCTTGACAAGAATTTAATGATGTTGGAAGGTGTTAGTTCTAAGATGTCTGATTTGTCTTAAAGGGGGTTCCTGAGGTAGTTTCAGTGTCCGTAGAAGCTTCCAGAGTCCCAATATGGGACAACCTTCCAAACCGCGATTGTGACGGCGGTGTAGGGTGGCTATACTATTTGCTTCAACCTGCTAATGGATCTGAGCTGATCAGATGGTTTTCTCCTTTCCATTTGGCTTTAAAGGGCAATGTCTTATCTTCACTTGAAACACAAGACTATCAATACAGGTGTCAGATGTATTTCTTTCCCCTCTTCCTGAAATGTACAAAAAAGCCAAACAGATGATAATAAAAAAATAATTCTGTAAAATATAACTACTTCGAAAATGTATCATATAATCTACTTTTTCTGCGTTCACTAATAAGTGAATGAATTGCCATAACGTTGATGAATAACTGTGGGTGTTGCCATCCCACACATGGCTTTGACAAATACTCTTGGGGTTTGACGCCTTACCCAGGAATCAGTGGGTATGCACCATGGCCCCATCCAAAATAACATTTTTCTAATTAGGTTACTAGGCCAGTGAATTAGGATCTGGGGCTTTTTATCAAATAATTACTTTTATATGAAGAGACGGTACCCTTGAAAACATAGCTAACATTTGGTCCAGCCCTATAGGATATGATACAGTTAATTTTTTTTAAAGTATGTGTGCCCATTGCTGACTCTCATCAGATCACATGGCATCAGCTTTGTAAACTATGCCGATGGCACACAACTAATCCTGTCATTGGATATCAGCAAACGCACATCAATGGAGGGATTGCATAAATGAGTAAAAGAGATGGCAGGTTGGCTGAAGAAGATTAGCCCAGAACCTCAGGGAAATCCTGACACTGTTGCCACCGCCAGTAAGAAAGCTGGTGGTTCGGAGTACCATCCTTAGCAGAATTGACTCTTGTGATGCACTGCTACTGGGCGCCCCAGACTAGCTGATCAAAAAATTATACAAAGTACAATCGACGGCAGCAAAACTTGCACTGACGTAACCCAGATACTCCTCATCCTTGGACCCTTTCAGGGAACTACACTGACTCCCAGTGAAAGAATGAATATAGACTTAGAACCCGCCGTAGCGGGCTCTACCGGCTATTAAAGGCCCGCTCCCCGCGTTAAATGCCCGAGCCGAAGGCGAGACCATTTAACAAGGGAGAGGGACTTTAATAGCCGGTAGAGCCCACTACGGCGGGTTCTAAGGCTATTAGAACATTCTGCCACTCAGGGCAGAATGTTCTATTAAAAAAAAAAATGTTCACGGAGCCCGAGGGGATTAAGATCCCCTCGGGCTCCGTGAGGCTTTGTTCACAGCTGTTGCTGTGAACAAAGCGAACATTGGAATGTTGGCGCGGCGGGCTTTTACCGGCCAGTAAAAGCCCGCAGCACTCCATTGTTTTCAATGGAGCCCCCAGCATTCCAATGTTCTAATTGTCTTTAAATCAATGTGTATGGTTTATTAGGCTGTTAAGGAGACAGGACCCATATTGCTCCAAAGAAAATGATGGCCCTATAGACCAAGGAAGAATCTGCGCTCTTGCTCTGCCAACCTATTATGTATCTCGAAATTTAGGAAAATGAGGTGCGGTGGGAAGACCTTTGAGGTGAAGGCAGCTCAACTGTGGAATTAGCTGCCAGCCCCACTGAGAGCCAGTACGAATCTTACTCACTCTAGAAAAGATCTAAAAACCTTGCTTTTCCCTAAATAGTGAGCTCCTTATTCAGGAAGAGACAGGGAAAATGGATTATCAAAAGGGAAGTGAAGGTCCTTTGTTGCTGATCCTGCAAGGCTGACATAGCTCCAGAGTCAAAAGAAGGCCTGACAACCGTACATGAAGTCAATGGCCTCTGTGGAGTGTGTGAGTGAAATGTTAGTCCTAGGGCATCAGTCCGGATCTCTGAGAGTAGTCTGGGACAAGTGCTGTCTAGCAACCCAGTCCAAATGGGCCTGCGGTGATTCTTCTAGGTAGAATTTGCACAATGTCTGTCTACATATCTGGAATGTCAGAGACCTCTTTCTGCCTTTCACGTCTCTATTTCCTATGTGAATAATGAGTCTACAAATAGAGACATGTTGTAAAACCCTATTTCAGTCGAAGTACTTTGTTAGAACACAGGAATTTGGTTCTGCACGTGAAGAGATGGAGATTCTATTTTTGGATATGCAGAAGTCAGGAAAAACCCTATTATCACAAAAACGGAAACCGCTAAGTTGTGAGTTATCTTTGTTGGCTGGGCCCAAATTCCCTGCCGCATCCAGCCAGGTGCCTGGCAGCCACTTAGGTATGGCCATTTTCGCCTGGTTTCTTCACTGAATTACATTACTGCAATCCTCGCTAGGCAGTGAAAGGCTTAAGCCTGTTTTCTCGGTTTTCAGCAGCACATAGGAGGCTCTTCATGTGGGCGGGGGAGGGGAGCAGGGGGGCATTGTGAATCGAGGTCCTTGAGGGGGTGGACAATTCTTTATTCCTCCTAAACTGCCTCTGCTTTGCAGATAGATATAGATTCCAAATACGCTGCGTGCGTCCGCTGAGCGTTTCTGAAATAACAGGTGGGAGAGCGGCGCCATTACGGTGACAATTACACCCAGTACTGCAAGGGGCCGGCTCAGGAAAGCACGTCCCGCGGAGGCGGTCTAAGAATGGGGCTGTGCAGGATGCTCATGAGTCAATAGCCGCTTCTCTGATCACAAGTAGCGACAATTACCAACACTGTTGTTGCCTCATCTTTGCAGTCATGATAATCAGAAGCATGGCGGGAAAATTCTACAACCTTCCTCTTTTGTACGGACCTGGGAAAAGATATGAACAGCCCTGGTCTAATTAAGGATTCCCTTCACTGTCTTAAAAGTGTGGGCATGAAATCAAGTTCAGAGGTGTTGGGTAATGTAGCTCGACTGGTGAGGTTGGTGCTCAGTGATTAATTCGATAAATATAAATATATTTTTAAGATTACAGGGACGTTATAGGTAGGTTCTGAACTTACTCTTACAAAACCATAGAAAATCAGCAGTTATAGAGTTATTTCAAATAACTAGAACTTGCGCCATAAGGTAACTATAACTCGTGACTTCGCTCATTCTGTGGGTTCCAAACTTAACTTGAAGGAGGGGTGTGGCCCTCTCCCCAAGCCTGTGGTGGCCCAGTGACCCCATCCACTGGGGCCTGTAGGGCTTGTGGGTCCGTGCTCTCCTGGGATACCCACCAAACAGTAAGTTGGGGGCCACAGAGGGGGAGCCCCCCAATGTACCAATAATGGGTGCTGTAGGAGCTGGCCTTGCTCCCGCCCAGTGGAAGTACCTGTTTTTGTTGGCTTCCACTGGGCGGGAACAATATAGGTTTCCCTGCTCGCAAGAACGCAGGCAGGGAAACAAAAGTCTTCTCCCTCCTGGCAGGGGCATTTTTAAAGCACCTGCTGAATGGGTGTAAACATGCCTTCCCTTCCCACATTCCTGCAGGCAGGGAAGGCATGTCCCACCCAGCGGGAGCTTTGAAAATGTGGCTAGGCCCTGTGGCCAACCCCCTCTGCACTCACCAAACCCCATGCTGCGCATGGCCTTTGGCCGTGCGCAGCGGGGGTATGGAGTGTGTTTTTTTTTCCATTGTGCTTCGGACCCACGGATCCATTGCTGATTTACACTGAGGGTAGCATTGTGCGCGGTGGTCTCCATGTGTCCTATAGGGTCAGGATACCTCTGTCCTGACCCCTTATGTGTGTTGTTATTTATGTTTTCTCCCCGGGGCCCAGCCAAGAAACAAAATGTCATCCGTAACTTTCCTTTCAGGTTGTGGCCAGTCAATCAGGCCTTGCTTTTTGCACGGATTTGCTCCGCAGGTACCTGTGGGTCCGCGTCCCTAGATTTCTATATTGGTATTTCTTTAATAACTCCAAAACAACTGAACAGACTTACACCAAATAACAAAAAGAGATCTTTGTGGACCAAGATCTGGCTTTCTGCCATATTTGATGTAAATCCGTTCAGCGGTTCGGACTGAAGTCGTGTTCAAAAAATGAAAAATATCCCCATAGACACTGCATGGGGAAGAAGCATTTTGGAACCCCACCCTCTTTTTCTCAGCCCGCACTTGACAAATCACCCTGAAACTTTGCAGACAGCAGCTGAAGTAACAAGCATACAAGTTTTGAAAATGTTTTTCAAGATTCGTCAAACCACACCAAAGTTATTAGCAAAACAAAAAATGCTTTGCCTATAGGAAAAGTTGGTCCTACCTATAACTATCTAATGGCTATCACCAATAGGTAATATCTATCTATCTTAGGTATAGAAAATCTATACTTACCATCCAATGTTTTGGATTCAATATGTTGTCCTTGAGATGTGTATACCTCAATATTGTAGTTTCGATATTCAGGGGGCACATGCAGGCATCAGAGGTGGGGGTCACGCCTGATGGTCAGGATTGAATGACATGTCCCATACTCTTGAGGCAGTACAGAATGAGATATTTTGCATTTTTTTTTATTTCGTGTCATTTGTAGTCAAACAAGCAGCACTGCAGAGGTCTCCATCACGTCAGACGTGCGTCAGTTGTCTCTAAGGAGTCACTGTTTAATGTCATATTTTCAGCAGCTGTGCTGGTGGGCGTAGCTTCTGGGTTATACCAGGTCTAGCATGTGCCACCCCGCACACAGCCGGAACAATGGGCACCATTACCTCATACTCTTCCTAATGTAGCGGTGGGTTAGCACCCCTTCTGTGAGCTGTGGGCAGCACAGGTAAACAGTGTGCTCACTCTTTGCACAATTTCCCTTAAAATAACGTGCAATTTGTATTTTGTTAGAATGCTGCAGACAGGTTGCACAGGGGCTTTTTAAAATGACACGTCTAAACAGGACACCTCAAAACTAATATGAAGTCAACATTTGCAGTTCATGATAAATTTACACGTTTTCATCAGCAATCACTCGGCCCTACCTGTTTTTGATTGTTAAATATGTGCCACGGTTAGCTGCTGGTCTTCTTACCTCGGTCGCTGTACGTGCTTTTCCTTTTCTGGTCCAGGCTCACAGATGCTCAGTCTGGTGGCGTGTGACATCTGTCACCCGCCCTGTGTGGCTGCTGCTGCTCTGCTTGTCAACCCTTCTTTCTCTTACTGCCAGAGATGGCAGCCTGGACCTCCTGTGCCTGGGCCCTTCCATCCTGTACTGGCTCCGGGGTAAGATCACGTGACCGGTGACACTCTACTTCACTTCCATGGCAGTGCTAAGTCCGGGAAATGGCACCAGGAGGCAGGTTGCCACATTTGGCAGCACGTGGCTGACTAGACTGTCACCACTGCCTTTGTTCATTCTGTTTGCTGACTCACAATGCTCCTTTAGTCCGGTCATTCATAATCACTCCTTTCACTCACTTAAACTCCATTCCTGTTAGATCACTCATACTCATCATCCCCACATTCTCCCTTTCATTCTCAAGCAGTTCTCTTTAACTCAGTCCTCTCACTCGTTTCTCCAATCCTTCTCACACATTCACTCATTCTCACACTCCTCCCAGACTCACATTGCGTAAGGTGGCCCAGACCACACATCTACTCCCACAGCTCACACTACAAAAGATCACACAGAGAGGAACAGCGTCTCCACTTGGGAGTACAACAATCCCTCAAAGAAATTCCCTTGTCACAAGTGGAAGGAGCAATCCCACATACAGCCCCACTTTGCATCTGTGCCAGCGCCAGGTCTGTTTCCTGGTCTGGTGATAGGCGGAGTCCAAGGCTCAAAATCAACCACCTCACTAATACCCTAGTATTGGGCAGAAATGAACACCTTAGTAACTCCACTGTGGAGCAGGAAGCACCGCACCAGTTGATCCTCTAACCTTTCATCATGAGGCACAATGTTGTCTTAAGGATTTTTGGGTCCCTTGGCAACTCTTACTTGGGGGCCTTTTTCGGAACAACTTTGAATTTTCTTTCCCACTTTATGCTAATTCAAGCGCGCATGAGTCCAAAGTTTCTGAAATGGGAGAAGTCAAACACAGTTTAGATTTGCCTTGTCCATATAGTAATGAAAATGTTTACTCTTTGTGTTGCCAATACATTAAAACCAACAAAACGTGATTAGAAAAAAAGAAATATGCCTTGCCCAAGGACCCAAAACTTCTTAAGATGACCCTGGGTAAAGAGAGTTAGAGGCAGAATTAGGCAGAGAGAAGGAGAGAGGTTTAGATGCAAAAGTAGCTCTAAGAAAGCCAGAGAAAGTTCACTTTCCAGGTAGGGGGAGCATTGGAAGGTAGTTGCTTGAGCAATTGTTCACTTTACCCATGCCCTAAAATGTCACTGACCAGGCATCCCACCACCCTCTTGTACATCCCGTAACATCCCAGAAGAGAGGACCGATACCTCCAACTGTGAGGGAGACAGAATTTAAAACAAGAGCTGAGAATCCAGCAGAGAGAGGCAGCTGCTGCCAAATTGTGGGAATTAAATTGTGGATGGAAAAGAAGATGGACAGCAGCAAGGACATGCCAAAGGTGGGAGATGAGCAAAGTACATTAAGACGCAACAAGTGAAGAGCTGAATGAGGAATTTAGGGCCACATGTACGAATATTAGATTTTACGACTTGCAATTTGCGAGCCGCAAAATCTGATGTACAACAGTGTCAATGACACTGTTTGCGATTCCCAATAGGGTCGCAAATGACCTACCTCATAAGTGTTCATGAGGCATGTCACAATTTGCGACCCCATTGGGTATGGCCACCCTAGTAGGGATGGTGGCCTGCTGGGGACAGCAGACAACCATGTCTGTGACTGCTTCTAAATAGAGCAGGTTTTTTTTTAAATGCAGCCCGTTTTCCTTAAAAAAGGAAAAGAGGATGCATTTCAAAAACAAAAATGAAAGGTTTTCTTTTCATTTTTTTGCAGCCATTCACAGAGGGGAAGGAGTCCCGTGGGGACCCCTTCCCGTTTGCATATGGGTTAGCACCAGTTTGAAATCGGTGCTAATTGCGATTGTTTTGTGACCGCATTCACGGTCACAAAACAATCATACATCGCACTGCGACACACAATTAGGAAGGGAACACCCCTTTCTAATTGCGACTCGCAAACCTATTTTGTGATTCGGTAAATACATTATTGAATCGCAAAATAGGGTTTGTACATACCAAAATGCTTTTCTCATGTCGCAAACAGACCCGATTCTGAGAATCTGGCTGTTTGTGACAAGAAAACAGTTACATTCATTTGGCCCTTAGTGGCATATCTGCATTGAAAGAAGAAAAGTACAATATTGAAAGAATTGTAAATGGCAGGTGCACGATCAATGGGAGATAGAAGAAGAATGAGGTTGATCTGAGATTTCAAACAGAGGAGGAGGGATGGGGAAGAAGATGATTGCGAGAATGGGAATGTAAATAGAACTGAGATGAAAATAGTAGTCTTTCTGTTGTGAATGGAAGTGATGGTAGAAGTAGAGTGATGTTAGTAATAAGACGGGTGAACCAAGTTTAAAGCCATGGGAAGTGGCCAGTGAGTGGGGGAAGAGAGAGAGAGAGAGTGCATCACTTTTGTCCTCTGCACACTTCATGAAGTTTTTTTTTCAAACCTTCACAAACTTCGCAAAGTGAAGTTTTAAGAAAAAGGTGACATAGGTATGTGTTGAAGGTTTTTTTTAGGTATATCTATCTGAGGTGGGATAGACCATTGACATAAATATTTTTTTAAGTAAAAATCTTCCAGAAAAAAAATTACCACTATTCTTGCTTGTAGGTACAGTTTTGCGAAGTTACAGACCTCTGCAACCTTTGAGAGGTGTGACATTTCTAAAATTCGCAAAACTAGGCAAGTGCAATTTACAATTTTCCAGAACCTGGAACTTATGCCAAATAGGGAGTTTAAAGTGATTGTCTGATAGACTTTAATACACTCATACCATGCTGTATTCAGACATGTCCATTGATTAAAAACAGAAAAGCTAGGGTACAACCTTCTCCAAAGCAGAGGATGGAGCATGCAAGAGGAGACTATCAGAATGATTTAAGTGGCATCTGAACTAGAGTGATGTCTAGCTGACAGATGATCATTTGGGCAGAAACTATGTTTGGAGATGGGAAGAGCTTGAGTCAATACAGGAGCACTTCTTAAAGTGGGTCCCATCACGATCAAGACTTATGGAAGGAAAAGTCCGGTAAGGGGTGGGATACAAGCTGGCATGAAAGGATCTCTGTTTTGGTGGGGCCTAAAAAAGGATTTGAGTGATTGATTTTAAGGTGTGGTCAATCTCTCTATGTAGGCTCATTCCTATCAGCGAAAGTAATTTGTTACAACACAATGAATCTTCTTCCCCACTTCCAAATCCCAGCTGTTTGTAGGCTATTACTCCCAGTTGTTTCCTGGCACAGTTTTCTTCAGTTGCACAAGCCAGAGCCCATTCATAAGCATCATTTGTTGTCATTGATTATCTAGTTCTGATCTTGTTGTAAGGGCGTTGATTTTTAGGACAGGGCTCAGAAAGCACACTGTAGCGCAGGTAGGTGGGATCCACTGCTAAAGTCTGACGTCTAAAGAGGAATGTAAACAAGGTGTGTTGATCCCACACAGAAATGTGAGGAAAATATGATTCTTTTTTAGCTAAATTTGAGGTTTGCTTAGGACTCTGGGTAAGAAAACACTGGGGGGTCCACACAAATCACACCTCCCTGGACTCCCTCGGGTGCCTAGCTTTCAGATGGGTTTGGTAGGTTTCCCTAGATGGCTGCTGAGCCCAGGACCAAAAACGCAGGTGCCCTCCTTGCTAAAACAGGTAGTTTTGTAATAGATAATTTTGATGTGTCCATGTTGTGTTATGGACCCTACCCTGTCGCGGGCACTAGTCCTACCCACACAAGTGAGTTACCATTTTTATCGGGAGACCTTGGGGGAATGCTGGGTTGAAGGACGTTTGGGGCTCCCCTCAGATTTCAGAACTTTCCATCACCAAAATGTGAGGAAAAAGTGTTTTTTGCCACATTTTGCGGTTTGCAAATGATTCTGGGTGCCAGAACCTGGGGAGAGCCCCATAAGTCATCCCATTCTGAATTCCCCTAGTTGTCTGGTTTTCACAGATGTATAGGTTTGCTAGGTTTCCCTAGGTGCCGGCTGAGCTAGAGGCCAAAATCCACAGCTAGGTACTTTGCAAAAACAGGTCAGTTGTAAGGGAAATGTAATGTGTCCATGTTGCATTTTGGGGCATTTCCCGTTGCGGGCACTAGGCCTACCCACACAAGTGAGGTACCATTTTTATTGGGAGACTTGGGGGAACACAGAATAGAAGAACAAGTGTTATTGCCCATTGTCTTTCTCTACATTTTTTCCTTCCAAATGTAAGACAGTGTGTAAGAAATAAGTCTATTTGAGAAATGCCCTGTATTTCACATGCTAGTGAGGGGACCCCCGAATTCAGAGATGTGCAAATAACCACTGCTTCTCAACACCTTATCTTGGGCCCACTTTGGAAATGCAAAGGTTTCCCTGATACCTATTTTCACTCTTTATATTTTACCAAATGAGTTGCTGTATACCCAGTATACATAAAAACCCATTGCACGGTGCAGCTCATTTATTGGCTTTGGGTACCTAGGGTTCTTGATGAACCTACAAGCCCTATATATCCCTATAACCAGACGAGTCAGGCAGACGTAACGGTATATTGCTTTAAAGAATCTGCCATAGCTGGAAAAAGGTACAGAAGAAAACGTAGACAGACATGGCTGTTTTGTTCAACTCAATTTCAATATTCTTTTTATTTCAGCTGTTACTTTCTGTAGGAAAACCTTGAAGGATCCACACAAATGACCCCTTGCTGAATTCAGATTTTTGTCTACTTTAAAGAAATGTTTAACTGTCCTGATCTACCATTGGTTTCACACCCATTTCTTTCACTAACCGGAAGGAGTCTGAAAGCACAAAAAATAGTGAAAATGGAGTATGTCCCAGTAAAATGCCAAAATTGTGTTGAAAAATGTAGTTTTCTGTTTCATGTCTGCCCGTTGCTGAAAGCTGCGAAGATGGTGATTTTAGCACCGCAAACCTTTTGTTGGTGCCATTTGCCAGGGAAAAAAAACACATGCTTTCTTCTGCAGCACGTTTTTCCCATTTTCGCCCAAATTTTAGCTGTATTTTGGCTAATTTCTTGGTCTCCTCCAGGGAAACGCACAATCTCTGGGTACCTTTAGAATCCCTAGGATGTTGGAAAACAGGACGCATATTTGGCGTGGATAGCTTATGTGGACAAAAAGTTATGACGGCATAAGCACAAAGTACCCCAAATAGCCAAGGCACAGGAGGGGGAAAAGGCCTTGCAGCGCAGGGGTTAATCTTTCTCTTCTAACGGATCACTACAACTGCACATGATTTCCAGGAAGGGATCCAATCAGGCTTTAGGAACAGGAAGTTAAAGCAGATTCATTATTTTCACAAGCATAAACCAATGTCAGTTTTTTAAATGTCCTTTGGACTTTCAGTTATCTGCAGCTTAATGACATACATTCGGCTCAAAACATACTCTCTAAGTGTTCATTAATGCATACTTTAAGAATTGCGTAAGATAGACATTCATACGAGAAGAAGAAAACAGGTGATACATTGTTCGAAGTTGCTGGTACAGTTCTTCTCCTGAAACGAGGTAAAAACGAAATGCACGACAAGAGGAAATATGGCAGCCTAATGCTGGCCATCATAAAACGCAGTCTATGTTATCTTCAGTCAGTTGAACATGCACAGTAAAACATTTGTGTATTGCATGTTAACATCATTATGTGTGCAAAAACATTTAATTATGAAACAAAACCTCGATAGGTTAATTAACAGCTACATTAATTCACATATTGAAAACAAAACGTGCATTTGGTCCACTGCACATGTCTCTACTCCCTCCATAGACTAATTGCTCTCTGGCACCTCCTGCTGGAGTACACGATTCCTGCAGCTGCTCTAGGGCCATACATCCAGGGATTCCCTGACACTTCTTGGTCTGCCTCTCTGCCTTTCTTATAGTGCTTGCTAACATTCTGTTCTTTTACATCAGTATCCTGCCCCATGTTATTAGATGGTTAAATAGGGGGCTGGAGCATATGTAGATAGCATGAGTGTCTTAGGATCCCGTTGCTTGCCCAAAGTGAGTAGCAGGGATTGGAAACCGATTCTCCTGATTCTGATTCCACAACGCACGCTCTTGACAACGTCTGCTTATTCTCAGTTTTTTTGTGTTTTTTTTTAGAAAATTACTCTTTTTTTCTTATTTATATATTATACATACAAGGGCAATATTTCACTTGAGATTCCTACTTGCAGGTAAAGATGATAGAGCTTGACTAAGGTCCCAGCAGAATATACATTTAGAACCAGTTTTAGTTTGTTTTTGGTCACTCATGGGCCATGAGTAGTGTTTAATCTTTATCTTGACGTATCCGTTTGCCTTATTTTGTGAAGGCGCATGGGGGTTTTGTCTCTTCATACTCAGTCAGTGGCGCTTCTCCAGCAGATCTTGGTAACCTCTCTCTTGATGGACTGCGGCCTTCATTCAGCTTTGTGGAGGTGTGAACTGTGGAGGGAAACTGAATTTTCCATCTGTGCCTGAGGAACCCTTGCCAGCTGCCTAGGGAGGCTGAAGCTGTAAGCGAGAAGTGCTCGTGTCACCTCTACTAACTCGTTAGAAGTCTGATTTAAGAGTGACCTGTGTTACCCAACTAGTCTTGCAGTTTGATTGAGTCTTGGATCTGCATCTTTGCCCCACTGGGTAACTTCCTGAACGTGAGTGTGAGCTGCGAGTGCTTTGTTACCCCTGGTAAGGCTGAAGTTGCCTGAAAGCAGGGCGAGCTGGGGGTCCTGGGGCTGTACATATGTAATCCTTTTGTACTCTTTAACTGTGCCTGGATGTAGGGTTTCAGTGCTTGTGCCATTCATTTCAGCTTTCTTAATCTGCCGGAACTAGGGTAGAGGTGAGAGTCTAATGTTTGTGGCTATGTGTATCCTGAATATGTCTGATTTATGGGTGCAATGCAAGTTCTGATTCGAATATGCAACCCTTCTACAGGATGTGAACATCCCTAATCTAAAGGTGGGCTATAAGCCGTGTAGCTGTGCTTATGTGATGTGAATCCTATGCGCGTTCACATGCAAGAGGTGTCAGCTCTCTAAGGTTTTCAGATAGAAGCACAAATTCTCAGTCCTGAATCTGTACCTAATACTTTCCAATTCGC
The DNA here is from genome assembly GCF_031143425.1 of Pleurodeles waltl. Taxonomy (NCBI): domain Eukaryota; kingdom Metazoa; phylum Chordata; class Amphibia; order Caudata; family Salamandridae; genus Pleurodeles; species Pleurodeles waltl. Next base: position 1,084,601,724 of record NC_090439.1, on the reverse strand, counting down.
TGACTGTGCCAGGGCTAAGGGAGTTTGGTATCTGACAATCTGCAGGCCATGATATCCTCCTGAACAACGCCGTTCTTAGGGAGAAGGGCCTGTGTGCATGTTTGCCACAGGATCCTAGCTTCAGGTTATCAGTCCTCCGAAGAGAACGGAGCCTGGTGTTTGTTACAATAACACTGCAGGGACCCTGAAAGAATAGAGGGGCGTTTAACCCACTGCATCTCTCTTGAGGGCACAGATGTGGACAGTTCTGGCATCACTTGGACTGGCATGAGGTCCATTTCATAAAATCTCCTCAGGGTTATCTGGAAATGTCAGCCTTCTCAGGGAGGTAAAGTGACTCGTCGGAAATGCACACTGTATTACGAAGCTTTCAACTCTTCGGGATCAGGTTCAGTCCAAATCTCTGGCACGGACTGTCCGTTATAATTCGGAGATGAGAGTTGTAGCCTCAGGGTGACTGTGGTCAGTGCGTTGCCTCTGCGTGGATAACAGGACATGCCCCGGCACAAACAAGGCCTCACCAGTTTGACACAGCTGGAAAATATAGATTGCTTGGGAGTAAGGGGAGAGCGGGCATTTGGGGAGGGTCCGTAGTTCCCGTTGCCCACTGCTGGGCTCCTCTGTTGTGCACCTCACAAAATGACCTGTAAATATGACTAATAGACAATTCCAACCGCGCCCTTTCTCTGACCCCTAAAAAGTGATGATTTGAGCTTTGGGTTGAACACCAGCCACTAGCTGCCATTTTGAATTTCTACCTGGTTGCTCAGGACAGCATGACATAATGTCACTTGAGCTGCACAGGTGTTTTTTCTACTCCTTCCTCCTCAGATGTGATCTGTAACCACACAAGAGATAGCCCAGCCTGTGAAGAAGCACACGTTGCAGAGCATCCTCTGAGCTTGGCCTCCACTCCGGCTCCATTCGCCTTGGCGCATCGACATAGCGCAGCCCTCCTCCCTCTGACATGCCTCAGTAATGAATACATCTTGCGCAGTGCTGCCTGCTCCTCCTGCTATGGATATCTATGATTAATACCACTTGTCTCCTATAAACAAACCTAATGTGAGACCAATAATGCGAGTCTCATTTCATTATTGCCAGACTTGCAGCTCGGCCGCGCGGGGATGTATACAGTATGCGAGATGAGAAGATGAATGCTCACCCGAGGTTGGGAATTATATCCATTGCAGATTTACTGCATGAGTAATGCCCTGCTCCAGGAAGGAAATAGATCCAGTTAGAGGCTTGGAAGGAAGCCGGCGTCCCGGGATTTCTCATATATTTAGTTAAGGCGTCCTAATGCAGCCGTCGATGTGAGCTGAAAGTTGGCAGGCCAGAGTAAAGCCGTGTTACACAGCGGATGCTGCATGTGTGCAGCGTACCAAGAAGTGATGCATTTTAAGAGACTGGGATGTTGAGCCCTGCATTGAAGACAACGGAGTGGCATAGGACCCGTAATGCCTGGCACAGACCCTCTGCTCTAACTTCCCTGTGTTTGTCATCACCTTCCACAGAATCGCAAACTCTGCGCAGGATGTGCTAAAAACCATCATACACCTTCTGCCTCTGGCTATAACTGCTAAATGTCCCCTCTCCTGTTACAAACCCTGGCCTGTGGCTTGAGCCTGTTTCACAGAGAGAGGGCATTTAGCAACCATTACTGCCCTCGGCATCGGGCTGCAATGCCATATTGTTGACCTACAGAGTTGAGAAATAAAGGGGGAGACATTGGGTGTTCATCGTAGAGTTGCTAGTGGTGCGATGGGCCAGCCTTGGTGGAGATGGGCCTGGAAAGCACGAGGCACGGTTTAGATGTATCCCCGCCTATGATTGCGCCTCTCTTGGGGTTCAGTGCAGACGAACCTGCCTGCAAGAGTCTGTAACCCCCAGGAGCACCTCAGCACCAGTGAGCCATCTCATCATGGTCAGGAACATCCGCAGCATCCAGGAAGAGAAGGGGGACCCCGTGTACTGTTCCCACTCGCTGGCCTGGCAGCTGGTTAGGATGAGAGACCTGCTGCGGAGATCTGAGTGAGACTCTCAGGTGCAGGACGCGTCACGGGAGCAGGGACGCTGCGCGCCACCCTCTGAGAGTGTGTGTGGGGGAGTAAAGTGCTAGAGCGAGGGTCACCATGCCACACACACATGGGTGATACAGTTACTGTGTTTATCAGAGGAGAGAGCACAGAATACAACTGAGAGAGAGAGAGAGCTTGTGACTGGGACAGCGGCCTAAAGAGATTGGGTTTCCTCCTATAGCTTGTCCCGAACTGGGCCAAAAATGACATGGACTGACATAAAAGATGTTTACTGGGACTTCACATAAAATAGCCATGAGGTTTCGAGCTCTAATATACATTTCGCCCAGTCGGTCTCCTCTTTGCTTGGAAGGTCACCCGCTGCAGGAATGATGTAGATGGAAGTGCACCAGTGGGCATGCCTGCTGGGCACCACAGAAGGTACAGCCTGCAGTTTCTGCCACCCTGGTCCTACTCGGGGCGTAGCTTGCTCACTAAGATTGGGGGAGGAGGCGATTCAGATTTTCCGACAATCACGCAGGCGTGTAATGTTAAACTACGCCATGCCACAAGCAGGGCGCATGAGAGGGCTACGCACATTGGAAAGGGAGAGGAATGCGGATTGGTAGGAGTACTAAGTGAGAGAAAACACAATATTGTTTAAAACAACCACCATATGCTAAGTATTTCACAACATAGAGGGAGGGAGTGTATGTCCAGACCCCAGTATGTATGTATGTACGTGTGTTCCTGCTCAAATGTGAATTCCACCTGCAATCGTCCCTTTACTTAGATTATGGGGTTTTGGCCAGAGCCATGACGTTGACTCTGTAGCAGCTTGTGTTTGCAATTAGCAGCCTGGGGAACTGGGGGACTAGGTGCGAGTCTCGGCGTAGGCTCAACATCTTGTGATCCTGGGCAAACCGCATAATCTCCCAGTACGTAAAAACACCAACGTGACCTTGTGCATTGAAGCTTCTGCTCATATAAACAGCTCCAATATCTGCCGCACTATAAAAACTCTACAGAAAAATGCACAAATAGGTCAGAAGGAAAGACAACTAAGTACCCATTCAATGGCTGATTTGTACAAAATGAAACCAGAAATCCTGGGTAAATCTCAGTTTCCCCATTTACATTGTGTGATCTTGGACAAATATTTTAGCAAAACTCCTTTGTCATTTTTGCGTATGAAAGCCCATTCAAATATGTGACTTCAGAACACCAGTTGTACAAAAACCTACCATGCTTCTTTTAATAGACTACAGTGTTGTTCTATATAAATCCAGACTGTGTATAGGGGTTACGTGACAACTATCTTCTCTCTTTTCACTAATTGTTCTTGTTTAAATATACTTAATAAGTACTTTTCAGTGCAGTGCTATGTAGTGACATTTTAATGTCAAGGCTTCCACATGTTAAATAAATAAACATTTTTTAATTTTTTAGAAACTTTGGGGGTTATTACAACTTTGGAGGAGGTGTTAATCTGTCCCAAAAGTGACAGTAAAGTGACGGATATACCACCAGCCGTATTACGAGTCCATTATATCCTATGGAACTCGTAATACGGCTGGTGGTATATCTGTCACATTTGGGACGGATTAACACCTCCTCCAAAGTTGTAATAACCCCCTTTATCATAGTTTATATAATGTTTGTTGTACGATTTACACAGCAAACATTTTCAAGGCTTGGCTCGGCTCTGGCTTGGCTCTCCCTATGAATTTGTTGAATTGCCCACCTCTCATAATTTCCATATAACAAACAGGAACTTTCTTACATTTCTCCTAATTGTACTAGCTGTATTTAATACACTCATACAGTACCCTTTGCGAATTGTGTTGTCTGTTTAGTGCCTATCAGGACACGTACGTATGTAGCTCCTCTCTCCAGGAGGGCTCTTCCATACACATCCCCACACTCACCCCTGCTCAGCCATCACCAGATCAGGGTAATAAAGGGATTTTGGGAGCACGTGTCCTCACTCCAGTTACCAATCTCGATCAATGTCATCTCCTCCTCCTGCTCCTCCTAGCATGTGCCATGCAGAACACTTCAGTGGTTACGGGGACCTCAGGCCCCACCTACCACCCACAGCTCCAGGCATGCGGAAGCTAGCTCAGGGCAGCAAATCTGTGGCTCCACGTGCCTCATGACCGCCCATGGAACTGTGATCCGCTCACTACCCACCCCATGCTGCTGCAGTGTCTTCTTGGAAGGGAGGAGTGTTGCCTAGCTTCCTCCCCTAAGATGAGACGATATATGAAGTTGAGCCCTAGGCATAACCAGAACCAGGCTCCTGCAGCCACTGTGCTGATCAGTGATCCACTGATTTTTGCCCACCTGCAGAGTGAGCCATCCCGATCCTACCCCACAGCCAAGAGGACGACTCACTCCAGAGACCTCACTTCATGGGGTTCTTCAGGCACTGCAGGGGTTATCAACTTTCTTGCATCAGAGCTACTCGTCCTGAGCACCGACCAACTTCTGTGTGGCTAGGTGCTACTTAATTCAGTATTCTGCATCACCAGCACCGCTCCAGGCCCTTTCAGTATCCTGCATCATCAGCACTACTACCAGTTCTTTCAGCATCCTGCATCGCCAGCACCGCTCCAAGCCCTTTCAGTATCCTGCCTCACCGGCACTTCCTACAAGTTGTGCATCTCCATCACTGCTCCAGGCAATCTCAATATTCTTCTTCTGCGGTGCTACTCCAGACTGCTTCTACTTCATGCATTGCCAGTCGAGCCTGGCAGCGCGCAAGCCCTTTCTGCAAGACATGTTGTATTTACTAAAAGGGCTTTGATCCCGCCTGCGGCTTCCCATAGTTTCACTCCAGCATTGCTCTTCTTTGCTTGCTCCTGATTGGTTGGTGCACCTAATACATCACTTCTGTTTGGAGTTGAGGAGCACTGCTCAACTACAGATTAATTCCCCTTAATTAGTGGTCATCCGCTTTGATCATGTACTGTTTTTTCTACCCCCCTCACACGCTCGCTCTCGGCTGCTTCATGCCCGCTGTGCTTTATCACACAGCATGGCGGCCTCTTGTTGTAAAATGAGATGAGCACTTCCCATTACTTCCCAGTTTTCCATATTTAGTGCGCGTTAATGTGCAGCTACCTACCGCATGGTGACGTGAGACAGGCTGTACCCTTGATACAACTTTGACTGGTAACCTGTACAACATGTACTAATTAAATATGAATAAATATTGCTCACTGCATCTAGAGCCTTGAGAAAGCCCCAGGTTTATGACCGCTAAGGGGTGAAACATGTGATGGCTGCCTATTGTTTTCTAATAAATACCGTTGGATCACCAATACGATTCCGCAATCATTATTGCTTGGATACTTGTCTCTGACAATTTGGATCCTTTTGCTTGAACCAGGGTGGGTTCACCAAACTTTTTCTAATACAAGGAACTTACATGAGGAAACCTGGCCTATACCTGACTGGTGACCCAGGGTCTTTTGAAAATGGGCATATGTTAAATAGAAGAGAAGGGTTGGACCATTGGAGCAATGTTGTGTTTTGCAGCACTGGTCCAGGCACTATGCAAGTTGTGTGTGACAGCACTGCTCTAGGTACTCTGGCAGCACTACTTTGGGCACTGAAAATAATCTGCTACTACCTAAAGCCTTAGAAGCTCTCGATTTTCTGCTTTGTCATCACTGTTCCAGGCACCTTCCTTATTGATCATGTCAAGACTGTTAGGAAAAGCTTTTAAGAACCCCTTCGGTCATAATTTAAAGTCCTAGCTTCATCTATAGAGCAACCTTACAGGGATAAAAACCTTAAATGTCAGTGGCAACCTAAAAAGGTAGAGCTGGGTAACTTGGATAGCTAGAAGAGCATATTGCATTGCCCACATTTATCAATGTATGGAAAATAACTTTCTCTGCCCAGTAGAACAAAGACCCAAGGTCCCGGTGCCGGCTAGTACCATAAGATTGCCCAGTCAAATGTTCATGATGCCACCATCACAGTCAGTGAAAAATCTAGGTGACATAGTCAACGGAGAACTCATTCTTGCTCTCCACATCCATGTTGTTATTTTGGGCAGCAGTGATTCATTTTCCTTGCATTGTAGTCTTCTGAGTCCTGCAAGGACAGTACAGAGCAGACATATAAACGGCACGGGAAATGATGTGCCCTAACTGCCCCAACATTGTATCCACCGGGCTATACGCGAAACCTGTTGACAGATGGAGTACAGAATCTGGCAGCCATCTGTGCTTGAATCCAAGATCATGTACATCCTGCAAGCAAATCACTTATCGGTTCTCCATGGAGTCAAGGGTACATTCAGAAATCTCTGCACCATTTATGGTCCAAAAGCACAGGCGGCTTAAAAAAAACTTCCAACTCTCTGCACCCCAACTAGAAATCTTTGTTCACCCACCTCTAACCTGCTTAAGCAAATGGATCAAAAAATTGCTAACCTAAATAGCTCACATTCAGTCCTTTGGCAACATGCCACACGTACTCCCTGACACGTAAGATGGAGTCAACGCTGCTCCACTGAAGGGTACCGGATTCAGAGATGGACCACGGGAAGACTTCAGTAATTGTATGACATTTGGACAGTTAACAGGGCATCAGCCAAAGTTCACAGACACCTGCCTCTCGTTTCTCCCAAATCAACTAGGCGTTGGGGAACTGCTTTGTTTCTGATGGTGAAACATCAGCAGGCTCTGTCTTAGGAGACATGTTACCGGCCGGCCAGTTGCCACAGCACTACCATCCCTCTGGCATTCACAGGCTCATCCTATGTAGGATGGATCTTTAGATGCAGTTTATTCCTGCCCCAGAACGTATAAGGGCATGGCTAAATGAGAAAATGATCAATGCCCCGACCGATTGGAGGGAAAACTCCCAAAGCGTCAGAGAAACTGAGTTATCATTTTTTTAAAAACAAATTCCTCCTTTAGGGGTTTGTATCTGAAAAATAGAAAGAAGGCTGACCCATCAGGCTGCTATGTTTCATGTTATACCAGACGAAATACATACATTTTGTAAAAAGTGCCTGCTGGTCATTGGTAGCCAGTGGCGTAACAAAACTTGAATGCCCCCCCTGCAAAGTCCCTGGAGGGAGCCCCCTCCTCCTGGATCCTGTCAGGGGCCTGCCACCCGTGCACAGTGTAGTGTGCTGAGGGGGCTCCTTGGGGTTCGTGGCGTCCCCCGTACCACCCCCCACCACACTGCAGGGCCTGCGGCGGCCTTTGTTACACCACTGGTGGCAGCCCTGAGGCCAGAATCTCATAGGTTAAAGCCCCCAAAGACCTCCATTCTGCAAATGGCCTGAAGCCTAACCTCACAGCTGAGCCCAACCATCTGCAATCCAGGAAACTCCAGAAAATGGAGCTGTTCACGTTTCGCTTAACTAGGCCTCTTCTAGGTAGCATAGGAAGCAAAGGCTGTATTATGGACTATCCCCTCTGTCCCGCTCAGATGTTTAACAAGCCTCAACCAGATTTACTATTAGAACCCCTTGACTTCCACTTTTAGGTGAGCCCCATACGATAAGCAATACATTCCTCCGGCAGAAGACCAACTAACTATGAAGATATGTTACCTTCCACCATAAACATCGCTTACGATTGGATATCATCTGACAGGTACCCTTGAGCTTGTGATTAACTCTGAGTAGAGTGAAGGATGCTAAAATGGCCGCAAAACCTTTGACACCCTAGGGAACAAGCACTGGCAGAGCCAATAGGTCTGGCACTGTCTGCTAGCCTTTTGACATTGTCAGTGACTGTTTTGTCAATTTTTATTGTTGGGGAAGCTGCCTAGTCCCTAAAAAATGGATAAATGCAAAAAGTATTTTTTTGGTTGCAAACAGCACACATTGCAATTGTAGTCCCCAGCACCTAAAAGGTCTTAGTTTGAGTGAAAAATGTGAACGACACAACAAAAAAACCTATGAATGAAGAAGACTGGCGGAAAGCTCCTGCAAGTGTATTATATATTTAAATGGTCTTGGCTAACGCCAGACATGCAAAACGTATACAAAATACCTTTAACTCGTAAACCATACAGTGCTTAACTTGGATGACAAGGGTTCTACATCGGAATTCTTGTAAATTCTGATTTAAAATTGTGCGTACAATTAAGTTGTTTTGTGATTCAGACGATGTCCTCATGTTCTCAGCAAATTAGCTACTTGCGAACCACTGAATGGTCCATTAGTTCACGGTCCTGGCTGTTTGGCTGAATCAGCAATAATTTATGTCCAGGGACGCAGAGAACTTGCCAAGTGGCCAATTTACGGCGGCTCCACGCTGGAGCATTGAGCGATACCCGCCGCTTCTTAACATGTTTATAGTTTGCTTTAAGCTCCCTGAAATGACGGCTGCACAATGAAGCACGATTAGCTGATTAATTCCAAATTAGAGTCTATATTTACAGCCCCACAACCAACTAGACCGTTCACACCAAGCGGCGCTTCCCAAATGTGAAACCTCTCAGCTAGTGCTTCATTTGTAGCTTTCATGCAGGGCTAATGTTTTTGTTAGGAGCTGCTGAGGTTGCCGCATAAGTAGGCTGCTTTGTCTGGACTCCACCTCATGCCTGTTTTTTCCACCACCCTACACTTAATTTCTCTTTATTTTATTATTTCTGATGCGTTTTATCCTCACTTTTTAGGGTAGAGTCTGCAACTGCATGCACTGGCTCATGTGTCTCGCCTGCGAGATTCTGTGGTGTACAGTAAAGGGTTTGAGTCCCGCCTGTCGCTCACCATTTGTTGGTTTGCATGGCACTCTTACAGCCTCAAGGTTCGACAAGAGACGCCTGGCATAATTTCTGTTCCACTCTGTGGAGCAGGGACCAAGTACTGATTGATTCAACTTAATTAGTGCCCGTCCGCTGTGCCGGATGGGATCGAGGTACTATTTTGTTATTTTTAACTTCTAGTGCCCTGCAAACAAAAGACTTGTGACTGGAAAAAATGTGCCTTACAGGACAAACAAAACTGCAAAGTTTTTATAGCTAACTTTCTTTTATTTTGCCAAGTCGTGTTTTCTAACTTTCCCATCATGTTTACTTTTGTTTTTGCTTGTGTGTGCTCTTCTCAAAAGATGACAATTAACTTGTTCGAAATATTGCAAAACAACATTGTTTCTTTATTATGTGTAATAACTGAAATGATGCTTTAACATATAATATTGCAGAACACCCCAATCCACCCCACTCCAATTCACCCCAATCCGAACTGACCCACTCAAAAACAGTCTGCATCACTCCAAAACAATCTGCCCCACTCCAATCCAAAACAATATGCCCCACTCCAATCCAAAACAATATGGCCTGCTATAATCCAAAACAATCTGCCCCACTACAATTTGCCCCACCCCACTCCACTTCAAAACAATCTTCCCCACTCCAATCCAAAACACTCTGCCCCACTCCAATCCAAAACATTCTACCACACTCCAGTCCTCTACTCACACCAATCTGCCTCACTTAAATCCAAAACAATCTGCTCCACTCCTATCTGACCCACTTCAATCCAGAAACATCTTTCCCACTCGAATCTGCCCCACTCCATCCAAAGCAATCTGCTCCACTCCAGTCTGCCACACTCCAGTCTGCCCCACTCCAATCGAAAACAATCTGTCCAACTCCAATATGCCCCACTCCAATCCCAAACAATATGCCCATCTCCAATCCATTTCACATCACCCCAATCCAATCCACCCCCTCCATCCCAATTTACCCCTTACTGCACCCCAATCAATCCACCCCACACCAACTAAATCCACCCCACTGCAATCCACCCTAATACAATCTGCCCCATTCCAGTCCACCCCACTCCAGTCCAAAACATCCCTGTCCCACTCTAATCTGCCCCATTCCAATCCAAAACAATCTGCCCCATTCCAATCTGTCCCACTCCTATCCAAAGCAGTCTACCCCACTCCAGTTTTCCCCACTTAAATCCAAAATAATCTGCCCCACTCCAATCCAAAACAATCTGCCCACTTCAACCCAAAACAACCTGCCCCACTCCAGTCCTTTGTAGTCTGCCCCAATCTAATGTGCCTCACTTTAGTCCAAAACAACCTGCCCTACTCCAACCTGCCCCACTCTAACCTGCCTCACTACAATCCCAAACAACCCACTCCAGTCCAAAACAGTCTGCCCATCTCCAATCCAGTCCAGCACACCTGACCTCACCCCTATCCAACCCACTCCAGTCCAATCCATCCCACTCCAATCCAATCTACCTACTCCATTACAGCTCACCCTACTCCAATCCACCCTACTCCAATCCAACACACCCCACTCCAATCATTTCACACCACTCCAATACAACACACCCTACTCCAATCCAACCCACTCTACTCCACTACAATCCACCGACTCCAGTCAAGCCCACCGTTAAACAATCCACCTCACTCCAATCCAGTTCACCCCACTCCAATACAATCCACTTTAACCCCCCCCACTCCAGTCCAATCCAGTCCACATTAATCCAACCTACTCCAGTCCAATCCACCCCACTCCATACCACCTAATCAAACCAGTACACCATTTGCCAATCAATCCACCCCACACCGATCCAATGCACCCCACTCCAATCCACCCCACTCCAATCCACCACAATCCAAACCACCCCACCCACTCCAATCCACCCAACCCAATCCACCACACTCAGTCCAATCCATCCCACTAAATCCAATCCACCTCACTCCAATCCACTCCACCCCACTCCAGTCCACCCCACAACAGCCCATCCAACTGCAGTCCACCCCACTACAGTCCAATTCACCCAATGCCAATCCAACCCACCCACTCCAATCCACCCCACTCCAATCCAGTCCACTCCACTCTAGTCCAATTCACCCCACTCCAATCTAATCCACCCAACTCCAGTCTAGTCCACCCAACCCCAATCTAGTCCACCCAACTCCAGTCTGATCCACCCACTCCAGCCCAATCTAATCCACCTCACTCCAATCCAATCCATTCCACTCCAATCCACCCAACCCCTATCACTCCAAACTACCCACCCAATCTTATCCAAACCACTAGAATCCACCCAATTCCATCCAACTCACCCCATTTCAGTCCCCTCCATACCAATTTACCCACACCATTCCACCCTACTCAGTCCACCCCAGTATTCCCAATACCACCCCACTCTGCCACTCTCTGCCACTGAAGTCTACTCCCCTCTACTCAACTCTACAACATTCATACAAATCCACTCTAGAACACTCTACTCTCCCACTCCACTCTGACACTCCACACCACTAACTTTCAGCTGTGCTGAACAAGAGCCACACTGGCATCCAACATGGCAAAACACATTGCCAAAGCCAATAGCTCTTGTATAGGTGAGACCGATTGGCTTTGCCAATGCTTGTTCCTTTTCTTTTCCTTTCTTTGACTTTCTCCTTCTTTCACCATTTATTGCCTCTCTCTTGAATTGAGTTGAACTCCAATGATGAAAAAATAAGCCCAGTCCCCAAAAATGAACACTGATGCCCACCACCTCCAAACGCAAGCAATAATTAAGCACTGCCCGGCACCACATTTCAATCCCTGGCGACTTTATCACAACCGGCCAGACTTGCAGTAACTAAAATCATCCACCACATATTTATGTTTCCCTTATTTTTTATGTTTTTTATTGTAGAGTATGCTCATTGGTGTAACTTTTTAAACTTTAAGTTGTTACCATACAGGACCTACGAAACATTTCATAACAACCCTGGCAGTGGTTAATTTGTTAAAAACAAACACAAAAAAACAGGAGTGCGGAGTCCCTTTCAGAGGAGCCGTCACTGGCGCTACCAAATCTGCAGATTGGCAGATATTAAGGTGTTTAAAATCAAAACTATAAGCCATCATGGCAGCTGGTAATGGGATAAAAATGAGATATAATTGAAGAAAACCAAAGAGAATCTTGAAATACAGAAAAAATAATTTTCTTTAAATTCCTGAGGAAAGGACTCAATTAAGTGTTATTCATTGGTTACTTGTCACAAATGTGTTATTCTTTTTAAGTGTAAATTCTGTGAGATTCGAGCCTGTGACAAGCGAGTATCGGGGACTGATATTTATCGACCTTCTTTTTAACCATTTCATTTTTGACTTGAAAAGATACTTGGAATTTCAGATTTGATGAACAGCTGTGTTTGTTTAAATAGGGGGTCGTTTTAGGTAAAACTGTCCTGAGTGAAGTTCGTGGCTGCCAGCTCTTAAGTCATGGGTTCCTCATGCAACAGTAGGTGGGAATATTGCTTTGTAAACTATTTTCCTAGCTATCATCTGTCTCGGAGATCAGAATCCAGATTTGAAAATAGGTTAAAAAACAACAACAGAGAGTGGATTTAGATTTAGTGCTATCACTCCATGGAGTTCCCTTCGGATGATACGGACACTGTGGTTTTCCAGTAAGGGAATCCTTCAACCTATCAGTAGCGGTTCGCTGGCCGCAAACGGGCAGGCAGGGAGGGGGCACTCGGGAAGAGAGGGGGAGCAGCAAAAAAATTAAATTAAATTAAATTTCATTTTTAAAAAACAAAAAAACACTTACCTCTTCTCCGAGATCTCGTGCCACTCTCCTCTGTCCCTCATCGCTGCTGCAGGCTCAGGCTCCCAGCCTGCCCTGCAGCCAATCCTGACACTGCCCAAAGCAGCGTCAGGATTGGCTGGGAGCGCCCAACCAGGGCACTCCCAGGCACAGTTGCTGAACTGGAGACAGCCTACAGCGCAGGTGTGTTTGGCCGGTCCGAGACGGGCACATGCGCTCTGAGGGGGAGTGTTCAGCACTCCCCCTCAGCGCATGTCACCCCGTGGCCCTGACCCTTTTAAAGAAAACAATAATAAACATTGTTTGTTATTGTTTTCTTTAAAAGGTTTTGCAGCTGCCGCTGCCGGCAGGGGGACGACACTCCTCCGTCCATACGGAGTAGCCACCACTGCAACCTATCAGGCTTTCAACAAGGAGTGTCTAACAAGCACTTCCCCTGCCATTTTTATTTTGTTGTTGTTTGCTATGAAAATTGCGACCACTTTTGCAAAAATTAATCATGGATCATAGGATGTCCTTCACTCCACTCTCGGGAGAGCAGCTCCAACCTACCATTGAAGAGCAATTATGTTTGACCAATTAATTTCCTTTCCATATTCAAAGTTGATGTTTAGCCGAGCCAAGCAGTTCCTTCTCATGCTAATTTTTAATGCCAGCCCATTCATTTTTTGAAAAGTAGCTTTCAGGGGAATACATCGATGACTTATATGTAACTTCCCCAAAGAACACCTCACCTGTTTCTGTCCCTCCCTGAAGCTATTACGTATGTGATAGCAGGGCTGCACTTTCCCACAACACCCATCGCTTTCACACCAGCAACATATTCGATTCACTTATTCTTTAGATGTCACTGCTTATTTTGTAAAAGAATAAGTGCCAGAGCCCAAAAGTTTGTTCCGAAGCCCGCAGCTGGTACTATGGAATGTCAGAAGTGAAGAGTACCAAGAATAGTTTTGATTCCACTTTATGCATCTTCAGTCCACCACCATATACTCGCTGCCTCTGTATCTCATTCTTGCAGGTTCTTAATCATCTCTGCTTTCTCCCTTTGTCACTGTTTTGCCATCTTTCTCTTCCTTCCTCTCTACCCCGTCTCTGTTTTTCTCCCTCTTACCCGGATCAAAGGCTGTTGAGGGAAAAAAGTGACAATCCTCAAAAATGAGTTCTGGTGGGCCTCAGATTGAGCACTGTTTGGAGCACAAAAACAACACGCAAGGGAGATCTTAGCATGCTGTGCTTCTGCCCTTCCAGCGGCTCCTGTTCATAACAAACACAAACCCATATTCACTGGGGCCTCTGGGTTAAAACAACCAGGAAATTGCTAAATAAGGGATAAATCACTTGTGTGGAATGTGGATACATTTGTTGCAAGCTTGCTGGGAGGGTTTGGACGAGCCCTGTTTCTGTTTGCTTGTATCATTACTCCGTAAGTAGTCCTTGTTTTGATGATGTCACGAGCAGCAGAGCCATTGCTGCGCGCGCGATCCATCTCTACTTCCGAGTTAATTCAGCAGGAAAGCTGCACGTTGTGGCCTTGAGCACAGTAAATGGGCACATGTGTGGAAACAAAGCATCTCATTGTCTCCAAGTGGCTCTTAGCGGCGGAGAAATGCTTTCATGCTGTTCTCCTGCTCTTTCTGCCTCCAGCATCAAGGGCTTTGTCACATAAACATTTTAACAGATAATCTGTAATTAATAACATGGTTTTTCAGTTGAACTGGCCACATGCTCCACTGGATATCAGATGCAAGGGACAGGTACATTTCCTTACGTTGTCCACATCATACTCTCCGCTCATGTGTTGGTCTAATTGTCTAGCCTTTATTGTCTTTTATGGATTGTTATATTCTAGACGTGAACAACTGAAATTGGAACAATGATTTCTTAGTATTTACCTGCCCCTCCGTACACCGTAATTGCCAGAATTCTGATGAATTGGACTTTCTCCAGTATGGGCTTCCACGAGCTCCAGTTAAGGGAAAGAAAGGCCATTAATTTTTTTAACAATGTAATTAGAGCATCATCTTGTGCGCGGAGCCTGGTGCCCACTTCCTCTTCCGCCGTGAGCTCTGGGAGAATTAGGCTCATTTGTCTCATGGCAGCCGCGTGGCTGCAGGCCTCATTTGCTGGGCAGAGGCGTAGCTGTTGAACTGGCGAGATCTCCACAGCGAGCTCTTCACATGAGATCAACAGCACAATCCCTCTTGCAGGTCAACTCGAGGGCAGGCGGATGTCAACATGCCTGATTGCTATAGAAGAAGGTTGTTCAAGGTGTCTGTTTCAGGCTTTTTAAATTGAAAACCACAGTTGAAATGTCCTGAGCACCTGGGCACAAAGTGTAAGGTCAGTGTAGCGCAACAAATGCATGACTCCTGCCAACTATCGAGCTTGTATCTCAATTTGCAATGAGGATCTAAAACTTGGACTTGAATTCTTGTGTCACAATAATTTCTTACGTATTGTTTTAGTCTACTTTGTGTGCAGAGACTAACTCAGCTCAACATGCTTAGAAACAGTTTAAACTCAAATATACGAGCCGCCACATGCTACTCCCATTAAAGACATTTTTCAATAAATGAGCAATTCACATGAATACAACAATTGATAACACAGATGTTCAAAGAAGAACCCCAGCAGAAAAGACAAGAATGACAATATATGGGCCAGCCTCATAGAGTCCCTCAACGCAGTATTTAGTCGGACAACCTGAACAACATCTGATATTTAACACCACTGTCTAAAACAATCCTGTGTTTAGTCCACTTGTAGGTATTCCCTAACAGCATTGTATGCTTCAATGTACATTGTGAATGCGGTCATTTTTAAAATTTAGCAAGTGAGTTGGTCATAAAGAACAATTTCTCTAATATCATCCTGGAGCTAAGACAAAATCTGACCGAAGAATCAGAAAAGAGGCCTCCTTACAAAAATGGTAAGCCTTAAGGGCTCTCTGGTGAGGTAGTGGTTGCTGATCTATCACATTTTCAGGGGAAAGTTATTCCATGCCTGGGGAGCCAATAGTGAAAATGCTCTGACGGCATACAGTGTATGTTGAAACATTGGTGTCTAGGGGCCATAGGTACAGAATATAGGGATTGCAAGTTCCTAATTGCTATTCCTTGTGAATTTCAAACAGAATTTCACAATTCCTAATGTACAAAAATGTACAAGTTATTAATAGTCGATTCCTAATGGGGTCGCAATAGACCTACCTCAGGAATATTAATGAGGTAGATAGCAATTTGCGGCCTATTAGGAATTGATGCCATTACAAGGATGTTGGCCTGCTGGGGTCAGCAGACCACCATGTCTGCGACTGCTTTTTAATAAAGCAAACTTTTATTTTTTTAAATGCATCACGTTTTTCTTAAAGGAAAACGGGATGCGTTTTAGTAGAAAAAATGAAACTTTCAAGTTTCATTTTTTTAAGAGTAGGAAGTGGTCCCTTGGAGCACTGCCTACTCTTTAAAAATAGTTGTTTTAACATTCACAAAGGAGACCGGATTCCCTGGTCATCCCATCTTATTCGCAAATGGTTACCACCACCCTTGAGGTGTCGGTAATAAATGAATGTTTTGCAACCATAATTTGGTTGAAAACATTCATGTATACCACTGTGTTACAAACAAGGTTTCCGGTTGGCTAGGGTATGCACCTCAGCCAAGCAGAAACCACAACGCTAGTCAGGGTGAAAAAGTTACACAACAAAGATAACCTGTGCTCACCCGTGGTAGCTTGGCACAGAGCAGTCAGGCTTATCGCCAGAGGTCATGTGTAAAACATCTGTGCAACACACTCACAGCAGTGACACAATAAATACGCCACAAAAGAGACTTCACACAAGGTTATATAAAAATAAGTTCCAGTATTACATAAACATCTTAGTCCAAGCAGCGACATAATTCATAAGGAGGGTGCATATGAACCAGTTACCAGCAGATGATACCTGCCATTCTGACTAAAACAATAATACTCAGTGACACACAATTCCGCCTGTGGGGGGATTTAGAGCAGGAAATGTATCCCGCTAGAACATACCCCTATGAAGCATAATTACGTCATCACAGATTCTAAGTACTGTGGACATCATACAGTTTGCTGACATAGCACTGTCCTAGCAGTGCCAGCATCAGAACAATATGCCTTATGATAGCAGACCATGAGCGGTAACAGCACACACAGGAATCATTTCCATTCACTAATAACAACATGGATCATGACATCCTCCGCCTTAGTGCAGCCCACCTGCACTCATATTAGGCATATTACGGTCATCCTTCTGGACAGCCACAACATATGAATTGGCAGGGGCGTGAAGACCTCGGCTCCTATATTAGGCTTTATATGGTAATTCCACTCTAAGGGCATGGTAGCCAGTACTCCTGGATGAGCAGGAATTCGGTATTCCTGTGCATGGATTGAGACCCCCAATGTGGGTAGGCCCCTGGTTTTGTGAGGCACAGGGCAGGGCGATATGGGGTCCACAGCATCCAGGTGAGGGCCAAAATGAAGTATTTAGTGGGAGCTGTGGCACTGCAGCCACGAGTGTGCAGCTCTTTTAAACTGGACGCCCCTTCGGCTAAGATTTCAATGTGGGACTCTCGGGATGGGGGAAGCCTCCACACATAGCAGAGAGTAGTGGGGAGACCCCCTGAGTCTTCCACATCCGGATTGCACAAGAGCAGGAGCCACAGCCAACTCCCACACTCTCTCTTCCTGGTGGTGTGGCTGCATGTCGGGGTGGACCTCTCCTGTGTCGGGACTGACCCTGTGGTGGTCTTTCCTCCTTCTCTCAGTGGCATCAACAGGGTTGGGAGCTTGGAATTGCCAGGTGATGTGGTCTGGTCACAGAGCTTCTGTCGGCGCTGCATTGTAGATGCGCCTTATAGATCAGCACACCGTTCTCTCAATGTTCATAAGCCAGGAGGCATGGTGCGCGGCAGTCTCATTCGGTGAGCTCCTCCTTCCCAGCCCGTGCTCTGTCTCCAGTCATTCGGGGCACAGGGCTGAGGGAACACTTTTCACAGCTACCAGCACAGAGCTGACCTCCCTCCTCAGCTTCACAAGGCACACTGAGAACCACAGAGCGCTGGCCACATGCCAGTGAAGTACTAGGCAGTGGATCCCACAGCACTCACCAGACGATAATGCCACCAGGCAGATGGTACCATGAAGCACTCCCCAGGCGCTATACTCATAAACACAGGGCAGTGATCCCAGGCACACACCACATGCTAGGAACATGGGGGTGTGAAGAAAGGTGTCCTTAACATACGCTTATTGTGGAAAAAGGCTGAGGAGTGGAAAAACAGTGCTCTCTCTGCACTGGACTCCTTCGGAGGCACAAAAGGGGGCAGAACAGGAGGCAAGCAGGCCAGCACAGCAGGACAAAGATGGCGGTTCCCCCTGGCAGTGCCACAGCAGTGTCCAACTAGACCAGACTCAGGTAGCAGCTGGCAGTAGGGTCACAAACAGAAAGTCCCTCTAGTGCGTCCTGTAGGCCACCCAGCACTTCAGACGGCAGGGGAACAACAGAAGAGCAGTCCAAATGAGTCCCTCAGTGCAACTCAGCAGTCCTTCTGGCAGAGTCCCAGTTCCTAAAAGTGCTCTCCAAATCAAGGGGCAAGAGCCCCTGTACTTATACTCCAGGTGCCCAGCTTCTAGAAGGTGGGAGAAAGTTTCAGCCAACTAGTTACAAGAATTTCTCTTCTCCGCTACTGTGGCTCCAAGCATCAGTAGGAGGTAAATGAGCCCTTTGTATGAGGGCAGGACACAGCCTATTCAAGTGTAAAATGTGAACGATCCTCCCTCTCTCCCAGCCCAGGAAGACCATCACTATGTAGATGAATGCAACTGTAACTCTGTCACACCTAACCCTCCCTGATGGATGGCTGTCTGGAGAGTATGCACAACGGTTGAGCTATCACTCTGCCCTATATGTGGATTTCAGTCAGGCTGTAAAGCATCAGAGTTATAAGCCCAGAGAAATGCCCACTTTCTAAATGCGGCATTTCTAAAATAGTAATGTAAAATCCACCTATACCAATAAGCAGGATTTCTCACTACCATTCCAAACATGCCCACGCTACTCCTCACAGATCAGAAATTACCACTTAGACATATATAAGAGAATTCCCAATGCAAACCTACGAGAGGAGCAGCGCTTACAGCAGAGAAAAATAAAATAGGCTGTTTGTCACTACTAGGACATGTAACACATAAAAATATATGTCCTACCTTTTACATACACAGGCTATCTAGTGCCTACCTTAGAGGTGACGTAGGTGTAGTAAAAAGGGAATCTAGGCCTTGGCAAGTAGTTTCACTTTCGAAGTCAGTTTGGCAGTACCACTCTGCAGAGTGGTACTGCCAAACCCCAAAACTGGTTGGAGGCTTGTGTCAGCCACCCTCCCAAGTTCTCCTAATACCACGGGCTCCTCTCAGTGGATGGTCTCCCGGTACAAACTAGATTCCCTTCCTGGGGCCTGTTCGAGGTACTCTCCCAGTTCAGGGGTTGGGCACAGGGCAACCTGGGACGTCTCCTACCCCCCACCTCTCATCCTACTCTGAGAAGATCTGTGGGATCCTGCGCCCACCCCACTCCAAGGTGACCTATCAGAGTCACTTTCAACCTCCCCCACCCTCAGCTAGGCTGAACCTGAGCCACTCTCTTCAGGGCCACTCCCCCCAGTGCCTTTCCAGACCTCCTGGTACCTATCCGAAGGGCTGCCTCCTTTGCAAGTTTCCTGGGGTCAGAGAACCTGCACTCCAACAGGTATTGGCGTAGCCCTCAAAAACAGCAGCAGAACATGTGCTCTCTGATAACCAGATTGTACAGCCCTTTAAAATTGTTTGCTACGCTACCCAACATCCATTCATCCAGTGCTCTGCAACACTGCACCACAAACTCCTCCCAAAAATGGTTAGACAGTTTCCTGCAGCCCCAGAATCTCAACCTATACTCTTCAGGGGCGACTCCATACTTCACAAATAGGGCCTTTTTCATGGGGGGTGTACCTCTGTCTGTCTCTCCCTTCCGAGGCCAGTAGGGCATCCCTCCCATTATTAGGAATATAACTCCCCAGGCCAGTTCCCCAATCCTCCTCAGGGATCCTGTGTGCTGTCAGAGCCCTCTCATACTCCTGCAGCTACTGACATATGTCATCCCCTTCTCCAAGTCTGTAGGTATGTGGGGGTGTTCCTGACACTAGTCTCCAAATCATTTCTACCACTGGACTCCACCTGCAGTGCTGGTGAGTCCAGAATTCTAACAGTATTTTCAAGGGTCAGCCTCCTTCCCTCAAAGGCAACCTTTCCCTAGCGAAGGCCCTTTCAGCCCGCCATCCTCTCCTGCACTAAGACCTTCTTGGTGTCTAGCCTCTTCTCCTCCACAGCCAGCTGTGCCAGGTTAAACTTCAGGTCCCTCTCAGCCTGTCTAGCTCTGAGCTCCTCAGGGGACAGGGAATGGAAAGTGACACTGCTACTGGCGCACAACTCACTATCTATGGGGTCCTCATCCTCTTCTGTCGTCTTTGCCTGGTCATTTTCTCCCTCTTCCTCATCTTGCTCAGGGTCACTGTCCTCTGGAGGTGTGGATGGGGAACCCTCCCACTCAGAGTCCTCGCTTATCTCAGAGTCCTCCTCAGGGCCTCCCTCAGATCCACTCCCCTCTTGGTCTGTGAACTGGGGACCCTCCCACCTGGAGTCCTCAGTAGTCTCAGGTTCCTCCTCAGTACCACCACCCGCCTGGTCCTCTCTCAGTTGCTTTCCCATAGTTGTTCTCAAAAAAGTACAGGGCTTCCACAAGCTCCCACTCCTCACTCACAGGCAGGCTCTTTTCCCTGCAGAAAACCTTTAACTCTGACAGAGCATAATAATACAAGTCGTCCAGGTCAAAGGTTAACCCCATTTTGTTCAGTTAACAACACTGGTGAAAGCAACAAGAGTCCCACGTGCAAGAAAATAAAGCAGGAGTAAACGATAAAAATGAATAAGGTGAGCGATCAGGAGAAATTAACTACACATTATGATCGAAGTGCAGAGTTTTGTAGTGCAAAATGAGTCACTGAGGTATTGTGCAAATGCAAGTCCTATCCCCACTGCTGATCACCAATGTTAGAAATAGGGTTTCTGGTTGGCTACGGTATGCACCTCAGCCAGGCAGAACCCACCACTCTAGTCAGAGTGCAAACGTTACACACCAAAGATAACCTATGCACGCCCCCCCGGTAGCTTGGCACAGAGCAGTGAGGCTTATCCCCGGAGGTTATGTGTAAAGCATTTGCGCAACACACTCATACCAGTGACACAATAAATACACCACAAAAGACACTCCACACAAGGTTATATAACAATAGGTTCCTGTATTATATAGTCCAAGAAGCAACTTAAATCATAAGGAGGGTGCATATGAACCAATTTCCAACAGATGATGCCTGCCATCCTGAGTACAACTATAATCCTCAGTGACACACAACCCCTTGTCTGTGTGTATTTAGAGCAGCACTACAGGCCCACTAGGAACGTTTAATTTACAGGCCCTGGTATATGATATACCACTTTACAAGGGAAGTACATGTAAAATAAATAAGTCAGACAGGTGTAAACCAATTATACCAAGATGTAGGGGAGAGAGCACATGCACTTTAGTACTGCTTAGCAGTGGTAAAGTGCCCAGAGCCCTAAAGCCAACAAAAAGAGTGTCAGAGGGTCCGAAAAGTAGTAAGAGAAAGGCAAAAAGTTTAAGGTTAACCCTGCAGAAAGGGCCATTTCCAACACACTGCAATTCGCTATTAGAAAGGGATGCCATAAGCACGCCCCTTTCAAATACTGAATCACAAACCCAAATTGCAATTCGGTAACAAGTTACCAAATCGCAATTCTGCTTTAGTACATTTAAAAACAACTTTTGGGTGGTCGCAAATGGCCCGATTCGCAGAATGTGGCCGCTCGCGACCTCAAAATGGGATTTGAACATATGGCTCTGCATTACGTGACAATTTGGTAAATTTTGGTCCTCGTCCTCCAATACCTTTTAAACAACTGAGGAAACCTGTCATGGCACCTCAGCCCTCACACCTAAAGGAGAATGGAAAACACTAATAAACATGTTTCTGTCACTGACGTTTGTATCGTTGACGGTCACTTTTGTCCCCATCTCAAAAAAACTTGCAAAGTCCTTCACTGGACCCTGCAAATAACATCTAAACACTAAAAGGGAAAAAGGTAAACGTGGAAGAGTCTGCACTTTAGGTGCTCAGGGAAGATTGAAAACATGGACATCACAAGACCTAGGGCCTGATTCTAACTTTGGAGGACGGTGTTAAACCGTCCCAAAAGTGGCGGATATACCACCTACCGTATTACGAGTCCATTATATCCTATGGAACTCGTAATACGGTAGGTGGTATATCCGCCACTTTTGGGACGGTTTAACACCGTCCTCCAAAGTTAGAATCAGGCCCTTAATGTCACAAGATGTACGGATAGCAGCTGGGACTAAAATGTTGCAGTTATCGCATGAACACCCCAGGCATCTAGTTACACTGGGACACGCAGGATGGTCAAACCACAATCAGCTACGAAGGTTGTCACTATACATTCCAAAATGGTGTTTGGTAAAGATCCATTAATAAAAAATAGCGCTTAGAGGTTCATGTAAAGCTAGAACGTGTAGGTTAAATCGCAAGAATGGCGTCACATAGATTTGGCTGTTCACAACCATGCATTGCGTTTTTTTTTTTTAAAAGCAGACAAAATGGTGCACATTCAGGCTACTGGAAATGATGCCGGTTACAAGATTCTTCCATATCAATTAGAGAAAAGGCGTTTTAAGAGCACATTAAGTGGTTAGTCTGTACTCATTTGCTATTAATACATTTTAATCTATTGTCCTTTTGTGCAGACTAAAAAAAACTTAATTGTAACAGATAATGTAACATATGTCCACGCCCTAACACAGAATTATAGAATTATTACAAGCCCCTACTTTCAAAGGGATGATGGGAAATGTAATCTTTCGTTAGCAGGTTGAGGGGGGGAGAATTCAGTTTTTCTTTTAGGATAGACCTCATAGGTTTGTGTTAAGAATTTTCATCAAATAGAGTTTTCCCCTGTTTTTGTTAGGCCTTGCTATTCTCCCTACAAACATTCACCCACCAAAACTCCTTGCCCTGCAGCTGGACTCATTACAAACTGAGCCTTTTGGACGGGACAAAGGTGTTCTGCGCTTCATAGGCCTTGCCAGAGCTAGCCAGATTGGTAAATTTGCTACATTTATATTTGTCTTCATCCTTCTTGCAGTCTCTTCAGCGCTTAATTTGTAAAAGAACATGTTGTGGTCAGAAGCCCACGGCCAGCGCTATCGAAGTTTGGGGCGAAGAATACCAAGGCTGTTTATTCTTGATTCTACCTCATGCCTCTTAAATCCACCAGCAGACACTCCCTGTCTAGTTATTTCACCTTTGCAGGTTCTTTTCCATCCCTGCTTTCTCCTTTAGTCACAGTTTTTTTTCCAACTTTTGCTTCCTCATTCTTTTGCCATTTGTGATTTTTTCTCCATTGCTCTGGATCAGTATCTGTTTAGTAACTGTCAGTCCCCAAAAAGGGGTGGTGTTGGGCCCCACTTGTACCACCAGCTTACATTAGGAAGAGAGCCTCGCCCACCAAATAGATAACCCTGAACAGCTGTTCTTAAACTTTTGGCTTCTCTGCACCCCCACTATATTGCTACTGGATGCTGTGGACCTCCTCCTAATCAATATCTGATTCCAATTTAGAAAAATACATAAATTATGCAAATATGCTATTTCATTCACAAACAAAAAAATTTACCAAAGTCAAAATTTCAATTTTTTATGGGAATGCTGGTGTGTTTGAAATCATGTTTTTTTCCTTCTAAAAGTCAAAACAGTATGCTAGACTAGGCATATCCCATTGCCTGTTTTTTCTTCTTAATGCAAGCTCTCTTTTTGTTGGTGCCTAGCCGTGCTTAATTTGAGACCACCAATTATCCTCAGTAGATTCTGTTTGCTGTGCTTGCGTTGCTGCCATCATCAAACTATATATACCAAATTATTTTGTAGCCCCCAATTTAAAATTCCTTCACATTTTCTGAGCATTCATTTTTTTCAAATTTACATGGTGCTTTTTATGTATGTATGCTTTATTAATCTGCTAATATTATTTAGTTGTCTAAATGATTGTGAACATCCATAGTAGGCATCTTGGACCACAGTGGATCCACAAATCCCATGTTAAGAACCCCTGGCCCAGAATGTTACTTGTAAGTTGTATCCCTGTTCTCCTTATAATCCTCAAAAGTGTCCTTTCTTGACGTCTCCTTTTTTAGGTCGAGCGCACAAGTGCTTTGACCTGCTGTAAGAATTGTGGACTTTTAACCATGCCCACTGTACGCCCATCACTTTTACTCGTTCATGGGCTTGCCTTTCAAAAATCCTTTATCATCATTGGTAAATGCTTTATGTTGGTCCCTCCTTGGGGCACTTTTGTTACCGCCTTGCAGCCTGCCCCTGTTACATGGATAATTCCTTGATTACTGATACGTTTGACTGCGAGCGAACTTCTTTTTGTGTCTCTCCTTCGCGCTCATGGCGGCCATTGCCATTGTTTTACTTTTCATTTTCAATTTAAGTGGCAAGAAAAGTCCAGTTGAGAACTTACAACGCTCGTAGCTCTAACTCAAGCAAATGCTAGACCTAATGCATTGGAATAGCTTGTTATTTGATCTGGTAGCTGTCTCACAGACTTCATGTCATCACAGCACACACATAAGATACAGAAAGTGGTTTTAGGTCCGCTCTATTCCACCGTTGGCTTGTTTGGTGAACCTCGTTTTGGTATTGATTAAGCAATTGACCATCATATTTAGTTATTGGCCACCAGCATTCTGCGAATGTGAACATTTTCAGAAGTACTTTCTAACTTGAATTGATGATGTAAAACTTATCCAGTTTATTTTTTCTTTTGGCATATGTAGCATGATTTATTTTTACAGACTCACATGATGCGCCTGCCAGGTTGCTTCTTTGACGTACAGAGCATTCGCTTGTGAGCTACTCAGAACCCA
This sequence comes from Pleurodeles waltl, assembly GCF_031143425.1. NCBI lineage: Eukaryota > Metazoa > Chordata > Amphibia > Caudata > Salamandridae > Pleurodeles > Pleurodeles waltl. Next base: position 1,084,577,063 of record NC_090439.1, on the reverse strand, counting down.
CCATTTTCGCCCCCTAGTTGACAGCCCCTACAGCCTCAAATGATGCTGCAGCTGGGCCAATCCTTTGAAAAGTAGTACCTCTAGGGGCAAGCAGTTATGATCTATTACTGATTCCCTTCATGCTGCCACTGTGCACGTCCTTTCAGACATACAGCACCCATCGACAACCAACACACAGATGGCCACTGAGTTTAAGAAGCTGTGGCTTTGATGCACGCCCAATTTCTGGATCGTGCCATTCAGTTGTAGCACAGAAAAGATAGCTTGCCAGTGAGTGATTTCACAAATTGGGTGGGAGGGAGCCTTAGGTTGCCCACCCAGACCCAATGGCAACAGGAGGAACCATGTCAGACCCTGTGGTGTTAAATGTGCTTTAGGGTGGAGGATGAGGCGTCACTCATTAGCATCATTATTCTGGACACGGAGAAGGCAGCACACTGAGTAACACAAATGTAGCAGAGGGAGGGACAAAGGGCCAGTGCCCTTCTAGATTGAGGGTGGCTAAGGAGGGACAGGTGAAAGCGGTACTGTTAGTCGCAGCCGGCATCTTACCCGGGAACGTGAAAATCCTAGCATTAGGACCTGACCACAAATTATGTAATCTTGGACAAATTTCTTTCCATATCCAGGCCTTCAATTAATGCTGTCCAAAGCCCTGGCCGACAGCAGCACAACTGCTGTCAGTGCCTCTCCTCGAAGCCTGCCTCTCTTTCTCCCTGTAATGATGTATCCTCCTCATTTCCAGTTTCCAGTGCATTGAAAAAGCCAATAAACCTCCTTTACGTTTTCATCTATAAGCCAAATATATTGGTTTTGCGAATGCTTGTTGGTCCAGAATTGCACAGGGTATTTAACACTAAACTGACCTATGACGTTGTGTTGGAACAGAGTGCATTATCCTATCATAACATTACTTTTTTTTTATCATATTGGGACCTGAAACTTTACAGAAGTATTATCACCCAGGTCAAAGTTAAATTGGTATCAGGAACCATGGTTAAGAATTTTCTTTTTTATTAGGCGATTTAGCAAAGCAATAGGTATATATATATATATATATTTATATATATCAGTGGCATTATTATAGCTTGACTTCTGGGCCTCTTCCAAGGCATTGTTTTAACAGATTGATGAACTTGTAAGAAATAGCTTGTCATATAAGAACAGAACAAAAGCAACATAGAGATGGATTTTAGAGACATTCTTGTAATTGGGGGAAGGGGGCGTGGTTAGATCTCCTTTAAAGACATTTTAAAATATTTGGCCATATTAATCCATATTAGGACATTAATTTTAATTGAGATGCATCTTATCATGCACTAACCGTAAAAGCTTTGCATACATTAAATCAGTGATACTCAAAGTAGGGCACGGGGGCGCATGCGGCCCTCCTGACCTTTACATGCAGCAACCTCCTGGACAGCAGCACTACACTGCTGTTTTCTGGACTCAGCACTAACATTGAAAAAGAAGGTAAACAAACAAGCAAACCTTTATTTAGAAGTTAATTGAAGTTAAAGAAGGAAGAAACTGCACCTCTTAACTTTAGAAACACCTTTATTTTTAAAGGCATCTTGCAGCGAAAGTGTCAAATTATTATAAGGTTTCCTCAAAATTCAAAAAGTGTATTTCATTAAGATTCAGGTCCGTCTCACTTTACTACATCACAATATACCAATGCATTAAGTATTTTTTTAAAGCAATAGTTTTCAACCGTGAATTTACAAACATTGTCAATAGTAAACTAAGGTGCAAGTCAGTTGTTCAGTTGTTGGGCTGGTTTCCTATTGTACATGAACAAAATGATGGTTTATTAATCAAACACAGTAGAGGGTTTTGTACAATGCACATCCTGAAGTCTCCTATTTCAATGCCCTTTTATATGTGACAATGAAGAAAAATGAGGTAAAGTGAAATATAACAATTGTATAGGATCATACAATTTGATAAAGTGGGGAAGCCGGGATTAATCCTGGCGTTTTGGTTTCTGATTGTGCAAATCAGCTACCAGGTGTATATGCTTTGCTTCCCCTACACCCACCATACCAGTGTCACTCCCCAAAACCCCCCCTTGGTCCTGACCCCCACCCTGCTGTCATCGATGCGGCCCTCGACCACACCACAGTTATAACGTTTTGGACTCCTGAAAAATGTTTGTGAGCACTCATGCGTTAGATTCTCCAAATACTCATGAGTTTCTTTCAGAATACTACTCGTACAAATTCCATGTCCTACTCAACATTTTCTCCCACTGTTTTGCTCCTTGTGCCTTTCTTTTGATTCAAATTACTAAGATACCACAAAGGAATTTTCCAATGTTATGGACAAAATACGCTTTCATCATACCATGTTACGACCCATTTTTTGCCACATGAAAATTCCTCAGTTGTGCTCAACATGAGATTGTTACATTTCAACTGCTTTTGAGATTGTTACCTTCCTGTCCATCATGAAATTGCTGCTTTCTATTTGAAAATAAAAGTATGTTATATCTATTCAGGTTAAACCTATCACAGTTCTGTTCAATGCTACATTGGTTAGATGTGTGCAGTGACACCTGGTTCCGGGTGCCGGGCAGTGCTTAGTTTGTAAATAAAAACATGCCGATGCCCATAGCTGCCCTCTGAAACATGCGGCTGTTGCAATTAAACCTGCGAGCACGGAATACTGAGGCAGCGTAATCCTGAAGCCGTCTCGGTCCTCTTCAATCCATTTACAGCCACTCCCTGAGCATGAGTCAAACAGTCCGTTGCTCATCACAGGAGAAATGCAGCCTTCAGCTGTGCTCAACATGATTAGCGCTTCGACTCCAGAAGCACAGCACCAAATCCTTTGAATGTATTGGTCCTGCACAGGTGGGCACGGTTAGCCAGAGAATAGAAACAGGGAGATGGGATGCCCCTCTTTTAGTTGCTTGTCTCTTAGTCACCGACTAAGACAAGCAGCAGTTATTCATTGTGTAGTGTGCACCCTATTCAGGGATGCAGCTAGACCTGGAGAGAGCTATGTGCGTCTGGCTGTCTTGACCCCCATTGAGAAGTCCTCTGAGTCCACAGGAACTAAATGTAAAGTGCTGATGAGTGACAGTGCCTGCGTTCATCCACCATACCTACATTTGCTTGTTTCTCCCTCCTGAAATCCCACCTCCATGCTAACTCCCCTATGTGGACTGCTATTAGTTCATATTTCCTTACACATGGCCTGAGTGCCTTATTATAGGTAAATTACAGGTGGTGTGGCCTTACTTATGGAAATGCTGTTTTATCCTCTGTCATTAAGTCGATAAGGTGACGGAGTGGGCACATGGTTTCTCCTGTTCTGCACTGCTAAAGCACATATGTGTTTAGGCAATAATATTGCAAAAAGGATACTTCTCCTGGTGTTACGGCAGTATGAGTTGGCTACCAGTGGGCATCATTTTGGTGTGGGGCTCCAGGCACGTATGTAATGCAAAATAATGGTCCACTTGCAAAATCAGCCAGGTTTGTCCTAAGATGTCACTTATATGTGACATTGGCTACCTCTTAAGTATTGTGCCCACCCCTCCACCCCCGTGCTAGATGGGCCTGTGCTGCCTCAGGGGAAGGAAGCTCTCAGCAAACACATCTGTCCCTGTCTTCTTCCTATAGTCGAAGCATCCTGCGCCTGGTGAAGCACAAGTTGAAGCTTCCAAAGGCTGCTTTGGACAAGAAAGTTTATTTGCCTTAGCAGGGACACTCTCCAGACCACTTTTAAAGGTGGTGAATTCTGAGGTACCAGAATTACTTGATATTTTCTCGGCTAGATGCCACTTTGGTTATCACCTAGAGCCCTTCCATGGGCACGAGTTGAAGTAACCTCTGCCTGGGCGTAGATGAATTAAAGAGAATCCCAGAGCTCACTCCTCTGTATCTTCCAAACTCCCAGAGAGCCAAAACCAGGCTTTTGCTCATCTGCATCTGAGAGTGACATCAAACGATGGCCCTTCTTGCCTCCTTTGACCAGCACCCATTTGTAACTGTGCATGGTGAGAAAAAGTCCTCTTTCCTAAATTGACTAACGATGTGTATAGTTAGACAATAAAGAGACTCAGTGAACTGATCCCCCTCCCCCTGCACCACACAGTTCACTCCATTGTGCCTTATTTTTGCTGATTTTTATATCTAGTGGAAAAACACCTACAGCTTTCTTGTCCAGCAGTCAATGCACCTTCATTGACAACAAATGCGTCTTCCCTACTGCTCCTTGGATCCTCTTCTCAGGCAGGAGAGCATCTGCGTGTGCCACTGCCTATTGAAGAGGCCTATCAAACGTTGACATCCCGATCCATGGGCGGCTGTGGGGAGCAGCTCATAATCTCATAAGTGCCTTCAAACCTTCACATGGACATGACTTTCCATTATAATAGGCGCTGACAGCACCTGTATAATCAAAATGCAAACTCCCGACACTACTTGCTGCGCGCCAGCACAATTGAGAGTGACAGAATTCATTACAGGACGCCGGCGGTCGAAGAACCTTAAAAGGGAACCGCGCATTAGGCGCGACTGGCTGCCAGGGAGCAGATAGGAGGCCGAAGCTTAAGAACTCCAATCCCTCTCCGCACCGTTGAAAATTACCAATCTTCTTATCGCGCAGAAACCTCATTATGCAAATTGTTGTCAAGTGGAACGCTCAAATTGGTGGAATTACTTTGTAGCAGTTTTCCATGAAAAGTCCTGTTTTTTAGCTCTTGTGATAAGTAAATGATTGATGACTCTTGCAGTTTTTAGAATAGCCCAACTTGAACGGTGCAGTAATAGTCTTCCAAGCATAGGCTTGACTTGTTAAATCTTTCTTTTTTTACCCTCGGTATTCATTTTAAGATGTGATGGTGGCATTCTCCAAGTTCCAGTAGTACAAATATTAATACCATATGATTTGAAAAGTAAAGCTGCCTTGTACTGATATTGGGGAACATTGCTTTTTTTTTGTTTCGAAGACTTCTTTCTTTCTCTCATTGGCCCTGAGGCTGGAGCGGGGTTGGGTACCGGGATTGTGAGGGCGCTGGAGGATGTGCTCCGCATCTTGTCGCCAGTTGTGATGTTGTAACATCCCTGTGTCTGAAATGGGCAAAGCAGGGCTAGACCAGCAGTCAGTTTGTGAAAAGAGCACTAGAGGGATTTGCTTGGCCCATACTAAGTACAGTAAACACAAACTGTGTGTCCAATGTGTGGTAGGTCACAAAGAATCTCACCCGCTCTTGAGCAGTATCTTTAGAACATACAGATGTGGTATGCACTCCTCATTAGTGCAAAACTGGACAGAGAACACAAATCTGCTCTTTTATTGTGAATAGTTATTTTCTTCCCCGCTAAAGTGGATAGCGCTCTAGGATTAGTAGGGCAGTGGACCCAGCGCCCCACATCCTGTCTCCGGTTCTCTTGTCCATTGCCTTGTGACATCCCTGTGTCTGAAGTTGACAAAGCAGGGCTGCAGGAGCGGTCAGTATGTTCTAAGAGTATCGGAGTAGGGCGCCAGCCGTACCGACCCCAGTAAACAGGAGTTATGCGTGTGGTAGGTCTCAAAGAGAAATTCTTCCTCAAGTTGTCGTAAGCATGTACAGATACCGCACACGCGCCTATTAGTGCTGAACTGGACTGTGTAGTCAATTTAGCTCTGTGTTGCACCAATCAAGGCCGATCTTCGTTGTGATGACTTTGAGCAATTGTTTTCCAATTCTCTTCTTTTTAATGGAGACACGTGATCTAGTTTCATGCAGACTTTTTTATTTTAAAAAAACAGCTAAAAAGCCATTGGATTAACAATCGTCTCTAAAGGATACTCCTTAAATATTCCAGCCTTCTAGGGTCCAGCGAACTAGCGAAAACCAGCGCTTCTCTGCAGCAGCGAGCCGTGTATGTTCATATAAAACATGTTGTGTTGTGCCTTTGGGCTGCTTTCAGGCATGGTGGGGCTGAGGACCCCAGTCTATCCGTGCTTCACAGTTGCGGACTGACCCGTACCCCCATCCCAGCATCTGTTACAATACCACTGGGCTTGCCCTATCTCTCAATAGAGCCCTGTGCAGCATCGCTGGTGTCCGCCTGCTATTCTGAACAGACTCTGTGCAGTTTGTTGAATATAATCCTAGTCCCATTTCTACCTGGGAATTCATTGTATTTATTTCTTGAGTTTTCTAACACTCTTCTTACAAAGAGAAATGATTCGCCCACATAAAAAGTCTGAAAAGCACGAAACTAATAATTAATCTGCCTTAAGCTTGAACAAGGGCACTCGGGTGACCAGTGCTAGCAGATGAGCGGGCTTGCTTCACCAGGTCAGATGCTTGGCACTTTTCAGATGTACCACGACAGGACCACCGACTGCTCACAGGTCGATTGCTCTTGATCAGTAGCAAGTGGTAGATCTGGGTGGTCACGTGGGTAATCTTCATACCACAAACAAGAATGATTGAAGATAAAGACTATCCTTCTTCCCTGTCAAGGGTTCTGGCAGAAATACTGCCCTTCCATCTTGGGTAAACTGACTTCTTGTCTGCTTGAGATGGAATACTTCACCGTGGCCGGCATTAATACACTAGTTCGAGAAGTGCGCTTGTCAGCCTCATGACAGGATCTCTGAGGCACTGTGTAGGTCAGAGAGCTTACCCTCCTCACAGCTAGTCCTGTCAAGAGTTTGCAATAATCCCTCTCTGTGCCAGACGCTTCAGTCAACCGCCTGATTCAGGATTGCACTGTTTTTCCATCACAGTTTAAACAAAATAGAAAATGGCGTACAACATGACACAATGCCTTGTGTCCTCCAAATCCAAGATGGTGGCTGCAGCCATTGAATACAACTCTTATTTAGGTGAGCAGAGTATATGATTACAACTGCCTCATTGTACTTAGTAGATGTTTATCACATATCACAAAGCTTAACAATGTTAATAAAGTATCTCTCAAGACACTTCATAGAGGTGGCCTCCATTTTACAGTATTGATGTGGACATTATTAAAATTGACCTCATTTTCCTGCGCATTCCTTCTCCAGGGTGCTACAGATCTAGCTGCAAAACAAGACTGTTCCAGCCTATGGGTGATGATACACAGGTTTTGAAAAGAGGGGTCTGGGCAGAGCACAGGTTTACCCCACAACTGGAACACAGCCTTCCCCGTAGTCACTGTGTGGTGTTCACCTGAATGTCACATGCCTCTTTTCCGGCCTTTTATCTCTCTTGCACTATAATTGTTACACGGGATGCCATGCTCTGCCTCACCCTGACAGCAATGTCTACTGGAAACGGAGCCCCACTTGGGAGTCAAGATTATCTAGTCATATTTACAGAACACTTCACACCATTTAATCAGCTGTCAACAAAACATTTTGTATTTTGAGTTAGCCAGTTCTGTAGAGGCAGAGTCTGGGTACCACTGTATTTAGAGATGTGAGATAGATTGGGGATGTATTACATTGAAGGGCTGAAAAAGAAGGCATCTTTGATGCAAAAGATGGAGACCCTTCACAGTCCATTAGAAAGGGGTAGACTTTGATGAACAGAGTAGGTCACAAAGAAGACTTGGAAGGGACAGCAAGGATGGAGTGAACAGAAAAAAATGGAAAGAATAAGGCATTGTGATCAAGAGAAAACACATCTGTGAGGCTAGTCCCGTTACTAGCTATAGGAACTCTGTAACATTCATACCTATTACTGTGTGGGTTACTATATTGTCCTTCTACTTTTAATAGATCCCTTTTTAATACTGTTTGGAGTACTGGAGAGAATAAGTGACATAAATGACAACAATATAGAGTAGCAGAGATGGGGCCTAGGTAGTAAAATGCTTCAAACTTGAACGTGGAACGGCGTGGATTTGGTATGTTTAGGAAGTTGAGATGAAGGTTGGAAACGTGGATCTTAAGGACTGAGTTAGTGCGTATGGAGTCAGTTATTGTGACCTAGATCATTTATTGCTTGCAGTCCAAGCGTTAATTTGTGTGTGGCTCTTTTACTGGTAGCAGACCAACCGGCTGGATGTCGCAAAGGGGCAGACACATTTGTCAAAATGGCTACCGTGCATGCATGTGAATACACAGCTGCCATGTATTTTTTTTTTGTTTTTTTTTTAAAAGGAAACTCCGTTATCAGATGGGCGCCGTGAATGTGTGCGCGTGCTTGGTGGCCATCTTAAAATGGCGTTTCGCATAAACAGAAAAACTCTATTCTAAGATGACCATAGTCCATGACTGTGCACATGCACAGCGACTGTCATCCAGTGGAGTTTCTCATATATTTTTGAAATTTCATTACAAGATGGACACCCGGCAAGCGCATACATGCACTGCGGCATCTCGGGGGGGGGACAAAAATCCGTTGGCAAAGCCAATAAGTTGACAACCTTTAGCAAAGCCGTAACCTATTGTCCTTTGCAGTGCTTGCTTCCTGAATGTGACGCTTCGAAACACATGAACATTTACAGAAATTCATGTTTTCCTGATGATTATCTCTCCATCACTTGCCCGTCTAATGTGTTATTTTTTTTATTATTTGTATTACATGTTTTCCAATTTGCCTAATTTAATACAAATGGCATGGGAACTTAAATTAGCTCTGCGCCCTCCAAAGACAGATTCGCTCTCTGATTTGCACCTAATTGTTTAATTCCTGTAATGCACTGTAATTCTCATATTTCACTGCAGCTGTAATGGGAAATCGCAGGCGTTTAGTTTTCGATGTGGAGCTTTACGTCACGTTCTTGATTCAACAAGAAGGTATTTAAAGAAACACGTATGGAAAGGGTTTGCTGGCCGGAGGCGTGAGTTTTAAGGAAGGTGAATAGAAAACGCTCAAAACCTGCCGGTGACCCCTGGTGCGAGCGCAGTGCCTCGAGGTATGATGGCTTTACGTCGAAACCTGCCAAGTGTCGCTGGTGGATTCTTGTGCTCCGCACCTTGAAACATTGGGGTGATTTTGCCCTTGAAATGACGTGCATCCATTTTGGAGTCATAGCGTTTGAACGATGGTCACACAATAGAAAATTTTTAGAGCTGCAACTCTAGCTGAAGATAATGTACCGGAAAATACTGCCGCGTGGACGCCCTCCCACCCCTGTCTGAAAAGCTGCATAAAATACGGCAGCCCGGGTATGTGGGGAGTTTTTGCAGCATCAATGTACCATCTTGCATGAAACATGCCAATGTAATCATACCCAAGGCACATTAAGAGCTGTGCCATTGTGGGGAGAGCACAGAGTGCACTAGACAGTTGCTTCAGTCACAGCGTGCACTAGACAGTTGCTCCAGTCACAGAGTGCACTAGACAGTTGCTCCAGGCACCAAGTGCACTACACAGTTGCTCTAGGCACAGTGGGCACTAGACAGTTGCTCCAGGCACAAAATGCACTAGACAGTTGCTCCAGGTACAATGGCCACTAGACAGTTGCTCCAGGCACAAAGGGCACTAGACAGTTGCTCTAAGCACAATGGGCACTAGACAGTTGCTCTTAGCACAATGGACACTAAACAATTGCTCCAGGCACAATGGGGACTAAACAGTTGCTACAGGCACAAAATGCACTAGACAGTTGCTCCAGGCAAAAGGCACTAGACAGTTGCTCCAGGTAAAGGGCACTAGACAGTTGCTCCAGGCAACGGGCACTAGACAGTTACTCCAGGCATCAAGTGCACGAGACAGTTGCTTCAAGCAAAGAGCACTGGACAGGCGCTCTAGGCACAAAGGGCACAAGACAGTTGCTCCAGGCAAGAAACACACTAGACAGTTACTCTTGGTACAAAGTGCACTAGACAGTTGCTCCAGGCAAAGTGCACTAGGCAGTTGCTCTAGGCACAATGGGCACTAGACAGTTGCTCCAGGCACAAAGTGCACTATACAGTTACTCTTGGTACAAAGTGCACTAGGCAGTTGCTCCAGGCACAATGGGCACTAGACAGTTGCTCCAGGCACAGAGTGCACTATACAGTTGCTGTAGGCCCAAGTGCACTAGGTAGTTGTAACAAGCGCACTAGACCGTTGCTCCAGACAAGGTGCACTAGCCAGTTGCTCCAGGCAAACAAAGTGCACTAGACAGTTTCTCTAGGCACAGAGTGCACTAGACAGTTGCTCCAGGCACAAGTGCATTAGACAATTTCTCCAGGCACAAAGTGCACTAGACAGTTGCTCCAGGCAGACGTGCACTAGACAGTTGCTCCGGGCATCAAGTGCACTAGACATTTGCTCCGGGCATCAAGTGCACTAGACAGTTGCTCCGGGCATCAAGTGCACTAGACAGTTGCCACAGGCAAAGTGCACTAGACAGTTGCTCTAGGCCACAATGGGCACAAGACAGTTGCTCCAGGCAAGAAACACACTAGACAGTTGCTTCAGGCAAATAGCACTAGACAGTTACTCTTGGTACAAAGTGCACTAGACAGTTGCTCCAGGCAAAGTGCACTAGGCAGTTGCTCTAGGCACAATGGGCACTAGACAGTTGCTCCAGGCACAGAGTGCACTATACAGTTGCTGTAGGCCCAAGTCCTCTAGGTAGTTGCTCCAGGCACAAAGTGCATTAGATAGTTGCTCTAGGCAAAGTGCACTGGACAGTTGCCTCACACAAAGAGTGCACTAGACATTTGCTTCATGCAAAGTGCACTAGAGAGTTGCTCCAGGTAAAATGAACTAAACAGTTGCTCTAGGCAAAATGCACCACACAATTGCTCTAGGCACAATGGACACTAGACAGTTGCCCCAGGCACAATGTGCACTAGACAGTTGCTCCAGGCAAAGGACACTAGACAATTGCTCTAGGCACAACGTGTACTAGACAGTTGCTCCAGGCAAAGGACACTAGACAATTGCTCTAGGCACAACGTGTACTAGACAGTTGCTCCAGGCAAAGGACACAAGACAGTTGCCCCAGGCAAAGGACACTAGACAGTTGCCCCAGGCACAACGTGCACTAAAGAGTTGCTGCAGGCAAAGGACACTAGACAGTTTCTCTAGGCACAATGGGCAGTAGACAGTTGCTCCAGGCACAATATGCACTAGAGAGTTGCTGCAGGCAAAGGACACTAGACAGTTTCTCTAGGCACAATGGGCAGTAGACAGTTGCTCCAGGCACAATGTGCACTGGACCGTTGCCCCAGGCAAAGGACACTAGACAATTTCTCCAGGCAAAGGACACTAGACAGTTGCTGTCGACACAATGGGCAATAGACAGTTGCTCCAGGCACAACGTGCACTAGAGAATTGCCCCAGGCAGCGGACACTAGACAGTTGCCCCAGGCAAAGGGCACTAGACAGTTGCTCCAGGCACAGCATGCACTAGAAAGTTGCTGCAGCAAAGGACACTAGAGAGTTGCTCCAGGTAAAATGCACTCGACAATTGCTCCAGGCAAAGTGCACTAGACAGTTACTCCAGTCACAAAGTGCTAGTTGCTCCAAGGCACAAAGGGCACTAGACAGTTGCACCATGTAAAATGCACTAGTCCGTTGCTCCAGGCAAAGTGCACTAGGCAGTTGCTCCAGGCAGAGAGCACTGGACAGTTGCTACAGACATAAAGTGCACTAGGCAGTTGCTCCAGGCACAAAGTGCACTAAATAGTTGCTCCAGGCACAAAATGCACTAGACAGGTGCCCCAGGCACAGAGTGCACTAAACAGCTGCCCCAGGCACAGAGTGCACTAGACAGCAGCCCCGGGCACAGATTGCACAGTTTCCCCAGGCAACAAGTGCACTAGACGGTTGCCGCAGGAAGTAGGAGTAAGTGAGGGGGCGGGAAAGGGAAGCCCTTACTTTTCGTTATGCAGAGCTACCGGAAGCCTCGTTGTTAGTATTAGTGTGACCCGTACACGTTGCTTATCGGTGACAATGTCAAAGAATAATCTGGGCTCCCCAGCCCTGCCCGGGGACCCCAAGAGCACCCAACCCGACAAGTCCCCTCACCACTGTTGCCACAAAGGCACTGGTGCCCGCAGCCAGGGGCTGGGGTGCCCGGCGGTGCCCAGCGTGACTCTCCCGGGCAGTGCCCTGAGGGCATACAGAGTGCTGGGTGACTGCCCGGGCTGTTGTTAGCAGTCCAGGATGCAAAGCTGTGTAGACACGTGGCGCATTGGTCAATGAAACACACAGACCTTCGTGGTTGCTATCACACTGGGGAACCGCGTCACCGCAGTTCCGTCCTTTATTTATAGTCTGCTGCTCCGTGCCCCTCCCGGACACGTTGAGCACGTTACTGAGACACGGAGAGCCCGCATGGCTCTCCGTTCCCACTTTACATCTCCCCCATGTTTTACTCCACATGGACAGGGATTGATCACTTGAACTTAAACAAACAGTAAAACATTTTCATATGACAAGCTTCAATAAAAATTGAAATAACTCTCTCTTTGCTAACAAATAACTGAAAACACCACAAATTTGTTTCTTGACACCCTGAACCTTAGTGTCGCTCACAGAGTCCCTTTTATACGGCTGGGGTCATTGCACACTGTTCCCAACGTTCTTTTCACAGTGTGCTTACACTCCAGACGACACCGACAGTTACTTTCCAACAAACTGTTCAACAAACAAAGTCTTTTAGCTGACTGCTCGGCACGGGATTAGGGCGTAAGTCATATCTCGCACTTCTGGTATTACCACTTCCATGTTCAAGAACCAAACCAGGCCTGGTTTGTTCGACCCTCGTTGGCTCCGTAGCATCCTTCCTTTCTTCAGCCAGTATTGGTGAATCATAGGAAATGTCCTCTATCTCTCCATCTTCACTGGTCAACTCTCTTAGAACAGCCCTTTTGAAATGTGATACGTTTCGCGTTACTCTTTGTCTCCCTCGTGCTGCCGTTACCATGGACCCTTTTATGCCAATCACTTCCCACACATCAGGCTCAAACGGCGTTCGGAACTTCCCTCCTCCCCGCCGACATCTCACAACCACTCGATCTCCTTCTTGGAATCCTCGATACTTCGCTCGTCGTTGGACACTCGCCCTCTGGTTAGTGGCTTTTCGCCTGCTTTGAGTGGCCTTTACATCCAATACCGGAGGTTTCCATTTAGGACCGGAGGGAATACAATCACGTGGAGACACTTTGAACATCAAAGAGGAGGGAGCACAACCAGTGGTGCTATGAGGTGTTTGACGGTAAGCACTTAAAAATTGATACAGACATTGTTCACTATTCTCATTTTGCTCCACTCCAATCCTGAGAGCCCTGTTCAAAGTTCGCATGAACCTTTCCACATCCCCATTTGCCTAAGGCCAGTAAGGCATTATCTTACGGTGACAAATCGCAAGACCGTCAAGGTATGACTTAAACTCTTGTCCGTGGAAAGGAGGACCATTATCAGTTCGGATTTCATCCGGCAAACCAAACAAAGCAAATGTCTTTTGCAGAATTGGCCTTACATTTTCAAACGACGTTGACGCCACAACGTCCACCACAGGGAATTTGGTATAAGAGTCAATTAAAACTACAGTCAATCTTCCATCTGGGAAACTCCCAAAGTCCATGCTCACTTTAGCCCATGGTTTCAGAGTGGCCGGTTCAGTTACCACTGGGCAACTCGGGGGCTCTATTGACGTGATGATGCAAGAATGACATCTCCCTACCATTTCATCAACCTGAGTATCCATACCCGGGAACCAGACTTTAGCTCGTAATCTTGCTTTGGTTTTAGCAGCCCTTTGGTGCCCTTGATGAGCCAACTCGATCACCCTTGACCAGAGACATTGTGGAAGCACGATTCGCCTTCCTCTCAGAACCAACCCATCACCATCCGTAGATAGCTCATCACGCACCTTCCAGATACTCTGCATAGCCACTTTTTGATCAGGGCAGGACATGTGGGTCTTCTCTAGAAAATACTTCCACCTTTTGTGACTTAACGCCTCTTTGACGTTATTCAACAGCGCATCTTCCCGGGTAGCGTTCACAATGTCAGTTACGAGGAGAGCATTAGGACATGCCGACTGCACAACCATGCTAACAAAAACTTCAGTATTCTCTTCATCCTGTTCCTGATGAACATCAAACCCCTTTGGAGACGGGTGTCGAGACAGATAATCCGCAGGATTATTCGCACCAGGCCGATATACCACCGTGAATCTATAAGGTTGAAGTAGGACAGTCCATCGTTCAATTCTCGGAGGTGCAAGACGCGGACTACCCATGAACAAAGGGACCAAAGGCTTGTGATCAGTTACTACTTGAAATTCATGTCCATACAAATACAGGTGGATATGGCGGCAAGCCCATCGGATGGCTAGCGCCTCACGCTCGATCTGCGCATACCGTGCTTCAACCGCCGACAACGCTCGACTAGCGTATGCAACAGGGATCCACTCTTGATGCCTCTGTTCCTGTAAGAGCACCGCTCCAAGCCCAACGGGGCTCGCATCCACCACCACTTCAGTTTTCCTACCTGGGTTAAAATAAGCCATAGTTGCTTTATCCAGCAATGCATTTTTAATATCCATAAATGCCTGTTGCGCATCTGGAGTGCTGCCCTTTCGTGAGTTGTCGAAGCGGTTCAGACATGGTGGCAAGCTGGGGTATAAACCTTCCACAATATGTGGCCATTCCCAGAAAACTACGAACTTCCGTTGGATTCTGCGGAACAGGGGCTTGACGGATCGCTTCAGCCTTCCGGGGGTCCACTTGCAGACCATCTTTTGAAAACACATATCCGAAAAACTCTACAGAGTTTTGATAGAAGGCACACTTCTTCTTATGAAGTGTTAGCCCCGCTTCAGTCAATCTTTTCAATGTCGCCCTTAGATGGCGATGATGCTCTTCTCTAGTTTTAGAGTATATCAAAATGTCATCACTTAAGTTGATTACCCCCGGTAATCCGGACAGCGTTTCTCGAATTGCATTCTGAAATACTTCAGCGGCTGACGACACTCCAAAACTTAGTCTCTTGTACCTTCTTAGCCCTACATGTGTTGAGAATGTAGTAATGTTCCTACTTTCCGGGTCTAGCTCCAGCTGATGATAACCCACATTAAGATCCAACTTTGAGAACCATTGGGCCCCGTTCAGGTCTGCAATGATGTCATCCATAGTAGGGGTTATATGCCTCTCTCTCCTGATAGCCTTATTCGGCAGGCGCATGTCCACACACAGACGAATCGCTCCCGGCTGTTTGGGTTACGGTGCGATCACCAACGGTGACACCCATGGCGTAGGCCCATCCACTTTCTCAATGACTCCTTGTTCTTCCAACGACAGCAACTCCTTCTCAACAACCGGCTGTAGATGAAAAGGCACTCGACAATGTCGTAAGGCCACAGGAACCACATTGTGGTCTATGTGCAACTTGATGCACTTTCCTTTCAAACATCCTAGTCCCTCGAACAGCTGCGGGAACTCATGGAGAAGGCGTTCCACTTGAGTGTCATATATTTGATGCGCAAAGAACAGTAACTCCAACTCTTCAGCCGTGTGACATCCTAGCAAGGTGCCACGATCCCCAGCCACAACATAAAACTTTGCCTCTGTTGATCTGTCTCCACTGCTTACGGCCACTTCTACGGTTCCTTTAAGGGGGAGGGGATCTCTTCCCCCATAATTATATATTTTGGTAGCTGTCAAGGTAAGTGTCGGGCAGGTACTAACTTCTTAAAAAGAGTTTCGTCCATGACGTTGACAGACGCTCCTGTGTCAATAAGTACAGAAACCAGCGTGCCATTGACGTGAACATCACTCATGGGTGGGGGTCTCTTTTTTCCTGGTTTTCCTCCCGTAAATGATATTACAAAAATGTCCTCTTCTTCATCCTCCTCAAAAACTGGACCACTTGCTGTCGCCTGGTCCCTTACTTCCTCCGCACTTTTGGATACAGCTCTGACATTCGTGTCCCTCCCTCTCTGCTCTCCGGGCTTATTCCTCCAGGACCTGCACATCTTAGCAAAATGATTGGGTTTCCCACAGCGGTTACACGACTGCCCTTTTGCAGGACACCTACCATTCGGTCGATGTTCATAACCACAGCTTCCGCAGGCTCTCTCACTGGGTTTATTAGGGTTCGTCTTACGAGGTGTTGCCTGACGTGTCTGGACGGCATCCACTTGTTCTTCTTTGACTTGAACTACACGAGTCGATGAAGCAGCAGCCAATGACTGACCTCTCACTGCCGCCATAGCATCTGCTCGTACTGCCGATAGCTCATGTGACCTCGCCAGAATCAGAATATCATCAAGGGACATGCCCTGTTGCCGAAGGATAAGCTTTCTCAAAGCATTAGACCGACATCCTTGAATAATCTGTGCTCGGATTTCTTCTTGTTGGTTGAGACCCGTGCACAAACTCACTAGTTTTCTCAATCTGGCGTAAAACATATCCATTGACTCGACTTCAGTCTGTTGCGCCTGTCTCAGTTTGAAACGTTCATAATCCGAGTTAAGTTGAGGATCAAAATGCCTGTTCAAAGCAGTCACCGCTGCGTTAAAATCAGACTTGTCCCCTGTATCAGGCAGAGAATCAAACAGCTCCTGCAGTTCATCTCCACCCATCAGCAGCATCACAGATCTACGCACTGCTCCATCCGTCTCTCGGGTAGCGCAAAAATAGTTTTCTAGGCGATTTATCCACAGACGCCACCTTGGCGCAGCTGTGGCCGGGTCAATCAGTTGGCTAAACGGTGGTAAAGAGGTAATCGAGGAGTGAATACTATTATTTAGTTGTGCTGGGAGTTGAGGATTCCCTGGTGGTTGAGGAGGATTGGCATTGTTCGCATTGTCTTGTGGTGGGGCACTCATTTTCACACTCCCTCAGTCTAGTGTGTTGCAAGAGTTAATAAAGTTTTTTTTTTAATTTTATTTCTCTTTTCTTCCTTTTATATCACCTTCTTTCCTTCTTTTTTTTAAAATTTTTTCTTGGGGGTCCCCCTGCCAGTTTCACCCCCTCCTTTTCTCTGGCGTTGTCAATTTCCTTTTTTTTTTTTTTTTTTAGACACGCCTTCCTGTTCTTTTCTTGACACGCTTCCTCACCTGGGGAAAGCACGTGTCAGTTTCCAGCTTCCTCACCGTGTCAGTTTCGAGTTTTCTCAGTCCCGAGACGCTTGTAAACAAAGCGCTCGGCTGAGAAAACTCAGCTCGTCAATTTCAGCTGCTTATTTGCAGCACGGACACGCCCGAGGGCAGAGCGTTCCCCGGAGCGATCTCCGCTCCACGTGACGGTCTTCTTTTGGGGGCGGGGCCGGGCTCACCTTCTTAGGTTTCCCCGACCGGGAAACCACACGGCACCACCCTTCTTCCGCACCATGCAAGGACTCAGCCGCTCAACGATCGGGGCTCCCGCCGTGACTTTTCTTTTCTCCCAGCGGCCGGCACCTCACCGCTTGGTTGATTTCTTCTTTCAGCGGTCGACTGAACCGCTCTTCAGGTATGCCCTTTTTCTGCTCATACCCTTTTTTTTTTTTACACTTATTTGATTATAGCGCGATGTCTCGCATCCCGCTCGTCGCCATTGTAGACACGTGGCGCATTGGTCAATGAAACACACAGACCTTCGTGGTTGCTATCACACTGGGGAACCGCGTCACCGCAGTTCCGTCCTTTATTTATAGTCTGCTGCTCCGTGCCCCTCCCGGACACGTTGAGCACGTTACTGAGACACGGAGAGCCCGCATGGCTCTCCATTCCCACTTTACAAGCTGCAGCTCCCTCAGCAAAGGGCTTGCCTCCTGCACTGCCAGGGCCGACCAGGGGGCCATGCCATGAAAGTGACAGATTTTCAGCATGGCAGATCCGTGAAAGACCTATCCGCGGGGATGGACCTGTGGCTTCACTGGGCATGGGGAGAGCCCGAGGGAGGCGCGTAAGCGTGCGCGCGCAGGCACGTTGAGCTGCCTTGCACGTGATGGGTGCGGACGCAGAGAGTAGTGCAGAGCACTGGCAGCAGCCAGGGCTGGAGTTAGGCTGACAAGAGGACGTGGCTCCCGGTACCGTCGGTAATGGGAGCCCCTTGCACAGTCATGCCTCTTCAGCCTACAAAACGCCGTTTGAGCAATGCTGGTTCACAATGCCACTTGAATTATGCTGGAGGGGAAGGTCAAGTTACGCGACAGTGTTCAGTAAATTATGGGGCAAGAAAAAGCATATTATGCGGCGTAATGCAACACATTTTGTAATATTATTTCATTATTTTGTGTGTTCATTACTTGGACCTCAATAGTGTCAGTTCAATATCCAAATACCGCAGTAAGCAACAGAAAAGTGACCAGTCAACGTTTGCAAAGGGTCTTCCACTGCGAGGCAACATGTCACTGTGTTTTTAGTAACTTTTGAGCCTGAAACAATTTTTTTGTTATAATCTGCAGATTATGCAGAAGATGATGGATTATGTGGCAAACACAGCGAATTGTTAATTATGTGAAAAACGCCGCAGCTGTTCCATAGTTCCAGTGGCCCTGATTATGAGGTCCCTAATGCAGTGAAGTACACACAAACTATCTTGCTATCTACAGGGAAACCTGATCTAACTATCTACATTATAGCAGCCACCTAGGTAGCTGGGTTTCACATAAAATGTCACACTCATCCAGGGGGCAAATATTCTCCGTTATGCGCATTATCATCCTTCTACTAGCCCTTGTGGCCATCATGCACTTCTATTAATCAGGTATCTTTTCTGATAACTCTTCCTGATCTAATGACTGGACCACATGTGTCTTTGTTAAACTCATCCTAGAAATGATTTCCTACTTGTTACTGCACACAGTAAGTAGTAACGCTGCAGCAGGTTGCCTTGACATGCTATGTCCACTAAGAGTTCACCGAAACTACAGGAGTGCCACAAATCCCTTACCAGAAAACATATGGCCAGTACTTTCCTGAGGGCATTGCCTAGGATAGGCCTACCCCCTGAAGGGTTGATTGGTTCCCTACCATCTCATCCACCAGGGATGGTGGCCACCTCATATTACCACATATTGCCTTCTAAGAGTCCTCTGGCCGGACTTCCCTCCAGCTCCTCTTCATCATTTACATCTGTGCGAACCTGTTGATAGAGACAATCGTGACCTATTGAAATCTGTCCCCCAGTAGCTTGAACTTGGGCCAGTGCTGGACCATCAAGTCCTGGTGTCTCAGTGGATCCTGTCCAACCTCCAAAAGAGACCAGTCCATGTGTTATTCTTTGCAAGGGAGATCTTTCTTTCCTGAATTTGTGCAGGGGAAGCTAAGTTTGCAGCCTCATAAGCTTGCCTTGCCCGCACCTCTTCTGTAGCTCTGTGTTCTGCCTCTCCCTAAAAAGAGCTACAGTCGTCCATATCAAGCATCCTTCTTACTTGCTCAGACGCTCACCTCCAGGCTATCATCCAATTCTTCATCTACAAGTACTGTGATTCAGACAAAACTTAACTGGTGACATGATTCCTTACCGCCATATAGAGGTAAATGTTCCTTGTTCCTTGTAAGCTCATTAGCAGTGGCTGTACAGATGTCAGCAGAGGCACTGTATCTCCTGCTAGCAAAACCATGCATACTGTCTCATGTGGTAAATTGTCCCCCTACAAGACTTCTCCAGGCTGGCTCAGGTTTCTTTGAATATTTTGTGTATGTTTCTATTGAAAACAAGGGATTTTTATATTGTAACTCAACAAGGGGTTGGGAAAGTTTTCTCAGTGGTTGAAGGTCCTGTGTCACTTCCTATACCACTGCTTCCTGGGTCATCACCTTTAGGTCAGGGAAGTGATTGGTTGCTAGGCTCAGGATCAAGATGTTACATCACTTGACGGACGACTCCCCCCCCATAGCATGTTACTTCCTGTGTCTTGTCTTCCTAGGGTGGAGGACAGTTGAAGTGTTGCTGGCCTTGCAAGGGCGTATGTACTGCTTCCTTCTCTTCCTATATGTTCGCTTCCAGTGATGTCATATCCTGGATCTTGACTTCATTTTGAGCATGGGTGTGGCGTGCCCTGCGAAGGATGACGACACTGGAACTAATATCCTGACTCACTCTCAATGGCCCTCATGTTATGTCACTTTCTGGGTCACCGGCAAGGGTAGATAGAGGCCTGACTTGCCAAGGGTGTGACCAGTGATGTCCAGAACATTGCTTCCTGCATGAACCTTTCATGTGATTTCTAGTAGGGGAGGCAATGAAGCCTAAAGCACTGGAAACCCATATAGACCAGCATTCAAACTGTCCATCTGGAAACATTTTGTGGAGGTCCTTTCTCACAGGATGCTTTTAGTTGATTGAGTAAAGCTGTAGACATCTCAGAACCAATACTAATGAGGATCTGTGGGGTTGTTTATTGTGATTTGTGGCAACACAGAACTGAAGACAGAATTCCCTATTCTTTTTATCTCGTGTTCCTCATAATTTATGTTTCTTTATAAGTTTCTTAGTCCCTTCCTCTTCCACAGATCTCCTTTATGTTTTTATAGGTTTCCACATCATTGAGTCTCTGTCATGGTTTTGAGTTTTCCGGTGGCATTCTCACTTTCTTTCTCTCTTTTTTTCCTCTTCTTGTGCCTCTTTCTTCCATCCTTGTCTCCTATTCGCCCCCCCCCTCTCCCATTGTCCCTTTGCACTCTTTCCAACACCGTCTCCTTCACTCGGCCTGCTCTTCCCTGATAGAAGACATGCAGCCCAGGAGTTCTGTTGAGTAGTGACCTCGCTTTTAATCCCAAGGTAGTCACCCACCAAGAATGTCTTACTCCACCCAATTCAGCTTCCTGATATATCTGATGTGCCCACTCCTCCTATGAAAATAGCCAAAGTTCTTGTGGTTGTCTGCTTCTTCCTGGACTCAGGGGCATAGCTTCGGGGGGCACAGGGGGTGTTACACCTTCCAGTAAATGTATTTTCAGGTAAATAGTTGGGTACAGGTGCTTTCAGTTGGGTATTGTGTATTTGTTGGAATTTCACCAGGAATTTTTACATACACAGCGACAAAAACACACACACACACTTTCCCACTCTTCCTGTTTCGAAAGTCTTTAAAAATGTTGGTTATTTTACTAAACGGTGTTTTCTCTCTCTATCCCTGGCTGTTAGCATTCCTTTCCACTGCCCTTTAAGACCCTCTCATGCGACTTTCTTATCCTGTAATGTATTTTAACATTTTATGACAGCGTTATTGTTGGGACATCTGAAGCTTACACCTCCCCCCCCCTAGTTTTACAGACCAGGCCCCTGCCTGGACTACTGCAAAACCATCTGCAAAGCACAATCAAAAGGACCTTTCTAAATCACTAAAAGTCTATATTTAAAAAAAAAAACATTTTTGTATTTTTAACACACCGGTAAATTCTCATACAGTCTCAAAACCACAGAGCCCAGTGTAGCGCCTCATTCGTTGTCCCTAGAAGCCCTCGGCGACTGCACAAATGTCCTGTGTGCTGAGGCACAAAGTAAACAAGAACAGAACCTCCTATGAAGAACTCAAGGCAGAAGGTGCACTCCGGAGCCACGCTTGGGGGCTTTTCCATCTCCACAGCCCCTCACATCTGTGGGCCCAAGTGCCAATGCACCTTCTGCAACATTGATAACTAAACTACAGGGGCATAGCTAGCACTGGTGAAACAGCTGCAGTGGCACCGGGCCAAGAGGCCTGAGGCTACCACAACAGCAATGCAAGGGACCATTTTCCCTGCACCAGGCCCCATGGCATCCTTGCTGACCGGCTGGCTGCACACCTGACTGTACATTTATCTCGTGCGGCTACCCTGTGCTTGCCTGTCAGTGTCGGAGAGCACTAACTTATCCTGCTTAATGGGTATTATTAGCAGGATCGTTGTCTATTTCCAGTCTGTTTCATTTATTGACGTCTGACGTCCTAACTAGGATCCCAAAAGGGCACGGCTTGAGGAAAAGGAAGCAGCACAAGTTAACGATTTAACAAATAACAACAAAAATAAAAATATACAACAATAAATACAAAACATTAAAACAAAGGACTGCGGATCTGCGAACTTGTAAATTACGGGACATTTCTCAAATAGACGTCTCTTTTATACACTTCCATTCAGAAGGAAAAAATGTAGAGAAAGACAAGGGGCAATAACACTTGTTCTTCTATTCTGTGTTCCCCCAAGTCTCCCGATAGAAATGGTACCTCACTTGTGTGGGTAGGCCTAAAGCCCGAGACAGGAAATGCAACATAGAGACACCACATTTTTAGATTGAAATCTAACATGTTTTTTGGAAAGTGCCTAGTTGTGGATTTTGGCCTCTAGCTCAGCCGGCACCTAGGGAAACCTACCAAACCTGTGCATTTTTGAAAACTAGACACCTAGGGGAATCCAGGATGGAGTGCCTTGTGGGGTTCTCACCAGCTTCTGTTACCCAGAACCCTTTTCAAACCTCAACATTTGGCAAAAAAACACTTTTTTCTCACATTTCAGTGATAGACAGCTCTGGAATCTGAGAGGAGCCACAAATTTCCTTCCACCCAGCATTCCATCAAGTTTCCTGATAAAAATAGTACTTCACTTGTTTAGGTAGGCCTAGTGCCTGCAACAGGAAATGCCCCAAAACACAACATGGATACATCATATTTTCCCAAAGAAAACTGATCTGTTTTTCGCACAGTGCCTAGCTGTGGATTTTGTCCTCCAGCTTATTCAGCACCTAGGAAAACCTAGCAAACATGGACATTTCTGAAAACTAGACACCTAGGGAAGCAACCCAGGATGGGGTAACTTGTGGCGCTCTCACCAGGTTCTGTTACCTGGAATCCTTACCAAACCTCAAAATTTGGCAAAAAAAACACTTTTTCCTCACATTTCATTGCTGCAAAGTTCTGGAATCTGAGGGGAACCACAAACGTCCTTCTACCCAGGATTTCACCATGTTTCCCAATATAAATGGTACCTCACTTGTGTGGGTAGGCCCAATGCCAGCAACAGGAAAAGCCCCCAAACCACTACGTGGACACATCAAAATTATCATGTACAAAACAACCTGTTTTTGCGGGGGTGGAGACCTGCGTTTATGGTCAGGGCTCAGCAGCCACCTAGGGAAACCCACCAAACTCAGACATTTCTAAAAACTAGACACCCGAGGGAGTCCAGCGAGGTGTGACTTGCATGGATCCCCCAGTGTTTTCTTACCCGGAATCCTCAGCAAACCTCAAATTTAGCTAAAAAAATCAAATTTCCCCCACTTTTCTGTGTGAGATCGACCCTCTTGAGCAAATTTCCTACCACCCAACATTCCCCTCAGTTTCCCAATAAAAATAATACCTCACTTTTGTAGGTGGGCCAAGTGCCTGTGACAGGGAAGAGCCTAAAACATGTCGAAATTGAGGGGGAACCAAAGCGGATCCAAAAGGGCAGTTTGAAGGAAAAACGTATTTAGGCTGACAAGTGGGACAGAAGTTTTATCGGTATAGATACAACAATGCTGGGTGGTAGGAATTTTGTGGATTCCTGCAGATTCCGGAAGGTTCCCTCACAAAAATGTGGTAAAAAAGTGTGATTTCAAGCAAAGTTGGAGGTTTGCAGGGCATTGTGGGTAAGAAATTGGTGCGGGTGCATTTGAAGCACACCACCCTGAACTCACCCAGATGTTTAGTTTTCAGATGTGTCTAGGTCTTGTAGATTTTTCTACATGGCAATGTCACAAAGTCCAAAACGTGCAGCCCTCACCATTCCAAGTGGGATGATTTTGAGAGTTAGACAAGCTCTCAAGGCCTAAATGTAAAACCAAAACCCAAAACAATCAAATGTCCTCTTGCTTGATGTTGGGATAGGATCTTTTAGTGTGCGGGGGAGAGCTGAACGAGTGTTACCCCCTTCAGCTGGGGTGGGGGCATAACCATGCCCATACTGGTTGGTAGCCACTACCCCACTATTTTTTTTTTTTTTTTAAATTCCCTGGCATCTAATAGGCTTTCTGCCCCGGGGGGGTGGATCGGGGGTAATTACCCCACCTGCCTACCAGTGGGCAGAACAGCTTGTCCCCATTTATTTGGCGTGGAGGTATGGCCATACCCCCACCCTCTTTAAAAAAAAAAAAAAAAAAATCTTCTCTGATGTCTGGTAGGCTTTCTATGCAACCGGGCCGCAGAAATGCTCGGAAAGACATCAAAGAAAAGGAAAAGCCTTTTCTTTCCTTTGATGTCTCTCTGCCTGCCCCCACCTCCGATTTGAAAAGAAATGCAAACATTTATCTTCCGATCGCCCTGCAAGCTGAGCTTTCAGCGTGATGGGGGGACCTCTGATGAGGTCAGCATGCGATCACGTGCTGACGTCACAGGGGTCGGGGGTGGAAGGGGAAAAAATTCCCCCTCCATCCCTGCCCAGCGGAGGCGGGTGGGAATCCCTCGATAAAGCGCTAGCACTTCCCCCGAGGGCCGGGTGCAGGACGTAACAGTTAAATCCTTGGCACCCGAGAAGTGCTGCCGAGGATGTAACCGTTACATCCTGGGCACCCAAGGAGTTAAGCCCCCAATCATCTGCCCACACGTGTCCCATTGAGTGCTCCCACCCTGCCCAGCTCTTCCCCATTTACTGCCTCACACTCCTTCAACACAGGGTGCTGCCATAAAATCTACCAGGTTGGGAATCATCCACTTTCTTAATAGCAAATGAGAACAAGTGTAGGTAAGCTACTGACCGTAGATACTGAAGATCTGGGTTTGAATCTCGGCTCCCCAGTCAATCATAATTTGTGGTCCTGGGCTAATCATGTGAATTTGATGTACTTTTTTTGTCCCTTAATTGTCAATAATAGGCTACAACCAGAAACCTACCACCCCCTTAATAATGCACAATAGGAAAACGATCAATGTATATCTCTTTGGTCTAATTTGTTTATACTTTGTATTAAGGTGACTGGTAGAACCTGGGTTACGAGGTCGAGCAACTAGAAAAATCAAATACCTGTCCACGTGCTCTGTGTTCCTCATGTTGCAAGCTCTCTCTTATGTGCTTCTCCCCACCCCTCCTGCAGTGGCGTAACAAAGGCCCCCGCAGCACCTGCAGTTCGGGGTGGCCACCGAGCTCCAGGGGGCCCCCTCTGCACAGTACCCTGGCCTGAGAGCTCCTGAGGCAGTTTGGAGGGGGCCCTTCGTGTAGTTTGCAGAGGGGCCCCCTCAGGTTTCGTTACGCCACTGCCCTCATGCCAAACTCCCTCCCTCTCCAGCATTCTTCCTTGTGTGCTTCTCGTACCGTCCCTGTGTGGCTTTCCCTTGTGTGCCTTCTTTTCTCACTCCCCATTGCTTCCCGCCATCTACTCCTCGGTTGCTCCCACTATTTTTTTTTTGGTAGGGCTACAGGGACCAAATCGATGCTGGACACTCTGCCTCAAAAAAGAACACTTTTATGCTGCTTATTTTTATTTTTATTTACCGATCCACCTCAGATCAGCTAATAAAAAAGTGATGTCCACGCCATTTTGAAGTCAAGCATGCATGTGCACATGTCATCGCGTACGTGCACACCTATTAAACGACAAGGTTTCTGCGTCATCACCTTATTTTTTGCATTTGCTGCACAGCATCTTGCC
This sequence comes from Pleurodeles waltl, assembly GCF_031143425.1. Taxonomy (NCBI): domain Eukaryota; kingdom Metazoa; phylum Chordata; class Amphibia; order Caudata; family Salamandridae; genus Pleurodeles; species Pleurodeles waltl. The sequence continues at coordinate 1,084,551,647 of NC_090439.1, read as the reverse complement.
GATAATGTAAAACATAGCCAAAAGGCACTGCAAAGCAAATGGATCCAAAAGGTGAGACCTGTTGGCATGTTGGTAGCGTAGTAGTGCTAAAGAACAGCTTTCTGATAACATGCATGATAACTACCTGGACATAATTTAAGCCCCAATTATGATGGCATTTAGTGAATTCAATTTAATTAGATGCTTAGTAACAAGGCTCAGGTCCTAAATAAAGAAGTAGGGGGACTAACCAAGTTAGGCTGTATACAAGTGACAACATGGCACATGACATCACGACGCGTGACATCGCACATGGAATCACAGGGAGTAGCATCACAAACCATGACCTCTCAGGAACTGACATCACAAGACGTGACATCAGATCTTAAGACCTCACACATGTTAGCAGGTCTAACATAAGCACATTTTAGCATTTTACAATATTTAACAATTTAGATTTTACATCAAGGTTGTGCCAAATACAGTGAAGTAACCCCAACGCAAAATCTGGGCCTATCTTTTACATTTATTTTTAGAACTCTGCCAAAAAGAAATTGGAAACAAGGAGAAACATGGCTGTAAATGTTCTGCTTATTTGGTTGCAGAGTGTGCATTTTAAAATATCTTATTGGGTAGAGGTATGTGCTGCAAAGATTTTTATGTGCCAACTAAATCTCGGGGACTAATATTAATGGTAAGATAACTCTGGTGGTTAACACATTTGTTGGAGAGCGATATCTGTGTTTTGTCTAATCACAGTTTTGAATCAAAGTGGCCTAGAGAGTTATTATGTCTCCTGTAAAGCACATTATGTAATAGCTGCTGTTGGACTTTTTGCCTTACGCAGGGTCATCCCCAGTCCTTTTGCCTCCTTCCTCCTGGTTTTTCTGACCTCTCGCTGTTGGCTCTAGGACTCTGAGCACTTTATCACTGATGACCAGTGCTAAAGTGCAGGTGCTCTCCCATCTAAAGTTGGTATGATTGGCTTATACCTAATTGGCATATTTAATTTACCTATAAGTCCCTTGTACAGTGGTATCTCTATACCCAGGGCCTGTAAATTAAATATTACTAGTGGGCCTGCAGCGCTGCTTGCGCCACCCACTGAAGTAGACTTTCAAACCTGTCTCAGGCCTGCTAGCGCAGGGCCTGTGTGCGCAGTTTTCTGCCATAGGGACCTGGCATCTAAATTTACTTGCCAGGCCCAGAACTCCCCTTTTACTACATGTAAGTCACCCCTAAGGTACGCCGTAGCTAGCCCTATGGGCAGGGTGCCATGTATGTAGAAGGCAGGACATGTGCCAGGTTGCGTGGCCTGTCCTGGTAGTGACAAACAGCCTAACTTGGTGTCTCACTGCTGTGAGTGCTGCCTTCTCATAGGATTGCATTAGAAATGCCCTGCCTTATGTGTAAGGGGTATTGTCTGATTTATGAGGGGTAGCGTAGGCGTGTTTGGTATGGTTGTGATGGTGATAATAAATGCTGCTTACTGGTGTAAGTGTATTTTTTATTACTATGACAGAAATGCCACTTCTAGAAAGTGCGCATTTATCTGTGCTTATGATTCTGGTGTTTTGCAGCTTGACTCCAATCCACGTCTGGGCAGAGTGACAGTTGGGGCTTTGTGCATACTTTTCAGACAGCCTGTACACAGGGAGGGTGGAGGTGTCACAGAGGTGCATCTGCATACTGAATAGTCTTCCTGGGCTGAGAGAAGGGAGAGGCGGGGCACACCTGCATCTGTAAAGACTGTGCCCTGGCCTCACACAATAGGGTCGTTAACCCCCCACTGATGTTTGGAGCCTGTGCTGAAAGGAGAGAGAGGGCACTCCCAGAACCAGTTGTAACTGGCTGGAACCTCCTCTCCCTACCATTGTAAAACACTGTAAGAACTGACTATAAGTACAGGGGAATTTTCCCCACAATTTGAAAATTCTTGGAACTTGAAACTGGACACAGAACGCTGATGAATGGACTCACCAGGAAACCGCCTTGGACTGCTGCTGCTGTGCTGACCTATGACCTGCCTGGTCACTAGGAGGAACTGCCACCATCTGCACCCCTTGTGCTGGCCTGTAGCTGGGCCCACCAGCCCTGTACCTTTTCCTTGCTTATTGTTCCCAGGGGCAGGGTGCTGTGGCCCCTGACCCCTGCACCGATCTTCTACAGCATTGCCTTAGCACTTAGGAAAAGCGCTCTTACTTATAGCTGCTGCAGAAGATCACTGCCGCAGCCCGGGCCTCAGAGTTGGCCTTAGCGCTGTGAAGATCGCTTTATTTGGAGCCCTGAAATCACCGCCGCAGCCCGGGCTTGTAAACGAGCCCTCGTGCTTTCCTAAGTGCGCTGCCTTTAAGGTGCCCCAAAGATCACCGCCGCAACACCGGGAAAGCTATGGGTTAAAGCGCGAGTGTTACGCGCTTACTGGTGCCCCCAGGGCACGAAGAAAACCTTCCTGCTTGCCTCTGGAGCAAGCGTGCTCCTATCGGCACCCCCGGGGGAGGGATCGCTCCGAGGAGCGCCCCCGGGGCACCAGCAGGCCTCACTTTGGGTCACAACATCATCAGGACTCCGAGGGAGAGGAGGACGTCTCTCCCTCGCTTGCGGGAGTCCCGGAGGACTCTCCTGCCACTACGGGCCGAGCAGCAGCCTCACCGGAGGCTCGCCCTGGCCGCCGGCTCCCTTGTTGGCCCCCTTGTGAGCCAGTGGCATTTTATTTGGGAGTCTCCCCCGTGTAAAGGCCAGTAGAGGCCCGGGGAGACCCCAGGAGTTTGCGGGTCCCCGGAGGGGCCCGTTTTTCAACCAGGAGGGGGTGCGTGGCGCCCCCTCCCCCTTCAAAGATTTCCCTGACCTGGGCCCCCTCGAGATGGCCGGTGGAGGCCTATGGGGGCCCCCAGTGTTTACGGTCCCCAGAGGGGCCCGTTCTTGGCATCGAGGAGGTGCGTGCCGCCCTCCTCTGACCCCAGGAGATCAGGGAGAGGCCCCCGTTTTGCGCTGAGGAGCGCCGGGGGCCCCATTGTTCGTTTTAGGCACTGGAAGTGCCTCTTCATCAAGACAGGTACTTTTAAAAGGACCAATATAACTATAATTGAAGTTCTTTCTACAGACTTTGCTAATTGCGATATATTGCCTACCTGTTCTATGATGCTTTTACATATATGTGCAAATGTTCCTTTTATGGGCATAACTTGCTAATATGTTTCCCTAACTTGCCATAGGTTTTCTAATGTTCCTACTATGGGCGTTTTATGATATTCTTATGACAAGTGTTCTAATGAGATAACGTGTGTCCTGACTACCGCTTATGTTGCAGAATACTGAGTAACCTGTGTGTTATGTGTGACTACTGCTAGTTTGCAGAGTAACTAATGTGTAACGTTCTGACAACTGCTAAGGTAGCAGGATAGTACTGATATGTGATGTTTGGTCTAATAATTACGTTGTGTACAATACAGTATATTTTCATATGATCTGGTGTTGTGTTTCCTTTGTGGTGGAGATATTGCGTCATATGTGTGTGTGTTGTGCAAACGCTTTACACATTGCCTCCGGGTTAAGCCTGACTGCTCGTGCCAAGCTACCAAGGGGGTGAGCAGGGGTTATCTTGGACGTGTAACTCCCTTGTCCTGACTAGAGTGGGTAAGTTCTGCCTGGCTGAGGTGCATACCCTAGCCAACCAGAAACCCCATTACCCCATTTCTAACATTGGTTGTCAGCGGTGAGGATAGGACTTGCGCCTGCACAATACCATTGTGACTCATTATTTCACTACAAGGATTGCGTTTAGACCATCACGTTTGGCTTCTCTTAACTTTCTCTCTTCGGTCATTTTTCCTGTTGTCAGTTCTCACGCTTGGGTATTGTGGTTGTCACAGTTGAGTTATTTGTACCTTTTCAAGATGGGGCTTACCTTTGATTTAGAGGACCTGCTGTTTTACACGCAGGAGGAATTAGAGGGGTTCTGTAGAGAGAGAGGGCTGCCTGTAGAAGGGGACCTCATGAGATCTCTGAATTTCTTTGAAAGGTTTGTGACATTTACCCAGGGAGGGAGTGTGCTTAGGGGGTACCCAGAGGATCCTGAGTGTAGCGAGGGTTCCCAATGGGAAGGCTCCCAGACCTCATCCCTAGAGAGTGGTAGAGAGACTGATCAGGAGGGTGAGAATGACTGGTTGGGGACGCCAGTTGACAGGGAAGGCCCCAGTGATAGGGAGTCCCTTGCTGGGTCCAGTATAAGAAGCAGGGCTACCTCTCATTCCTTGACGCCTGATGAGCTAAGAGATAGGCGGGAAGAGAGGGACCTGAAGTTGCAGTTAGCGCGCCTAGCTGTTGAGGAGAGAAGGGCTGAGGTAGAGAAGGCCTTAGTACAGGAGAGAATAGCAGAGGTAGAGAGGGCCTTTGCCAGAGAAAGACTCGCTCTAGAGCGCAGTCTGAAGGTTCTGGACTCACCAGCGCTGCAGGTGGAGTCCAGTGGTGGGAGCAATGTACAGTGCTGTAGCAAAGATGTTCCTCACATACCCATAGATCTGGTACCTAGGTTCCAAGAGGGGGGTGACATACGTCAGTGGTTAAAGGAGTATGAGAGGGCTCTGGTAGAGCGCAGGATCCCTGAGAAGGATTGGGGAACTGGCCTAGGGAGTTTTATTCCTGAGGAGGGGAGGGATACCCTACTGACTCTAGAAGAGAGTGACAGGGAGGGGTACTCCGCTGTAAAGAATGCACTGATTGTGAAGTACGGTTTTTCCCCTGAGGAATACAGAAAAAGGTTTAGAGGTGGTAAGAAACTGTCCCTCCAGTCTTGGGAGGAGTTTGTGGAGGATTGCTGCATTGCACTAGATGGATGGGTGAAGGGTAGCACAGTAAACAGTTTTGAAGGGCTGTTTAATCTGAATTTCAGAGAGCACCTGCTTCGTTGTTGTTTTTCAGAGTTACGCCAACACTTGTCAGTGTGTGAGCTCTCTGACCCCAGGGAGCTTGCAAAGGAGGCAGACTTCTGGTTGCGTACCAGAGGGTCTGGTGTGGCATTAGGGGGTGTTCCTAATGAGAGAGGTCTAGGTGTTTCCCAACCAGGTAGGGGTGGGAAAGGAATGGAGTGTCCCAGGTAGGTCCCAGTGGACTGGGGTGGGTGAGGGACCCCATGTCCCGTCTCAGAGGTGAGGGAATGGGGCTGGGCTGAGGCCCAAGGTGCCCGAGATCCCGTCCCAGGTCCTAGAGAGTTCCATGAGTGAATGCCAGGAGGTGAGCCTAGCCTGTGCCGTAGGGCCAGCTGTTCAGAAGGATCCCATTTTGTCATTAGGACTTGAGCGGGTGGCTGGTGATAGCGTTCCGCCGGTCCTGGTGTCTGGTAGTCTCGCTCTACAGCGGGGGAGGTGGAAATCCAGGCATAGGGTTGAGAGGGGGCTGCGGGCCCCAGTGGAGAACCTGGAGAGTCAGGGGTCAGCTCTGAGAGCAGAGCCCCCCAGGAATGACCTTGGTGAGACCATTTCTGGGCTGGGGGGAATCCAGACTCTGTCAGATGGGCAGAGGTCAGGAGTCCTGCGCCAGCCAGACTCTTGTGTGGCCCTTGGGGAAGGTGTTTCCCCGGTGAGGGGTAGGTGTGCCCCCCTGGAAGTCCTGGTGTGCCCGGCAGTGGTTCAACCGCAGGGTAGTGTCTCTGGGTTGGATTGCCAGATTCAGGGGGTAAGCTCTGATCTGGTAGGGGTTAGGTGTGCTTCCAAGGAAGTCCTGGTTCGCTGGGCAATGGTCCAGTCTAAGGGTGTCGTCCCTGGACTAGATAGACAGGTTCAGGGGGTATCAGGGGGTAAACTCTGACCTGGTTGGGGGGGGGGTGGTTAGTGTGCTCACCTCCCCGTGTGAAACTTCTGGTGCCTTTTCCCGAGGTGGGGAGACACAGGACTCTGGAAGTGAGGCTCAGGGAGGGGGAAGCCTGCCCCGGACCCCGGTGCAACCCAAGGGTGTCATCCCTAGGTTGGGTGGTCAGTCACCAGGCAGTGATCCTGGGCTGGCGAGAGAGTTGTGCAGGGCTGCTGTACCCAGTACCCTGGCAAGTGTGGATTCTGGTGATACCCCTCCTAGGAGAGGAGGGCGGGATCCTAGACGGGGGGTAGAGGGAGGAGAGCCTCGCCTCTAGCCCCTGTAGAACCGATGGGTACGGACCCTAGGTTGGTGGATCAGTGGCAGGGTAGAGCCCCTGAACTGATTGGAAATGGAGTGAAGACAGGTTGCTTTGCACCTGGGGCTACCACCCCCCACTCGTTATGGTTTCAGAGACCAGAGGCTCCTAGATGGCCTGGGGCCTGGTTCTGGCCATTGGCAGCTAGAGAACCCCCGTGGGTTGGTCTAGGCTGCCTGAGAAGCATTGACAGAGAGATCCAAGTGGAGTCAGGAAGGCGTAGAACTGGAACATGCCCCTGCTGTTGTGGGCCTGGGTCCTTGTTCTATCGCCCCAATCAGGGAAGTACATCAAGGTATTGATTGTTCTCCCCTGGCTTTTGGCTGGTAGGGGGTTGTGTTGGACTTTTTGCCTTACGCAGGGTCATCCCCAGTCTTTTTGCCTCCTTCCTCCTGGTTTTTCTGACCTCTCGCTCTAGGACTCTGAGCACTTTATCACTGCTGACCAGTGCTAAAGTGCAGGTGCTCTCCCATCTAAAGTTGGTATGATTGGCTTATACCTAATTGGCATATTTAATTTACCTATAAGTCCCTTGTACAGTGGTATCTCTATACCCAGGGCCTGTAAATTAAATACTACTAGTGGGCCTGCAGCACTGCTTGCGCCACCCACTGAAGTAGACTTTCAAACCTGTCTCAGGCCTGCTAGCGCAGGGCCTGTGTGCGCAGTTTTCTGCCACAGGGACCTGGCATCTAAATTTACTTGTAAGGCCCAGAACTCCCCTTTTACTACATGTAAGTCACCCCTAAGGTACGCCGTAGCTAGCCCTATGCTCGTGCCAAGCTACCAAGGGGGTGAGCAGGGGTTATCTTGGACGTGTAACTCCCTTGCCCTGACTAGATTGGGTAAGTTCTGCCTGGCTGAGGTGCATACCCTAGCCAACCAGAAACCCCATTTCTAACAGCTGCTAAATGATTTTTATTTTATGAGAATGGGTAAGTGGGTTATTGCTTTTAACACTAAGATCCTTTTGTTACTTGCACTACATAAATTGTAGGTCACAGTGAGCTATGAAGAACGTTACTCCTACACCTTCTGAAAATTGCACTTATAGAAAGTTGCCATTTTTTATTCTACCCATTTGATGCCTGCAGCCTGTATCCTTGGTCATATAACTAGGTGTAGCTGCCACCTGGTCTTTGTATATTGCTACAAAACAGTGATCCGAAGGGAAAATAGGTGTTGGCAGGATGGTCCATCTCTGACTTGACAGGAGGCAGAGCTGTCACCTACCACACTTGTACACCATAAAGACTGCCTCAGCACACTCACAAAGGCTTCACACTAGTCGTTTGTGTTAAGATAGAGGCTGACTGGAAGATAGACATGAAACAATCTCTTTTACCTTTAATTTGGAAAAATATTTGAACAAAGATCGGGTACACCTCATGGCATGCCATTATCACCCAAATACTGTATTTTCTTTGTATCAAATTTTTGTTTTATTGTAGTTTCTATTATTAAATTGAATAATCCGTATTATTGGATTTCTAGTCTTATTTTGGATCACCATTATAGCTATGTTTTGTTTGTTGTAATGTTTATTTTGAACACAATAAAATGTGTCAAGCAAAAAGCAGAGTAGGCAACTGTGGTACGCAGTAATTCCTGCATTCTGCAGCACTGACCACCTACGGAGCAAAGAAATGAAACTTCACTGCTTGTCAGAGGGTCCACTGAGTTTGTTGATGCTCACATGGCCTTTCAGGATGTATCACTTAGGCTTTATTTTATTGAGTTCCTTCACATAATCTTTTCCCCATTACTTTATATTAATACTAAATGTAGTCTGTGTCCTACTTTGTTATAGATAGGTGAACCAAGGCAGGCCCACACCAAGGGTCTGTCTCCAGCCCAGCTAAAGGCATTAAAGGATAAACCACAGACAAGACGAGTCCTTGCCTTCTGTCTCCGTTTTTGTGCAGTTTAGTTACAGAAAAATAAACACACAGACTCCTGGAAATTGAAGAGAGCTATTGAAACACAGTATAAGCAGGGGCAGCTGCTAGCAGGAAAGGCTGGTGGGGCAGCGCGCAAAGCAGGAGGGGCAAATAATTAAAAAAATACACTTACCTGTCATGCTGTGCCACCTTGCCTCCGCCACTCCAACGCCCTCAGTGCTTTCCCCGCTCCCCATCCAATCCAGACGCTTCCTGCATGCTGTTACACAGCATGAAAGAAGCGCCTGGATTAGCCTGAGCGGACTGAAATACCGCTCAGGGAGGGAGTGGGAGCCTGCACTTGGTCGCCACCCGGCTGTGAAAAACAGCTGGGTGGAGAGATCTAAGTGCGCATGTCAGTTTGGCTGCCCTTGGACGCCGGTGACACTGACATGCGCACTTGGAGTGCACATAGCACTCCTTCCCCTCACCTCCATGATGCGGAGAATGCTGGCCCGCCCTACCTAAGTGGAAAAATAAAATGATAATAAAAATGCTTTTATTATCATCTTATTTTTCTGCTTCCTCCTTTAAGCAGGGTGGTGACGCTTCTCCACCATAGCGGAGGGGCCACCCCTGAGGATAAGTATGAATAAAATAAAGAATGTTTGTAGTTTTTCTTCTTCATTTGTATTTTTTTTTAACTTGTCATTTATTGTGTAACTTACAAGGCTAGACTTGTGCTTCAACTGTTAAGGCCAGACTAGACCCTTGGTCCAGCTCTTCCTATAAATCTGGTGGTTTACCCACCTCTGTTAATTCTCTGGAGGCTTCAAATGCCAAATAAGCATTACCAGAACAGAAATTGCAAACACTTGTGAGGGTAATGATTGCAAGTAAGCAACCAATGGAAGAATTATGGGTCTTCTTGAGACACTCCACCTCTTTTTCCCATTCGAGAGATGGGATTTAACAGGTCCCATGGAAAGACTACACCAGAGGCGGCTCCTTCGCAATGGGGAAGGAGCGACGCCCCACTGTCTGAGCCATCAGCTGAAAAATTAAACAATATTTTAATGTCGCTTTATTTTTCAACTGCTGGCTAAGCAAGTAGGTGCAGGGAGGGGTGGGGCTGGTCCATGAGAGACGGGAGAAGAGGGAGTGGAGTCAGTGTGCACTAAGTGTACATGTCAGTTTGGCCGGCCCTCTTAGTCCGGCCAAACTGACATGCGCACTTAGGTTTCTCCAACCCGGCTGTGTAACACAGCTGGGTTGAAGAAACTGCACAGAACCCAGTGCACTGTCTGAGCGGCGGAGCAAGATGCTCAGATCAATCCTGACGCTGCTGTCATGGCCATAGCATAAGAGCAGTGCCAGGATTGCTGGGGAGCTTCTGCTGGTGGCCCAGGGAATGCTGGGACACTAACACAATAGCAGGAAGGGGATCGAGGTTGGTGTTTGCGGCAGCAGGTACGTTAAAAAAAAATATATATATTTTATTCCCACCCTCGTACACTCACCCCCCGCCCCTCCCCTTGAGATTTGTAGTGGCCGCCACTGGACTACACCATTTTTTACCATTCAAGGTGGTACATCAAGAGAGGGGAATTGCTAGGGCTCCTGGAGAAAATCCTCCACTACTTTCCATTCAGGAGAAGAATTGATAGGACTGTGCCTCTTTTCCCCTCTCATGGGAGTAGAATTGACAGATCACCTGGAAGACACTTCGCCTCTTTTTCCCACCCTCTCAGGGAAGAACAGATCTTTCTGTGGCACTATTGCCCTGCCCCGAATCTACACATGTCCACAAATATTTGTGTCAAAAGGAAGTTAATTTTGTCTGATGAGGGCCACAATCTACTCCGCAGTGAAGTGAAGGAAGCTCTTCTTTCCCATTTCTAGAAGCAGATCACTCACTGCAAGCTCACTCGCAGCTCTGTGTTCATCACATGGCCGAGGCCACCGAACAGATAATAAAAGTCATGAAAATAGAATAGTCAATAGGATCAAAATAATGCATGTAGACACAGTCGATTAATGAGCCACTGGGATGTGTCCACCTGCCAAGTATCCAGGAAGGTGTGTGTTTTTCCAGGTGTTTGCTTGTACCGATGACTGACAGCTTTTGGAGGTTCTGCGCTCTGTCAGCCCTGAAGAGTGAGATCCCACATAACCACGCATGATTAATTATGCAGAAATGACAGCAGCATATTGAACGAAGCGAATAGCTTCCAACAGTGGGATTCCAATTAACCTGAATTTCTCTCTTGATTGTGGTCCAATTAATGCGAGCTGTGCGGTGTCAGAAGTGGAGACCTGGGTATTAGAATAATTGAATTTTTTCCTGCACCGCCAAACCAGTGAGGGACTGCCCAGAAAAATACTTGCTGTCACGATGCTCTGCCTTCAAGAAGCGGCAGGAATTGCATTGCTCAGTGGGTTAATGAACAAAACACCCTCAGAAGATATAGTGATTCTGTTCATGGACGTCAGTTCATGCCAGGTATAGCGGAAGTGACATCACACGCCCTCTTTATGCAGGTGACCAACACATTTATATTCCCAAAATGCTTGCAGTATGATTTTAGAGCCATGGCTACGTTAAACAGTGTCTGTGGCTGGTCGCAACTGACTACAGCTTTCATCGCAATTTTTATTTTGTTGGTCAGAAATGCTTTTCTAATAATGGTGTGCCAATCTACACTGGGTGTGGCCCTTCTACCCTTTTTGGGGCTGAATAACTTATAGCTTCATGTGCATGGTATCAATACGATAACTTGATTTTACCTTCATGCACATTGCCTACAGGACCAGGCCCTTTTTCTGAATGGCCATGCCCAGAATTGTGCCTTCTGTTGCTGAACCCGTTTGAGTTGGCATTAGGACTCTTTGCACTTTAACCCCACTAACCAGTGCTAAATGCTTGTGCTCCCTCTCTAAAACATGGTACAATTGGCATCTACCTGATTGGTATATTTACAGTAGTTTACTTGTAGGTCCCTAGTAGATGGTACTACATGTGGCCTGTAATTTAAACGGTACTAGTGGGTCTGCAGCACTCATTGTGCCACTCACTAAAGCATGTCCCACTTTAAAACATGTGTCATGCCTGCCATTGCAGCCCATAGCGCAGCTTTACACTACCACTCACTTTGGCCCAGCAAAATAAACCTTTGTCAGGCCTAAACCTTTATTTCAATACTTACAGTTCACCTCTATGGTAGGCCCTGAAGGCCTTATACGCCTTTAGGGCAGGGTGCAATGCATTTAAAAGATAGGCTATGTGGACTTAAGTTTCACATGTCCTGGGAGTTAAAAAAAACACCCTAAAGATGTCTTTCACTGTTGGAAAGCCTGTCTCAATCATTGACTAGCACTGGTTACCTTATTACATGTAATACAATACAATGTGATATCCGTGGATTCATAGCAAATATATGTATGCTGTTTACACTCAAATGAATTATATTTTTTAATCCTTTTTACTGGTAAATTGGAGTTTAAGTTAGAATTCTGATAATACACCTTTAAAAGATTGCCATTTTTTGTCCCAATCATTTGTGCCTTCTGCCACTGTCCTGGGTCACATGGTTGTGAATGGCTCTGCTGTTGGAGTTTGTGTATTGCTTTCAAACAGTAACACAAAGGGCGCTTAGGTGTGGACAGGATGGCTGGGGGACAAGCTGTATCCTGCCTGACTTACTCTTCAAGGGGCTTTGCCTCCCACACACACACTAAGGAACCTGAAACCAGGCCTGCCCTGCCTTTTGTTACCCAGAGCTAGGTTTGGAACCTTTACAGGGGAAGAAGAAGAACCTTGCAGAACCAGATGTGGGAGTAGGGCAGGGAAATCCGGCCACCTAATGCTGGCACCAGGTAGAACTATTGGATCTCCTGTGGAAGAGCTGATGTTCAACACTTTTCCCACTGCTTCTCCACACCACAAGTGCAAGCACCATGAATCCATGAGCTGAGAAGCTTTTGCTTCTGGCAGTCTAGCCCTCTATCTCTTCCCGTCTAGCCCTCTATCTCTGCCCACTGCCAATACCATGTGCCTTCTGAGATAATATGTTCACACCTTGTGGAAATTGGTGAAGATGACTCTAATAACCCTTTCTGGCCACATGAGGCACTTCTCTGATTTGGTGAACGATTGTTTGGATGCTTCATAAAAGATTCTTAAATGTGATCTGAATTCGTCTCACACGATGTGCCAATCCATGGCTGCATAAGCCACACTCCTCAGTCTTGTCTGGATGTATTCCATAGGCTTGTCAGGAGATGTCCGACTACCTTGATGGGCATGCCCTTTGAATGCAGAAGACTGTTTGGTGAGCAAGCCAACCCTCTGTGGTGATTTAAAAATAGCTGCATGCTCGCTGTGCCTTGTCTTGCCAGCCAAGCAGTTTTCCAACAATACCACTGCTTCTAGGGGTTTTCTGGAGACCAACACTCATGGCAGCACAACCTTTCCAGCCAATCCAGACCCTGAAACAGCTTTATTGCTCTTTTCAAGGGAGAGGTTGATCCAAAGGACCCCAGAAGAAGAAAGCAGCAATTCCAGTTTCTGGACATTTGGGAGACAATCATGCTCCAGCTTATCTGGAGTGGATATGCCCTACCATTCCTGTCCTCTCCCCCTGACCGACCACCTTTTGCAAGGTAGTGCTCCCCAGCATGTCTGAAGTTTGAATACGAAGGTTCTCATTCTGTTACATAAAGAGGCCATAGAAATGTTGCGTCTGGTGGAGGGGCATGGGAGTTTACTTCCTATATTTCTTGTTTCTCAAGCAAGACAGTGGTCTGAGACTGTTGCTTGACTTCAGGCTGTTAAACATTTTTGTTCAGCAGTAAAAGTTCTCCATCATGCCTATTTCCATCTCACAGTTTTCACCACTCTTGGGCATTACCTCTGCTTCCCAGTATTGCCAATTTGATCCCAGCATTACCAATTTGCTGTACTACCACTTGGTCTCAGGACTGCTTTGCCAGACTTCCTCCCGGTGTTGTCTATGGTGTCGGTTTCATTCAGGAGTCTACATATTTGTATATTTAGACAACTAGCTGATGAAGACAGGTCACCTGTGCTGGTCTCATACCATTTGAAACCCTAACTCTTTGTCATTGCCTGGGCTTCTCCATTATTGTTTAGGCATCGCTCCTCACCCAGAGACTGAGCTTCATTGGCAGAGTGCGGGACATGACCTGTATGAGGGCTTTTCCTCTGCCTTAGTGAATGTTGAATATTCTGGATATGATTCCAATGTTTCATAATTCAAATCTGATCCCCTTCCACAGGTTCCTGATTTATTAGGCTTGATGGCCTATTCATTGTGAACACCAGATGACAAATGAGGTCCCTTCATTGGCACCTAAGGAGATAATGGGTCCAGCGTCTGTGGAGTCACTTGGCTCATGTAGAGGTCCTTCTGCCATCTGAACCTCCAATTGAGATTTGCCCCTTCAGTGTCACAGAGAGTTAGCCCTTCAGTCTACTGCACAGGCCTTCATTGTTACATATGCATTCTTGTTGGGCTGGGACACTGATTGAGGGGAGATTATGGTGTGAGAGCCTTGCTCTATGTTCCAACAATGAATACACAGCAATGTCCTGAAGTTATGGACAGACTGCCTTGGCTGAAGGCCTTTCTTCCCTTCATGAAGAGGCATGTTGTTGAGGTCCTTTCAGACACAACCACCACTGCCCACTACATCAACAAGGAGGATAGTTTGGGTCCCTGGACCCTGTGTTGGGAGACATAATAGTTGTGGCAGTGGACTCTGCAATGAGGCATTTGCTGGTGGTGGTGCAGCTGGTTGGCATGCCAAATGTGATGGTCAATGGCTTAATTCACCTGACCCTAGAGAATCAGGAATGGGAGCTTCATTCTGAAGTGACTGAAATGAAATTTTCCTTATTTGGATGGCTTTATCCAAACCCTTTTTCAACAGCTCCAAGCAGGAAATGCCCTCTGTTTTGTACCCTGCACATCCCTGCTAATGGTTCCCAAGGGATACCTTACAGAATACCGGATATTAATTGATCACAAGGTATGTTGTACGAGTCCCACAATCCACAGTGTTGGACTTCGCCCTCTCTGCAGTGTCACCACCAGACCTTTTGCCTTCATCCTCCTATTTTTTTCTAAATTCATTTTTGTTGGCCTTAGGACTCTGTGCATTTTACCACTACTAACCAGTGCTAAAGTGCTTTATCTTCACTCCCTAAAATATGACAACACTAGCTTACACCTGATTTAATTTGCTTATAAGTCCCTAGTAAAGTGGTAAATCTCATCAGGGTTTGTAAACACTAAGTAAATGCATTTACAATTACAGTATTATAATATCCCAAGGGCCTGTAAATTAAATGCTTCTAGTGGGCCTGCAGCCCGTATTGTTTTGTGCACCAAAGTAGCCCCTTAAAACATGTCCCAGGTCTGCCATTGCACACTGAATGCAGTTTTAAGCTCCCAGTTCGTCTTGTTAAAATAAAACCCTTGCAAATCCTTAAACTCCCCTTTTATTACATATACGTCACCCCTAAGATAGGCCCTAGGCAGCCCAAGTGGCAGGGTGCATTGAAACTAAAAGGTTGGGCATGTATGTTTATGTTTTACATGTCCTGGTAGTGAACTCGTTTTACTGCTGTGAGGCCTACCTCTTCCATGGGATAACATTGGATTGCCTTACTACATTTAATAATTGCTAAATTTTGATTGGGAGCAGGTAAACATTTCATGATTGCTGTCCGATAAATTGTAATTGAAAATCCTCTTTTAGGGTAAACGCTGATTTGAAGTTACAATTTTGAACATGTCACTTTCAGAAAGTTGACATTTTCCTGCCCTAGCTATTTTGTGCCTGTTCCTGGGTCACATAACTGGGTGTAGTTGACAGTTGGACTTTGTCTGCTCCTCCCAGACAGCTACACAATAGAGGGATTAGGTAGATAGGGTATCACCGGCAGGATGGAGGGGTGGAGCTGATCACAGCCCCACTTGCAAATCGACAGGTTGTGCCCTGCCTTCACACAAAGGACTTCTCACTACTTCATTGTTCAGGCAGACAGGCTGGGGCAAGGGAAGCAGGAAACTCTAAGCACTTCTGAGGGAATTGTGTAGAAACGTCTCCTACTTCAGAGATGGCACAAGGTATAAGACCCTCAAACCCACTCTTTAGTTCACTTTCAGAACTTGCGGAAGGACTCTCAGACTGCATACTGCTGTTGCCTGCTGTGTACTTCAGAAGACTGCTTTGCTGCACCTGGAAATACTGCTTTGCTGCCTAATCCATGCCTTGACACCTCAGAGGCCTACCCTGCTTCTTGAGCCCTGTTTCATTTCTTGTACCCAGGACCACCAGAGTGACTCCAAGGACTTGTTGGCAGGCCTCCCAATTAGAGCTTCAGGGGCAGAAAAGGCTCTGACTATCTTGAACCTGCATGTGGGCCCAGCCTGAGTGAGTCCCAAACCTCCAGGTGGTACCTCCCCAGTCTTTGACCCTTGTGAATGGCCTTAAAGGTGCCCAGATAGCCAAAATCCCAAACGTGGGACTTTCTGACTAAAAACTGCTCTGAGAAACGAGTGGGGAGAGGGATCAGCCTGCTCATTTATCCAACCAACGTGCATCACTGGTCAGCCTGACCTCACGGCAGCTCCTGCTAAGTTCTTCTTCTTCAGCAGACCTTCAGAGAAGAAGTATCCGACCTCGCGGAATCCTCATTGGCTATACCCTCCAGCCACATCAGCTGGAGATTTTCAGCTTCCAAAAATGTTTCAGAACGTAGAAACTTCACTGTTACTTTGTCCAGCAGCTCCCCAACGATGACGCCTCCCCTTCGGACACCATCTGCAGCCTTTACCTGCTGAACTTCTATCTTCTCAGACACTCTTTGCTGAAATTTCTTCTAAGTCTGAAGGTAACATCAATGAGGCCCAATCCTTGTTTTGTACCCGACTTGCACTTCACTATGACCCAGTCTTGCATTACTAGATGTCTCCGGTTTGCTCTTTGATCTTTTAGGTGCTAGTTTTTACCTTAAAATGTGAAAATACTTAACTCAATTTCTACTGATTGGATTCTTGTCATTTTGGTCTCAAATAATGTATTGGAATTTACTCTGTTTATCTAAATTGGCGTGGGAGTAGTGTTTTCAAGTTAGTCATATTTATATGTTGCAAAAATACTTTTCACATTGCCTCCAAGTTAAGCCTGACTCTATTTGTGCTAGACTACCAGAGGTTTAAGCAAGGGTTCATTTAGGTACTTTTGTGGTTCACCCTGACAAGGATTGTGGCTGTGGCTTTAGCAGGGTTAACAATCCACTCAACCAACACCCAATTTGTAACACACAGGCTTAGGGTCCTTTGAGGCTCATCTTTTTGACATCATACACTTTCCATTACTCATCAGGTTTTTACAGTCCCAACTGTGACAGGGCATTTGAGTGCCCACTCTGCCTCTTCTGTTTCTTTCTGACCAACCTATAACTTGCTGAACCTAAGGGTCGTAGTTGCCACCTGAAATATGGAATCAATAGTCACTTTCTCCCATAGGTTCAGTGAGTTACATGCTCTGTTGGTTCATCTGTTGGTTTATCTACTAGTCACTGATGTCTGTCCTTTCTATTGAAAGTGGTATCTGCTGCCACAGTCTGTAAGTCGTTCATCTTTTTTTCCTACCTCTCATCCTTCCAAGCAGGAGGAGAGATTCCAAAGACTAGATCCCAGTGTGCTGTCTCATTCTATATTAAATATATGGACAGGACTGGATGGATGATCGGGGCTTCACAGGCTTCGCTGGAGATCTGAATGTAAGGGTGTTATGACCTGCTGTGGCCTGGTGAAGAAAGACGCTTTTTCTGGTCTCCGTGCCCACTCCATGGCTGCTTCTTCTGCAGTCGCTAGAGGTGTACCGATGACAGGCATTTGGCCGGTTGCTGCTTGGTCTTCTCTGCATACGTTTCCCGAACATTACTGTCTGACAACTCCGACCTTGACATATATTTTGCTATGGCTGCCTTGCGTGTCTTTGTTGGTGACTCAGCACCCTACTCTTGAAAGTCACCTGCCCTGAGGTATTGCTTTGGGACTCATTCATAAGTTCATCTATATTTTGCCAATGCTGTGTCATGTGACTGTGGGAAGAAGTATCAATCAGGAGAAAAAGTTACAGAATAATATTTCTGGTGAATACTGTATCTTTCTGCTGGATCCTCACCACCTCCACGCTTCTTCTTTGTACCAGTCTCTATACTATCCCAAGGCATGCATTGATTTTTCTGCTTTCATTGTCTGCTGTACATATGTTTTTGTTCCACCACAGACACCTCGTAGAGTTCAGAAAATAGAAGGCACTGACAGGAGAGCACCAGACAGCGGCTTCCATAACACCATGTTGACGCATCCTACATGGACGGAGCCTCAACTGGAGTCGACTGGCTCCAACTAGTGACGCAGAAGACCTATTGCTAGGGATAAGTTTTGCAGATAAAGGCAGGTGCCAGGAGGATATTCACAAGGTTAGGAATAAGGAGGATGGTCCAGTATTCACCAATAATAATATTACTATAAGTTTTTAATTATGACTGGCAGATGTAATCAACCAATCATTATATGAGTGACGCCCGTGGGCTGATCAACATGTTAAGGTAACGGGGCAGAGGGTACCTCAGCAAGTTCTGAAGGAGGCAGTTTATCTTTTCATGTTTTCAATAGAAAGCACACACTTTCTCGACCTACCTCACAATACAGTGCCTCTTCAGACAGATGCTGTACTGCCATTTGATAAAGTTTGTTTTGACCAATGACTTTGTGTTTCACCACTGCGCATATTAGTTGCTCAATGTTCACCAGTAGCACATGGTATGTTTTGTTCAGTTGAGCCGCCTATGGGCTTTGACATGGCATTAGCCATTACTTTCTGTATTCAGTTTAGCCGCCTATGGGCTTTGACATTGCATTAGCCATTACATTCTGTATTCTGCCTATTGGCTTTGACATGCTGTATCCAGTCTAGCCGCCTATTGGCTTTGACATTGCATTCCTATTGACTTTGACATGATGTATTCAGTTTAGCTGCCTATTGACTTTGACATGCTATTAGATATTCTGCCTATTGGCTTTGACATGATATCATATATTACATTTTGTATTCAGCTCCACTGCCTATTGGCTTTGACATGATATCATGTATTACATTTTGTATTCAGCTTAACTGCCTATTGGCTTTGACATGATCTTATACATTGCATTTTGTATTCAGCTCAGCTGCCTATTGGCTTTGACATGATATTATACATTGCATTTTATATTCAGCTCAGCTGCCTATGGGCTTTGACATGATATTATACATTGCATTTTATATTCAGCTCAGCTGCCTATTGGCTTTGACATGACACTAGACATTGCATTTGATATTTAGGTTAGCTGCCCATTGCCTTTAACGTGGAGTTAGACATTGCAGTTGAGAATCCAAGCTGTATTTTTCCAAGCTGTGTTTTTGCACAAGATGAACCAAGATGTTTTGTTCTCACAGTAGACTAGACATGATAAGAGAGAGTACATGGGTGTTGTTCTCTCTGCTTGAGCTTGGGAACAGGAGTAGTCTTGGAGACCTGGCCAGTCTCCAAAAGGCTTGCTCAGTTTCCCAGGTCTGAGAGGAGGGGGCACACCTTTGTAACGAATGTAACAGGCTGCAGAGAGTCAGATTCGAATCTGCCGGACCTCGTGCTGGAGCTTGGCGCAGGCTGCCAGCAATCCCGTGTGGGTAGATGAATCTCTCTTTCTCGCGGCTGACAGGGGTCATCAGCTTGCAGACCTTAGAAAGATGAAGCTGTGAATAGTTCCCACACGGTGAAGTATTTGTTTTGCTTTGCATTCAATATCTTATAAATATAACCTGCTGTGTATATTGCAAACTGATATATTTTGTTTGATTAACGCGGACTTGAAAGCTACTAATTCGTCATTCATAAATATTGTGGTTGGGGAAGAATTAACAACAATAAAAGTCTTCTTTGACCTCAGAAGTGCATTTCTGTTGTGTTATGTTAGTGCTTAGAAACTAGATAAGAGGAAAGCACCACAGATGCTTCATTGCACAAGTGGTTTGGAGCATACGATTTGAATTCCGTCACACAAGGAGCAGCTAACACCTACCTGGGAGCACCATACCCAATGTATCTCCTGCAGTGGAAAAAGAATTGATACTTCCTGTGTTGCCTGTAGACATCCCGCAATATAATACTTGCTGCTTAGATGTGAACGTGTTGATGGACTAACAATGCACGAACTTTGCATTTTAATTGCATGGTCCGGTTGCCATAGCTCTGGCGCTGACGCATTACAAGATGGTACTTAGTTCCTGATTTCCCGTAAGCCTCTTTTGATAACATGGGAAAGCACATTGCACGTCACCCGCTCTCCAGGTGCCAGAGCATGTGCAATTTATTCTGGCAGTGACAGCATGATTGGGGGGCATTCTTGTAGAGATTAGAAGCTTTGTAAACACAACAAATCTGGCCTAATGCACAAGTTGCATAGAAATGAAGCTCAGGAGCTCCCAGTGGCGCGAATCAGAAACTGGCAGATGGGATAGAGGAAAACTGGTCTATAAGGAGCGAGTGTAGTAGTAAGATAGGCTTCCTGAAAGGAACCTCGTGAAGTGACCAACCCTATCTCCCTAGCACTACCTTTTCATCTTGCCATTCCCTCCCACCACAGCCTTCATCCACTGGTTCAATGGTTTTTCCCCCACCCCTTATTGCTGGGTTTCCACTCTCTAAATCGGCATTCAAATGTAAACTGACGAGGCAACACTTTGGCAACACCGCGTTCCCTCTTAGTAAAACTCTGGACCAGGTGTCTCCAACCAGTCGAACATTCCCTCTTGGTAAAACTCTGGACCAGGTGTCTCCAACCAGTGGATCGTGAGCTACTTGTTGCTCCCAGACCCCTTCAGAATAGCTCACAGCCTGGAGTTCGTTTTTAAATAAACACAAGGTCACATGTTTTCTTTTAAAGTTAAGGCAAGGCTGTGTTTATTTTACATTAATATCACCAGGCTGCAGATAGAAGGGCCTGATAAGGAGCAGTGCTGGAGTCAGATCTATGACCCAGGTCACAGAGGTGAAGAATTGAAGCACTAAGGTATTTAACATTTAAATAAAAGTCCTTGTTAACTCAGTATTGGAAGTGAGAACAAAATACTGTTTCTCAATGCTTTTAAATCAAAGAAAACGAAAATGAAATGTTACCTTATATTTAAGTTAACTTTTCATTTTAATTTTCTCAAATTATTTTTCAAAGTGTTGCATTTACAAACAGCAGGTCTCTTGCTCCCAATGGCCATTAGAACACTGTGGAATATTTATAACTGAAAATGCAATCATTTTGTAAATGGGAGAAATGTAAAGTGCAGAAAAATGTTCCAATTATTAACATTTTTTCACTTTAAGTTTCTACCATTTAAAAACATGTTGTATGTTTGTGTTATACTTGTAACAGTGCCACATATGGCAAAATGTATGCCCTGTGCCACAAGTACATACAACACCAGCTCTCAGTTACCCATACACAAATTTCCCATTCATATGCACACATGTACATACATCTCCAAAGACCACGCTCTCACTGACACATGGCAGCCCTGAATAGTTGCCCTAGTCAAAGTATTTTGTTCAAACCATAGCATATGGCTCTATGAACATAAAGCTTAAAGTCAAGGACGTTTGGCCTGGGGGTGTCTGGTAATAATGGACAAATTGTTTAGCCTTTGGTAGCTCACAATGATTTTCACTGATCAGAAGTATCTCTTGCTACAAAAAAGATTGGAGACCCCTTCTTTGGACACTTCTAACGGGGTTGTTGGGAGTTCTGTAAAGCAGAAATACTGCCATGAGTTGACAGGTTCTGCACCGCAAACCTTGTGGATCTCCACCCCCATTTTAAGTGGGGTAAGAGCGGGTTTCCAGAGATGTTAATCCTGTACCCTGGGGCTTATCTGCCACACAGTCACCATTTCTCAGTGGCAGTAGGTCTGCCCCATTTAAGGTCAGGCTTCAACTGCTGATTTTTCATAGCAAGCAGGGACTGGGCAGGAAAATGTAAAAATGTTTGTGGCATGTGTACGTAGAAAACACCATAGAGCTAGAGGGTGCTTTTTATTTGAATTTCAGCAACAAATCAATACTTTGGGAGTTTGTTGCTGAAAAGGAAAGGAAAATTCCAAGCATGGCGATTCAACATGATGGCTCACTCATCACTGAGCTGTGTTGAAAAGTGCATCGGCCAAGCCAGAATATGCACTGAAAGATACACTCTATCTGAGAGAGACTTCTAGTTGCAGATTCCTTACCTTAGAATTTCCCCAGGCTTCTGACTGGATCCAGAGATTTTTCTTCTACGAGTACCCTTGCGCGTTGTCAAGTGGAGTCGGTTGACTCTGCACCTCTCATTGGCGTTGTGGTCACTGTGATGACGTTGCGGTCGTATGTAGGCGTCACCCCGGCACGCAGACATCAGTTCTTTTCTTTCTGCGCCAGCCTACACGCAGTTCCAGAGAAGAGCTACCCTCATTCGCTTTTTGACTGACTTTTTGACCCTTTGGTCAAACTTTTTTGACATTCATGGTGCGTCGAGATGTCTTCCTGTAAGACCAGATTCCTGTCACCGCATGAAGTCGGTGACGGATCCACATGTTGTGTGCTTATGGTGCCTGGAGCACGAAGTCATGCTCCGACTGCTGGGCCATGAACCCCAAGGCTTTGAGAGAGCAGTCCCTAAAGCTCATGGCGGCCCAGCAGTCAGCTCCATGCCTCCTTCTATCCCAGTCTCACTCAAGAGGAAGGTCACAAGACCGTTCACGGAGCCATCACCACTCATCCTCATCCCAGTCCAAGTCCTCAGGATATTCGATTCATAAGAAGAAAAAGTTGAAGAAGAACAGGTGTTCTTCGACATCAGCCCGTCTCTCGGCCAATGTGATGCAGGAGGAGCTGTGCCCTTCTAGACCTCCGTCGTCGGAGCCTGCTTCTGGGTTAGCTTCGCGCCTCCCTGAGTTTCCTGGAGCTGGAGCCACCCCTGCCCAACTCAGGGAGTTTTATGAGGCTATGCACCTCATATTTGGGCAGACTGACCCTCCTGTGATGCCCTCAGGGCCAGTAGGGTCGGCGGGGGCCCCTTGGGTTCTGCACCTGCGGCTTCTGCCTTGACTCCGGAGGGCACCCCAAGACCCATTTCCAGATCCGAGCCAATGCAGGTTATCCCATTGTGACCTCCCCTAGCTCCGGTGCAGAAGTCGATGCTCCCGGCGTTGGTTGGGCCCATAATAATTGTCGATCCCATACTCATTCCCGACTCTTCCCTGGAGTAGGAATGACGTCACCCGATGCCGATTCCAACTTCGATTGGGGATATTTCTTCCCAGATTGGGTTCTGACCCTTATACCTATGGGTATGGGTATGGTGAGAGTATGGAAGGGTTGCTGGACCCTCTAGAATAACAGCTTGAAGATCCTTATGTAGACTGGGCTCAGGAATTGGGTGAAGCCAGTGGTTGGACATCTCTGTGACTCTGGCATGCTTTCTTCCCCTACTATGGCTACAGAGGAGGGAGGCTCCTACTCAAAGGTGGTTCGAAGAGCAGCAGAGGTCCTAGGCCTCACGCTGCCTGCAGTGGAGGCCAGGACTAACCTCCTGACTGGGGTGCTTCAGCACAGGTCTTCCACATCTGAACCCCTATTGCCCTTCAATGTTACCCTAATTGTTGACCTGTTGGGGTCTAAACCCAGCATAGCGTCTCCTGTCACAGGTCAATTGCCCGCTGCCGTCCGCCTGCACCTAACAACCCTAAATTCCTGACCCAACACCCCATGCATGGGAGCTTAGTCGCTCAGGCTTCTTCTTCTTTTGGCGCATTCCCTTCCTCACCTCCGAACAGGGAATCAAAACGACTGGACCAACTTGGGACGAAAATGTTCTCTTCCTCTAGTCTGCATTGCGGTCTGTGAACATTGCATGCCTTCTGTACTTTATGGGATACAGTTGTGCAAGTGCTGCCACAAGTCCCAAAGGAGGCCCGGGCCATTTTCTCCCTAGCTGTTTCTGACAGGAGAGATGCAGCCAAGTTTATGAACCGATGTGGCGTGGACACCACCGACTCACTGGGCAGATCGGTTGCATCGATAGTGATCCTTCGATGCCATGCTTGGTTTAGAATGTCTGGCTTTTCAGGGGATGTCCAGCACTCACTTATTGACATGCCCTTCGATGACACCCGTCTCTTCGAAGACAAAGTGGGCTCGGCACGTGAGTGCTTTAAGGAATCCCTGATTACTGCTTAGTCCCTTTGCCACACAGTTGCTCCTCGCCCCCTCAGTCCACTTTTCACGCCATTCATGGCTAAGGAAGGGGTGCCAAACCGCATCCATTTCTCTCCAGCCTCTGTGCCATGCATGCTGCTCACCCTCTGCATGGCCGAGGACGTGGGATCCAACAACGTCCCTATGGATCAGGGAGCCAGTGGTCGGCCCAGTCTACCTCGATCTACCCCCTACCCTCACCCCCCCACCCTACTGCAGCCTCCAAACCTTCCTAGTCCATCATCCCTTCACAGACCAGTTGGAGGCAGGATCCACCATCACCTGCCCCACTGGAAGTCATCACGACAGACAGGTGGGTTTTGCAAATAGTCCGAAGGGGCTGCTGCCTCCCCTTCGAGACTACCCCTCCTGCAGTGCCACCATCTTATGACTGGATGATGGAGGATCACTTGCCACTTCTTAGTGAGGAGGTTATAGTTCTCTTGGCCAAGGGAGCCCTTAAGGGTGTCCCTGTGCCAGAAGTAGGTTGTGGTTGTTATTCCTGCTACTTTCTGGTGCCCAAAAAGGACAAGGGCCTCCGCCCTATCCTAGACCTCCAGTCCCTCAATCTCTTCCTCAGGCCCTTTCTACCCTGGACCTTGGAGACTGGATGGTAGAGTTGGGCTTGCAGGACGCCTATTTTCACATTCCCGGCCTGCCTGCCCACAGACGTTCCTCGCGGTTTCTGGTAGGTCACAAGCACTTTCAGTTCAGTCTTACTAGCACCCTTTGGGTGTTCACCAAAGTGATGGCAAGGGTCGCAGCTCATCTGCTCGGGCTAGGGGTTCCAGTCTTTTCTTACCTCAACGACTGGATTTTGTAGGTGGGCTCGCCCCAGGCTGTCATCTCCCATCTCCAGACAACGGCAAACCTCCTGCTTTTGCAGGGATTCACTATAAACATGCCGAAGTCACACCTGAATCTCTCTTAGAAACTCCCTTTCATCTGAGCTGTTCTGGACACAGTGCAATTTCGGGCCTGTCCTCCAGAGAGGTGAGTGCAGGATAGTCAGGCTATGATACCGATGTTTCAGCCTCTATCCCGGGTTTCGGTGAGACTGACTCTGAGGATGCTGGGCCTCATGGCCTCCTGCATCCTGCTGGTCACACATGCCAGATGGCATAAGCGTGCTCTGCAGTGGGACCTGAAGTTCCAGTGGGCACAGCATCAGGGGAAGCTCTCCAATATGGTCCAGATTTCGGAGGGAACTGCGCAAGATCTACAGTGGTGACTAACGAGCCAAGATTGGGCCAGGGGCAGATCCCTATCCATTCCCCAACCAGATCAGACCAGATCAGACAGAAGTGACAGATACGTCACTCCTGGGTTGGGGCGGCCACATGGTAGAGGCAGACATCAGAGGCTCACATCAACCTTCTGGAGCTCAGAGCAGTCAGGCTTGCATTGAATGCATTCCTTCCCCCTCTCAAAGGGAACGTGGTGCAGATGTTCATGGACAACACCACCGCCATGTGGTACTGCAACAAGCAAGGCGGGTGGGGTCATGGACCCTTTGTCTCTGGACATGGCTGGTCAGGGCATATTCCTGGTGGTTCAGCGGCAGAGCAGACAAGCTGTCAATGCATGGTTGATCACGAATTCTATCTCTATCCGGAGGTGGTTCCAGGTTTCCTTCAGCAGTGGGGAGAGCTTCGATTAAATCTGTTCTCCTCCGCATAGAATGTGCAATGTCAGTTGTTTTGCGCGTTGGAGTTTCCAAGGTGGCACTCACACAACAACGCTTTGCACCTGATCCTTACCTCATGTGTACTCCTTTTGAGACTCTTCATAATTGTCCTCTGCGACTCCTCACCTTAAAAATGGCCTTCTTTGTGGCCATCATTTCTGCATGGAGAGTGAGTGAGCTACAAGCTCTTTCTTCAAACAAAGCCACCCTTCATCTCTGTCCATCCTGACAAATTGGTGCTTCGTACTAGGGCCTCTTTCCTCCCTAAAGTGGTCACTCCCTTTCACGTAGGCCAATCCATCACCTTGCCTACTTTTTACACACCACCACATCCTTCTTGTGAGGAAGAAAGACTCCACTAGCTGGATCCAAAAAGAGCTTTGGCATTCTACCTAAATCAAAGACTTCTGGGTGGACGATCAATTCTTTGTGGGTTATGTTGGTGCGAAGAAAAGGACTGATGATGCAGAAGAGAACCATCTCCAGGTGGGTTGTTCTCTGCATCAAAATGTGCTATGCTTTGGCTAAGAAGCAATCTCCTGATGGTTTTCATTCTCACTCCACCAAAGCAACAACTGCATCCACTGTGTTAGCACGCAGAGTTCCAGTCCTGGACATCTGCCAGGCAGCAACGTGGGCATCCCTGCACACATTCACCAAACACCACTGCCTGAACAGTCCTGTCTGCAGGGATGGCTATTTTAGACGTTCAATCCTGCAGGACTTCCTAATATGATCTTGGTTCACAGACCCTCCTCCGGGGATAGTATTTCTTGGGTATCTATTCTAAGGCAAGGAATCAGCAACTAGAAGTCTTTATCAGATGAACAAGTTACTTACCTTCAGTAACAAATTATCTGGTAGAGACATATTATAGTTGCAGATTCTTTACCGACCCACCCATCCTCCCCGCTCTGCGAACTGATTTCTAGGGACAGGGTCTCCCTTTCAGGGTCCTAGTTCTGGCGCACCAGTCTCAGTGCTCTTCATGGCTCCATGCTTCTGGCGTGGAAAGTCGTGAAATAAACCTGCCCTCAGTGCGCGGGGGTGGCGCCTATATACAACCGCAACATCATCACAGCAATTATGATGCCAGTGACGGACACGGAGTCGACGGATGCCACTCGACGGCGCGCAAGATTACTGCTCGAAGAAAAATCTCCGGCTCCAGTGTGGCGCCTGGGGAAATTCTAAGGTAAGGAATCTGCAACTAGAATATGTCTCACCAGATAATTTGTTACTGAAGGTATGTAACTTGTTCAATAACAGAGGTCCTCACCAAACAGTGGTGTCTTTCTAGCTATGGCAGGAGGTCCACCACATGAGGAGAGCGACCGAAGGCAAAGGCTGCTGCCAGGCCTCAACCCCTGCAAGATTTCAAAACAAGGCAGCAGTAGCATGCTTAAAAATCAAAGCAGAGAAATCTCTGGCCTTGAAAGCACTCCACCAGCTGCCACTAGAGTAAAGAGTTAAGTTTGTGGCCCTTTGCATAATGTATATTGACAGGCCCTAAATTAACTGAGAAATCTTGCAGCACATTATTCCCAGTGGCTTAGTAGAGGTGCAATGGACCCTAATGCAAGCAGGGAAATGTGGCGGCCAATTCTCTTGTTTGGTGGTGAAAGAAACAGCCACGTATTGTGGTGAAGTGAGCCACTCACACCACGCGGTACTGGTACAATTATGTCTGCTGCACTATTGATAACTTTGCCCGATTACTATCTGGTCAAGAAACTTTGTTCCCTCAACACCCACTTGAGCAGACAGATGATACTCAAGAGAAATGGAGACACATGGAGAATACTGAGCTTGACCGTGAACCACACTTTGGAATAACCTGGACACTTGTCTTTAGCCACAAGAAGAACTTCTCCAGTTCAGAACAGATCTAAAAATGTGTGTTTTCCATCAGGCATTGAGCTGCTAGCAGTATCGTGAAGGGGCTCCTCCGCTCTCCGTTGAAGTAGGATCCCTACAGCAATAATGAGGCCCTTTATGGCACTTCTCAAAACTCATAAATAAATCAATACTGTGCGTTGGGCCACCAGTGTAAGCCCTGGAACCTGGGATGTGTGAGTGTAATGGGAATGTTAGTCATTCCTAGAGGTGGGCGAGCCACCGAGAGCTCGAGCCGCACGCCCGGCTCTGGCTCAGCCCAAGGTCCTCTTGGACCTTCAAGGTCAGAACGAGAGGGACTTTTATGGCAGTTAATGTGGTCTAGTAGTTAGAACTGCCGACCTTGGAACTTAAGAACTAGGTTTGAATCCCAGCCTTGCTTCAACATCTTGCAAATCCAAATCTGGGCAAATTGCTTAATCTGTTGTTGCCAGAAATCATTTAATCCGGATCTGTTGTGAAGGGCTCCTATACTGTTGGGTCAGGTTACCGCTATGAAAAACTGCCATAAAGGCGATGCATTAAACATGGGTGTGAGAGAGAGATGCCTATCCTGCGCTTAAATTGCACATCGGGAAAGCAGAAAACCTGGAATCAATCTCAGCTTCCGTGGTTGATCAAATTTTGTGATTCCCGGGCGTTAATGTTTCAAAACTCTCACTTTTAATAAATACGTCTCAATGCAGTGACGTTTTCTGATGTATTAAATACCTCCACATATTAAAGAAGTAGGCTTTTTTTCATTTTGAAGAGACTTTATCCTATTTCTACATAATGCTGCATGATAGCATGTCATATTTTCACAGCGTGGCTGCTGTGCAGTGTTTAAAAGTAAAGAAAATTACCCCTGTGACACGGCCAGCGTTGACCACGCTGTAGCTTTTTTTTTTTCACTACTATCCATGCTGTACGGCTAAAAACACATTGACATATCCAAGATCTCACATTGGAAATACCGATTGGCTTCATCATTTGTTTTTGCTGATGATGTTCAACACTGGCAGTAACTTTATATTTTTCCTTTTGCTGCTGTTGAACAGCACTGGCAAAAAGCACTGGCAAACTTGAAAGCACGACCTATAGGCTTTGCCAATGCTTGTTTCTGTAGTGGGTGAATGAAAGATCACTGCCCAAAATAAGTTGTATAGACATTATTAAATCCCTTTTGCACAATAGGGCCCATCTGTTTAGCCCTAAAAACAGGAGAGAACTTGAAAATGTCCATATGCGTGGTTGAATGTAAACTATGATCTGCCAGAACAGCCCCATCTACTTCATTGATGGCGAAAAATCTCACAACAGGCCACTCTCCTAACTCGTCATATTGTCCCATCTTGTGGACTACGAGGTTGCTGGTTTGAGTGATGATAATTAAGAAAGCTGTAATTGTCTTGCCCCCAAAACTCTCATCTTCCTGGGATATTGAGCTGAGTCTGCCATTCTGAGAACTACACACAGATGCTGTCACATAGGTACAGATGGAGAATGGAAGGGACACGAGCAATAGAAAACAAGGACTATGCTGACTTAAACTCACTTTGAGTCTTCTGTTTCCCTCTACATATAATTATGCACATGTGCTGCGTGTTAAAGTGTGCACACTTGCATCACACACCGTAGCTGTATTTTATGTACACACACCAAATTTCACTATGTAGTGACTGAAAGTGGATGATGGAGATGTAACACAAGCCAGAAGTCACAACTGTAGCCCTAGGCGAATACCCATGCCTTATGAAAAAAGAGAAAGAAAAAGAAAACAGCGGTGAATAAAAGGATTTTTTTGACAGAAAGTCTGCACAATCAAGATACCTCTTAGTTTCAGGGAAGACACCACCAAACTGTGTGGGAGACAACCATAGATCTTGGAAAATAAATGCAGCTGAGTAGGGGCAGCAAGGGAGGAGCTGGGTGTGGGCTGTAAATATTACTTAAGAAGACAAATGCACGAGTAGCAACAGGGAGTTAGAGGAGGAACAGAGGAGCTGGGTGTATTGTGGGCTGTAAAGATTAAAAAATAAATGAAAAATGAAACCCAGAGCAGTGGCAGCAAAAAGCCAGCACAACTGATAGGAAAACAAGAAAACAAAAAAACCTGTGCCAGGCCTTGAAAACGCTGAATAGGACTTAAACATTTGGAAATTCTATCCTTTGGCACACTGAATTTTCTGCCAGGCGGAGGCTTTAATTATCTGCTTTTCATAACCATCCTGCTGTTATGTTCCACAGTGGCCCCCACATGCCGATGACTCAGTAATAAATGCAGTGGATCTTGTACAAATGATGCAAGCATTGCGTTTAACATGGTTGATTCATTAAAGCATGCATGCTTTGCGAGCCTGCCAGAAACACCTGTTACTTGGTTAATGGCACCACCGAAGACGCAAAGTTGTCTTCATACATTTCCGCAAACAAAAATAAAATGAGGGGCATGTAAAAACCCAACAATACCAGCAGCAATGCATGTGTAGTAAATTGCATCACAATGCAATAAAACCCATTTCTGCACTTTAGAATATCCCTAAGGCAAACTAAACAGCACATGTGTCATGAGTAACATATAAACATTGGCCATGCAAATAACAGTGGGGACAAGACAACACCTCAGTCGTGAGGCCTCATGCAAGCAGTTCACAGTGAAAGAAAGCGATAACAAGGAGACAGACACAACGCACAGATTCATTTGTCTTTACAGAAAACAAGACGTCTGTGAGTCTGTAGAGAGCTGAACACGCACCAAAGACAGGCAAACAATGTCTTACATTTGACCTCGGTCTTTGAATGCACAGCAAATGTGACAAGATAAAAACAATATTTACCGGCCTGTTTACAGAGGAGCCAGAAGGGCGCTGAAACATGACCAATTGTGTCAATTACTTTTCAACAAAGAAATAAATAGTTCCTAAAACAGATGCTAAAATGGTGACCAGCAGATTAATATAGTACTTGGTCCATGCTCTTGAGGAGGGCTAAACATAGCAAGAGGCTGGACAAATGCATGCCATGGACAAATGGGGAGAAAGAATGGGAGAGTGATGATGGAATCACCAAAGGGGAAGCCTATGGGCAGGCTTAAGCCCACACAGTATGTACAACATGTATCAAAGAGACAGAGCAAGCACTGACTAGCCGAGACCTAAACACTGCATTCCTATTCATACTGCTCATGACAACATTAATAATATCACAGCAACATTTGAAGTGAAGTTATTGATGTGAAGACTGCATGGCGGGGGTGCAAGTTATGCTTAACTTAGGGCACGAGTTATAGTTTCATGAGATAACTCTAACGATAACTGCTGAATTGCTTTGCCTTTGTGTGTGTAAATTCTGAACCTAACTATAACGTCCCTGTAATCTTTGATTTTTTAATAATAAGTATATAACTGCTCCATGATCAGGAGAAAGTCACGTGCACTCCTGGCTTCTGGTGAAATCTGTGTAGTTTATTAGGCAAAACAGTTAATGCATTTTGACACACCAAGGGCCTGATTACGACCTTGGCGGAGGGGATTATTCTGTCCCAAATGTGACAGATATCCTGCCCGCCGAATTACAAATTCCATTGCATCTTATGGAACTTGTAACACGGCGGAAGGGATATCAGTCACGTTTGGCACAGAGTAATCCCCTCCGCCAAGGTCGTAATCAGGCCCCAAATGTCTTGATCACGAGTGATTGTAAACACAAAAGGTCAACAATACAGCGACATATTGATGCAAACATGAATAAAGGACTGCAGAGATAGCATAAATCATACTCAAGATTAATTATAAACTTCCCCCCATATTAACCTTTGGGCAGAGCAGCTCTCAATGGTAGTGAAAATACATATGGGCATTCTTCACTCCATGGGCACATGTGCCCACAAGCTTGCAAGGACAGACTGGACAAAACCTCTGAGAACACCACAAGGGTGCAAGTGCCCCTATACAGGCCTGCAGTGACAGGCTCAGTACATACATAAAAACCCTATTGTGCACATGTACACATACTGGCAAGTTATGCCAGGCTCAGTATACATATGAAAACACCAGTGTGCAAGTGTGCACGTACTGGCAAGTTGTGCCACGCCCAGCATACATCCAAGAACACCAATGTACAAGTGTGCACATACTGGCAAGTTGTGCCAGGCTCAGTAAGAAAACTCCAATGTGCAAGTGTACACATGCTGGCCGGCGCTGCTTCTTAGAGGGGTAGGAAGGGTGCACGCTCAAAGGGAATCAACAAAGCCTAGTAGAAAAAGCAAAAAAGTTTGTGGAATCACAACAATCACAACCTAACAACTTGTTCCTCACACTTATCCATGTACAAACATGCGTAACTGGGGTAAAACAAGTTCTCATCTCAGTGCCCTGGGTTTGGTGGTACTATTGGCCATCAAAAATAAAGAAGTTGTTTCTCAAACAGTAGTCAGTCATTGAGGATCATTTCATTATGAAGCAAGTATGACAGCAATCTTGCTCTTGAGAAATGCCGGTAAGCTTTGATGCCTAAATGATGGGGAATAAATGGAGGGAGGCTGCTGACATCAGGAACCATCAATGAATAGTCATCCTCCCAGGTGATACCCTATATAGTCCTGAGGAAGTCCCGACTATCACGGACATTGGATGGAAGTGCCTAACCAAAGGCTGTAAAAAATAATCAATATACCTGAAGGTATTTTCTAAAAGGCAATTCAGAAAGGACACAATGGGTTGTCCTGGCGAATTTGTGGGGTTTTTATGTATTTTTAGGGAGAAAATAAAGTACTGAGATCTGGGGATTTTTTTAGGAGGAATTAATATTCCTCCCACTCCAGGAGGTCTTGGTCCCTCCAATCCATTAATCTATCCCAGTATATTCTATTGGCAGTGTCAGTGTTAGATTTTTGGCAGTGAGTGTAGCATGTAGTGTCAGACAATTGTCTATTGCCCTCAGCAAGATAATTCTCCTTAGAAATGAGCACAATGTTGACCCCCTTTTCAGAGTTGTGGATCACAGTGTTATCTCTTCCCTGTAACTCAGAAAGTGCCTTATTCTGTGCTGGTGTCAAATTAAAGGATTTGTTCCTATATCCCAAATTACCTCTTTCTTGAAAACATCAATTCCATGAAACGGCTTGGTGGGCAGGAATACCGATTTGGGAACTGAACCCACTTGGACAACATAATTTGAGTGGCATACCCAAATTGTCAAGGTTCAGAATAGCATCTTCATGACATTCAGTAAATTCATCAAGATCATTAAACATGTACAACTGGTCAATATCACCAATACATAGATAAGATAGGGGACAGGATGACTAATTCCTTGAGTGTTTCTCATTCTGTTTCAACTCAAGCCATTCTTTAGGTTTTAATTTCCTGGTGAAGTTAAACAGATCATTGCGATTCAAAGTGTTATTAAATGAAGTTGGAGGGGAAAATTAGAGGCCTAGGAAGAGAACATTAATGTGTTTTAAACTGGGGAAAGTCAAATACATTTTCTGAATTGGATCCCCTTATTTCTTTGTGGTCTTGGTCCTTGTGGTCATTCCCACCAAGCCATCTTCTTTTCTTGTTTTCTTTATATCTTTTTTGTTTCTGCTTCTGCCTCCTCGACCTCTTCCCCGTGTTCTGCCATGGTATGGCCAGAACTCCAAATGGCTCTTGGTCACAGTTTAGAACTATGGCAATAGTCAGTAGGTGGTTATAGTTAGGACCTAATTCCCATAGACAAACCATTTTTTGCTTTGCCAATAATTGTGGCGCCATTTGATAACATTTTCAAAACTCTTAAGTTAGTCACTTCAGCTGCTCTGTGGAAAGTTTCAGGGTCATTCGTCATGTTGGGGCGGAGAAAAAGGGGAGTATCAAAACATGTTTTCCCCATGCAGTTTCCCATTGGGATTAAGAACATGACTACAGCCCGAGCCGCTGAACGCAATTACACCAAATTTGGCACAAAGTTAGATCTTGGTCCAGAAAGATCTATTTTTGTAATTTGGTGCAAATCCGATCAGTAGTTTTTGCGTTATTAAAGAAATAGGAAATATAAATATCCAGTGATGCAGATCGTTCGCAGATCCAACAGGTCTCGTTCTCAAATCGGATTGGCTGCCAATACTTCAACCAGGAAGTGTTGGCAGCCATCTTAGGATTCTAACTCAGCTGGGTGACTCCTTTCGCCTTGATTGTGTGTGGGCATGCCCCAGAGGATGGGGTCCCATGTGCCAATATTGGCCTGGGGAGGAGGGCTGTGTACCCCCCCTCCTGATTTACATCTTGTCCAGGTCCCGGGGGATGGAGTCCACGGGCCAATATTGGCCCGGGGAGAGTGGCTGCATGGCCCTTCCCCCTTAATAGTAAGGCTGGGCCCCGGGAGAAGGGAGTTATAGTTAGGTTCTGAATTTACTCGTACAAAACCACAGAAATTCAGCAGGTATAGTTAGAGTTCTTTCAAGTAATAACTATAACTCGTGCTCTTAGGTAGCTATAACTCGTGCCCTTGCCATGCACTACTAATTACCCTAGATATTACAGCAGTCATAAGAACTTCTATAACGTACTTAAAAGTATAAATGAAAGATTAGCAATCAAAGATTTGAAGAAAAACATGTGCATGATGGGGGCGCGAGTTATAGTTACCTTAGTGCGCAAGTTATAGTTACTTGAAAGAACTCTAACTAGAACTGCTGAATTTCTGTCGTTTTGTATGTGTAAATTCAGAACCTAACTGTAACGTCCCTTTAACTTTGTTTTCAGTGAATATCTATATATATATATATATATATGTATATATATACATATACACACACACATAATTTTACTATTTTAAAATTAGGGAGCTGTTAAGCGACTGAGAAGATGGGTATGCTGAGGAAACATGTGGAAGGGAATGCTATACTTATGCAGCTGTGTCTCTGTTATTATTTTTCTCTCCATTAAAAATAAATTATGCCCCAAATCACTAAAATACAACACCTCCCTTCACATTTTTAACCCTCTTGTTTCATACCTGTATTAACATCTCAATGCTAATTTACTTTAGCCTACTCTTCAGGAAGTGTTTCAAACTCAGCAGCTTGTATTCCAATAAAATGGCATTGAGGATTGTCTCACTCTTTTCTTGATTATAAATGTTAGCTCTCTAGTTATTCATTAGAACTCTGCAGTGATGCAGCAGTGATTACCAGGGAGCTAGCTGACAAACTGCTGCTGGTGTTGGAAGTACTTTTGTCTCTGCATGTCAGAATGTTTTACTGAAATTGATGAGTAAGATGTTTGAGAACGTATACAAAATGTGATTTCATTTTAGTTTTCTAGATAATTCCTATAACAAGAAGAAACCCACAATTTCCTAATTTACTGTAGTATCCTCTGTAGGAAATGCTTTCAGTTTTACATCTTTGATTCCATCAAGATGGTGTTCATGGTGCCACATTCTGTCATAGATTCAGATTTTGAGTACTCTAGTTTCTTATTAGAACTCTGTGGTAAAGATGCAGTTGACCACTAGGGAGTTACCGTCAAGCCACTTCTGGTTTGCAAGTGCATGTTTCAGTCTGCATGTCAGAATGTTTTACTGAAATGGATAAAAAAGATATTTGAGAACTCATAGAAAATGTGTCCTCATTTTAGCTTCCTTTCTTCTGTCTTCGCCTCCCAAGTTCAAGGTTTTCTCAACTGTCTCTCCCTAGTGCAAGGTTATTTTAAGTGGCTTTAGAAAGTTGTAGGAGCCAGGCACCCCTGGTCAATGCTACAAGGCAATTTTTCACTAGTCCTCCCAGACTTTTTCCTCTGTTTTTCTGGGAATGGGGAGATATATGTTTTAAGAGGTACATGATACAGTCTCCGTATCTATCATACATCACACAAAAGGTTACCCGGTTTCAGGCTGAATGAACTCAGGCCTAAAATATGAGACCCAGATGGATTATTTTATTTGACTCTCATGCATCCTGTTAGTGTCAGGCTTCATCATCAAGTCTCACCCTGGTTGGACTTAACCATGCTCCAAGAAGAACTTCTGATATTTTCTCTGATGTCATCTACGCATGAGAGATAAAAATACCTAAAGGACACCCTAGTATCCCCTTAATATTTACTACCTTTGGTATGAATAAAATTGAAAGAACTGGAGTTTATAGAGGAAAATGTGTACTTACACACTTATATGTGTCAACATGTTTCAGCCCTCATAGTTTGGCCACTTGTGGTCCGGGGCTTTCATCAGGACCTTTATAGATTCCCTATTACAATGTTTAGTACTTGGTTGGCACGTCCCTATAAGTCAGGGTCTGGTCAGATTACATACAAATATAAAACACACTCAAAAACAAGCATACTTGCCTGTTTGCTTAGTGAGCATATATTAATGTCTGTGGTGAAAAATCATGGCAGAAAGTATAGGTTATTAGCTAAGTTTTATTTGGCATCATTTACAGGTATTTAAATCAGGTAAACAGAGATGAGATGTAATCTGCACATTACTCACTCTCTTGCACTTGGTGTATCAATGTTTCCTACATTGCAAGATCACTATGCATACTGTATGATGTGTTAACAAACATTTACACTCATTAAGTGAGCACTCTCTGTGTGTTACTGCAAGTTTTATACTACTTCAATTTGAATTGTGTTTGTGTATCATATGTAATCATTCCGGCTTTGTCTTATTCTTGGCAGTTTATAGTACTACCCCAGCAAGACAGGCTCGCGCACGACCCTGGAGTCAAACTCTGATTGTAAATGTAAAAATAAAAAAGGTGTCTATTAGTATTCTCTGACCCTTTCTCCTATGCCTTTTAACCTTTTACCACGTTGGCCCTAAAAAAGCGTCATCTTGTCCAATGTGTGGTTCTGAGTGGTATAATTGTAACATCCATATAATCGTTTTCGGTTGATGTTATAAG
Organism: Pleurodeles waltl; assembly: GCF_031143425.1. Classification (NCBI taxonomy): domain Eukaryota; kingdom Metazoa; phylum Chordata; class Amphibia; order Caudata; family Salamandridae; genus Pleurodeles; species Pleurodeles waltl. The sequence continues at coordinate 1,084,515,797 of NC_090439.1, read as the reverse complement.
TCAGTTATTTAATTGCACTCATACTCGCAGTAAGACTTTGTTACATGGACTGTAACTGGATATTGTATATATAGAAAGGATCTTGGGGTGTAAATCCATTGTGTGTGGCTGTTTGCTGCATAATCCAGGCTCACTCATATTGTTGTGTTACACAGAATTGATCACATTCCATAGTGTGTCATCATTGAGGCCAGTCTAGTGTGGTCTTAGCTTGTACACCCACCTTTGCTCCTGTTCTAGTAGGGTTTTTACCATGATTGTGCTTGAGGTTTCTTTTTTCTATTACTGTCCACCTAAGAGCATCCTCATTGAGCTCTATACTTACAGAGGGGTTTGCATTTTTTTGTGCTACATTGGCATCTGTACGGTGTTCTATAATCCTTTGTTTTATTTTTCTGGTCATGCCTATGTATTGTTTTCCACAGGGTCAGGTGATCAGGTAGGCCATGTTTGTGAGTTACAATTAGTGTGACTGCTCTGCTCATAGGGCTATTTCAGGCCTTAGTCGATTGTAATTTTGCGTGTGGTATAGGTACACACAATTCCTTAGATCTGAGCGCGCCTGTTGCATAAGAACTGCTCAACTGATAGATTCTCTTTCGATGTGCACAGGTGTGCGCTGTTGAAGTGTAGCAGGTTGTTCCTGTCTGTTGGCATTGTATATCCCTTTGAGATGAGGGTACCTGTCTTTTTCCCCTCAGCACATCAAAGAAATAGGCATTCCTGAATGCTCATTGTGAGGGTGAATTAAGGAATTCATTTTGTGTGTTTAACCAAATCAGAAACTCCTAGGCGGTATCTTTTGAACCTTGCCATATGAGGAACACATCATCAATAAAGTGTTACAGTAGTCTTATTTCGTTCTGATATGGGTTATTGGCCGGTATGTGATCTTTCTGAAATAGGTGTAAGTATAGCCATGGTATGTTCGAAGCGAAAGTCCTCCCCATAGATGTACTGCGTTGCTGTTCAAAAATAGTTCCCATGAACTCAAAATTGTTTCTCTTGAGTGCTACTTTTGCCAGTGTCATGATACATTCGATTGGGGTTTTCCAATCCTATATTATTTGTTGTAACAGGGCTTCTATGCCTTTAAGACTCTCCTCCTATGGTATGCGGGTGTATAGGGCTTTGATGTCTAGGCCAATCATTAATTCCATATTAGGATCAAATTGTATCCTTTCTAGCTTGTTAATTAAGTCTTTGGTGTCTTTGATGTACTTGGTCATTACATTCACTAGCAGTCTTAAAAACCATCCCACATTGATTGATTCTAGATCCAAGCCTGTTTCTAACTCTATAGGGTATCCAGGTATCCAAGACCTGTAACAACTTACCTGCATCAGATATCCCTTTGTTTATGAATTTCTGGCGGTGTGTACAAATATGGTGTCCTTGGTTTTTCATTTATCAAAAATTCTACTTCTTTTAGGTAACCTATTCTAGTTATTTAGCTCTCTCCACTATACTCTTAACTTCTGTCAGTAGTTTGTTTGTGGGTTAGTTGGTAGCACCTTGTAAGTTCTGCAGTCAGACAAAAGGGTGATGCAGGCTTGTTTGTATTGTTCTGCAGTTTTTATGAATATTTCCCCACCCTTGTCTGACTGTTTTATTACAATGTCCTCTCTTATCTGAAGGTTTTTTAGGGCTCTGTTCTGTGGTAGCGAGGTTGTGATCATGAATTCTCTTATCTTCTAGTGTTTTTATTTCTTTCATGACTGCTTTCTCAAATGTTATCACTTTAGGAGGGATTGAGTTTGTGGATGGGTTGAAAAAGGATTTCTTCTTAAGGTCTCTATGTGTGGTGTCCTGAGGGATGTTAGGGTAATCAGAGAAAAAAGAATTTTGGATTTTCAACAAGCTCACATCATAATTTATATTTGTCGGTGAATTTTGTATTGACAAATCCTAGAGCCTTATTGAGGACCTTCATTTGCTCTATATCAGGGTAAATGTAGTCATATTTACTTCTAGATCTGTGTACATCTGGTCACTGGTTTTGGTTCCTTGGTCTTGCTCCTTGTTACCATCCCATCTGGTATTTCCCATTGAACTGTCCAGTTTGCTTACCCCCCCCCCCAACCTCTGCGTCCTAAAAAAGGACATTTAGCCTGGTAGAAAGATGGTGGGCCCATTGTAGGAGGCCGTCCATATGGATCTACATTTGTGGTGGTGGAGTTGGGTGTAAATAGTGGTTAGTAAATGTCCTTCCCTTTCTTTGGTTGATCTTTTTTCTGGCACTGTTGTTTAAGTCGTCACTTCTCCACCCTGTGAGTGTGAGTTAGACAACCATTCATTCTGGTAATATACTCCCTTTGGTAGTGGCTGTTGTTTTGACTAGCTGAGATTCCTGTCTGATCCTTCCCAGTAAACTTCAAATGCGAGCCCCTCCTGTGTTGACTCCAGAGGACTGGGCTACCTCCTTTGTTCTAGTGGACCTGGGTTGTCGCAGCCCAGGTGCAGTGACAAGCTAATAATCAGATGCAGATTTCCCCCACCCCCTTTTCCTCTCCCAGAAATTTGTTCAATCACTAATAATTGCTCCATTTGTGTGGTGAGGCCTTTGGTCCTTCTGCTGGTGAGCAGAGTAATTAACTTGGCTGAGTAGACAGGACAAAGGCTTGCAATCTGATTGTGAGCTGAGACAGAGTAACATGACAGATCCTGAAGTCTCATAAGATATGCATGTGTGTTATTGGGAACTGTAAACTCAAACCGGCATACCAGTTTTACTTCTGTTTGGTACCGTGTAGGCCTAAGTGGAATAAAACTGTACCTGAGGGCAGGCGTAAGTGAAAAATCCTGGTAGCCTAAATGGGTAGAACCCATTTACTACAGAAAGGCTATCCACATTAAAGACTGCTTTGCCTTAAATACAGTCCTTTTTATGCCTCTTAGTCAAATAAAAGATGGCAAGGGACTTTTCATAATAGGCCTTTTTTAGTTTCTATGACTCAGAAAGAAAGAAATGACTGTAATTAATGTTCCCGTCCCATCCAGACTTCATTTTATGTAGAACCAAAAGAGGACTACATAGAAGAAAGGTGAGTATTTTGCTTCTAGGCAAGCTCCACTGGAAGCTAGAATGAGGAAAAGGCGGGCAGAGAGAACGAGTAGGCCACACAGGGAAAAGAAGGAGAATGCATAGCTGAATCAGCAGCGGGTGATGCATGGGGAGATTTAAGAGGAGACATGGGAGGAAATAGTCATGGCGGGAAGGAAGTATTGTAGGTTATTGTGGATGAAGTGAGCGAGCTTCACACTGGTAAAGAAGGCAGGAATGGAAGTGAGGAAGGAGAGGAAGTAGAGGGTGGGATAAATGGAGTCGGAGGCGCATGGGAAAGCAGGGAGACGGGGGAGCCAGCAGGAGCAGACTCAAGGGGGGAATGTGGAAGAGGCGCGAACAAGTATCAAACAAGTATCAAGGAGTCAACAGAGAGGACAATAGTTGCAAAAAAAAGTTATACCGTTCAGCGCAAAGACTGATTGCATGTCTGAACGGCCTGGTGAAAATGTCTTTGTGCAGAAATCTGTTACTAATATGCACAACATGTGCACATTTTACTTTTCTTTTGTTTTTCTATAAGGATGATACCCGTGAAGACATTTTTTTCTCTGCTTCCCGTCTCCTCCATTAAGCATTTGGTTTCATCTTTCCAGTCCCACCTTGGAAGCCAACTTACTCTCATTGCCTATGACGGAATTAACTTTACACCCTATTGCAGGAGGGGAATCTACTTGCAAGTGGCATGTGAATAACCACTGACATTCAGGGTTGTGGGCGTAAGGTCCTTCCAGAAGTGTCCATTCAGCCACTCCTAATACAAAATTTGCAAAGGCATAAAATCGGCAATACTGATGACATTTTTGCCTTCAGAAATGTACCTTGCACATGTGAAATTCTACCAGTGTTGATTCTGAGACTCAGGATTCGGAATTTATCTTCACAAAGTGGTTGTGATGCACACTTCAGTTCTTTTTAGGTGCACAAAATGCTTTCTGCATTGCCTGTTAGATGCTTTGATGAAGAGACGCCTAAACCGTTATTCACAATGAAACTGAACCTTCAGATCTTCCTACTATAATGAATTTTATGATAATATGTAATCACTATATAGCATCAGCCATGATTTGTATTTCTGATGTTAGCACCTTACATGCAGCTTTTCCAAGATATGGTGAATGAAATGACCTGCTAAAATTATCTTTGATGATGAAACCATGCAACATCAGGTCATAGCCGTAACCACCCTCGATTGCTGTCACAAATGCATATTAAGTGCACGCACGGGTGCATTAGTGTCATTTGAGATGACCTGTAAAAGGAGTGTAATTTAAGAGACCTTGATTGATGCTGAGTGCCACTGTCTGAACATTTGCATTTGAAATCAGATCTTTTCATCACAGCTTTTCGGATCCAAGGGAGCGGCCGCTTGAGAATCAATCAAGATGGATTTGTATTGGCCAGTGCAGGCACTTAAGCGGTGGTAAATGACTGATGACACCATTGGTTAGATTGTGGTCTTAGATTCACTGCGGTTACGTTATCAGTCGCATTAAAAAAACACTTAGAAGCAGAGTGAAGGCTCCCCTGAGGCCAAATCTGTCTTCCAGGAATTTATTCCAAATGTGGTTTGTGATGACGAAAATCAGAAACCTTCTTTGATTTCTTCATGCTTTCTACCTTAAATGTATGTCAATAGAAGAAGGGAAACGAACGGACATTTGACGTAAAATTCCCAAAAGGTATATTCGGGCATGTTTGGAGTTTGGGGGATGGGATACTCTGTTGCAGAGGTGGCTGTATACCGTCGGGTGTCTTAAAATGCTGTAGGTTCTAATGTACTTGTAATTAAGCAGACAGCATATCTGCCATGTTTTGTTAACGGGTATTCCATTCACCAACCTCTAGTGAAGGATCAGAGCTGTCAATGTATTTGAGACACGTTGATTAACTGGAGAACTTTGCCAGGACCATGGAGATTCAGGTGAAGGATATCACTGGGAGGGCGGCCTGGACAGGTTGGGGTTGTAGTACTCTTTCCTGTCCCCGTAGGCCGTTCCCAGCCCTGTCCCGCCCCTTCTTCTCCCAACAGTCGGCAGAGGAGCATGGTGGTCAGTTGGTGGAGTAAGATACAGTACTTTTGAAAGACAGTGGCGTAACAATAGCCCCCTCAGTCCCTGTGGGCTGGGGTGGCCGCCTCTACACTGTACATGGGCAGCAGGCCTCTGGTCTAAGAGCTCCTGTGTCTGGAGCATCGGGCGCCCCTCCATATAATATGCAGGGGGTCCCCCCTCACATTTCGTTATGCACTGTTGAGAGCTTCATCCTTTCGGGCCTGGCCCACTGAGAGCTCTGTCCTGCCCTACTGAGAGCTCTGTCCTGCCCTTCTGCACCATTGATAGATAAACAAGCTAGAAGTGTGGAAGGGCATTGCTAGCAGCTGTAGAATAGGTTATGGTAGTAGAGAGAAGTAAGGGGTTTACCCAATATAATGCACTGTGTCAGCATCTGTTTAGTTACGTGTGAAAACAAAAAAATGCCAGTACTTTACCATAACCATTCACTATGCATAAGGATAGTCAAGCATACACCAAGTATAGGACATTTGCTACAGGGTTATTACTTCTGGAAAATATACAGATGGCTATAACCCTGGAAACCTCAAGGGATGGTCTAGCTCACTTGATAGGCCTTGGCCTGATGGTGTAGGGATCTTTAGTCTTTCCACTCCTCTTGCACCGCAAGCTTATGACATTAGATGCAGATGACGCCACTTGGAGCAACTGTGACTGCATCTGCCGCCATCAGAGACGACCAGCAAAATGCCAAAGACTGGCATCCATTGCCTGTATGCACCCTTGCAAACACAACATCTAGTTTGTGAGTGCTGGTTGTATTTCACAGAGTTTTTTAAGGTATGGGAAAAGTGAGGAACTGCCCAGGGCCCCCACCTTGCAAGCCCCTCCCCCCATGAGAGTGAACTGTCTCTCACCTCTTTCTTCATTGTATGCATACCTCTCTCGTATCAGCCTTGCTCTGCCTCTAACTCTGTCTCTGTTTGGCCAGTGTCAACTTAAGGATTTTTTCGACCTAGGGCAAAGCATATTTCTTTTTTTTTTCTAAACACTTTTTGTTGGTTTTAACGTATTGGCAATACAAATATTAAACATTTTATTGGTACACTGGCAAGGCAAATTTAAACAGCATTTGATTGGCCCAATTCCAGAAACTTTGGGCCTGCTTTAGAGTTTGGCGTACAGATTACTCCATCACAAACGTGACGCATACCTCGTCTGCTGTATCACGATTTCCATGTGGATAAAATGGAATCCTAATACAGCGGATGGTGTATCTGTCAAAATTTGTTACGGAGTAACCCCATCCACCAAACTCTAAATCAGACACTTAGTTTGGAATCATGTGTGCCTGAATCAGCAGAAACTAAGTAAGAAAATTCAAAGTTGTTCTGAAAAAGGGCCCCCAGATTATGGGCCTGATTTAGAACTTGACAGACGGGTTACTCCGTCTCAACCATGACGGATATACCATCCATCTAAATCGAAATCCCATTGGATATAATGGGATTTAGATTTCGGCAAATGGGATATCCGTTACTGTTGTAACGGAGAAACTTGGCCGTCAAGTTCTAAATCAGGCCCTTTCTCGTGCCTGTAGCCCAGAAAATCCCACAAAACACTGTGTATTGGTACTTACAAAGAGCAATCAGGACATTCATTAAAAATGGGGACAAAGAACACTTCAAGCTCATGAACATACGTGGAGAGAGGGATGGAGCAAAGTCTTGTGTTGTTAGGCTTGGAGACCACAGGAGCTTGGAGGTTCCTTTTCAGGGGTCACAGAAGTCATCTTTGAGAAGATATATGTTGAACCCATTTGCAAAGTGAAAGAGTGTTGAGGTGGGCTTGATGTGTGGAGGGTGAGTGCTGAGATTGTCTGCTGGTTGCTGTATTTGATCTGGCAGTACTGCCGCTTTGTGTGTTGGCCTCTTCAGATGGTTAGTATTTATGGCAGATGGGTGGTGCACTTGTCATTGCTGCCTATTAGGTGACCCAGATAACACTGTGGAGAATGCAGACCTGGAGGAGTAGCCAAGGTAGGCCCAGAGAATGTTGCTCTACTGCATTCGTCCTGTGATTAAACTGTTTGTGGCATGCAAGACAATCTTCAGTGTACTCAAAGTTGAGTTAAGGATGCCATGAAGTAGTGTGTTGCCAGAAGTCAAGTGGGGTGAGTGAGTGCTCGGATGCTCTTTTCAAGTTGGAGTCTGGAAGCCTGAATTCTGTTGCAGGCCGAACTGGTCCCAACAGATGTGAACCAGTGCTTGGATTGACTTGGCTAGTTTGAGTCTCAAAGCCCCTGAGTTTTATAGCACATTGAAGGGAGAACCTATCCCAGTAGATGTGGGCCAATGCTTGGATTGGCTTGTCAAATTGGAGTCTCCAAGCCCCTCAGTTCTATAGTTCACAGAAGGAAGAACTGGTCCCAAGAGGATTGTCTTGTCAAGTTTGAGTCTGGAAACTGTAGTGCCATAGTGCATGGCTTCTTAGCATGGGAAGAGAGGGGAAGACATGCTGTGAGAGATATAGATTGACCTAGGAATGTACTTCATACAAAACAAATAAATATATGGAACCTCTCTTAGGGGGGTGACAGAGAAGGCACTGATAGATACAGAGGATTAGAAATTGTGCAACAGCAAAGAAATAGCTGGAGATAGTCACAGAAGTTAACAAACATCACTTAGAATCTAAAAGGAACCAGGGCCCCTATTACCACTTAGTCCCCCCATTTTCTCATCATCACACCCACTTTGAGGCTATAATATGCATGCTGTGTAAATGTACACATCATCCGTTGGCCAAAGCGCCATGATACATATCCTCTCACCTCGAATGAATTTAATATGCCCTTTCCAGACATTTCCTTTAATGCAACTTACCTCATTCGAGGATATTTGTGCCATTCTGTAGAGAGTTACTTCTTCTGGCAGACACAGCTCATCCCATCTTCTTGGACAACAGAGGAAGCTGTGGATGAGCCATGGAGGTGCTCCTTAACAAGAAAGCATCAGATCCTGTTTCTTATTTTATGGCAGGTCTGCAGACAACACACGTGCCTCAGCTCCAGGGAGATCAGAATCATGGGCCACACTACGGAGAAGCAACCTACACACAGCTCTCTTCTTTCGTTATTTACAGCATTTATGTAGCTAAGGAGGCTGAACAGGACTACCATTCACCATCAAGTCGTTCTTGTGTACCTGCCTCTTCTGCTTTAAACAATGTATGCTTTCGTATGACTGTATGTGTGAATGTATGTATTGATCAGGCAGAAACGAAATTGCAGTACAAATAACGCGAGCAGGGACTGCTTCTCAGTTGTGTCCAAAGAGAGAGAGTGAAGGCCTCACTAGATGGAGTTACTATCTAGAGGAGCTGAGTTACAAGTATGAAGGAAGGCGCAAGGGTGTCCATAGCAAAGGCACACGAAGGACTCCTGAAAACACTCCTAAATCGTAACTGTGGGTAGTCAAACACTTTCCCAATGTGCACACTTAACTAAAGTCTCGGAAAAGGTTGCACCAAGTGTGCAAATGGAATGTGATAAGTACCACGTATTTACTGCAGGCGTAGGATAAATGAGTTTAAAGTTAGAGGTATGCATGTAAATGTAGGATTTTTCTGGACCTCTGTTCACTTTTCTTTTCTAGGCGTTCTCTTTGCAAGTCGAAGGTTTAGGCCTGTGAGTTCCTTGAAGTTAGCCTTTGTCACATTTGATAAATATTCTATGCCCTCCACACGGACATCTAGAAAAATCTTACATTTACAAGCATACCTCAAACCTTAAACACATTTACGCTTATATAAATATATTTATTTTGTGGCTGCCCTAAAAAGGAGGCATGGGTCTGGCGCCCTTGACCTACTTTGGACACCCCTGGGTTACAGCAAGTCAGCACTTGCCCAATTGAAATCCTTTGAACAATAAATGCCGGCCTTTAACATATCCATTACAGTTGATGGAGGCGACACGGCTTGTAAGTGCCTGGTGGCCCGAATGCTGCTTGTGTTGCAGTTTTTATCAGAGCCACCGTCGCTGCATTAAGCTTCTTCGGTCGTTCAGTAGTTCTGATGAACTGGCTCGGACTGCGCCGAAGCGCGCCAAGTGGTGAACGGGTCTGTGCCCACGGAGCGGGTGGCATAAGAAACGCGGCCTGAAAGCGCTGGCTGCGTGCAGTATTTCTTTCAGATCAATGCCTCCCCTCATAGGGATTCTGCTTATCTGATTGGCTTTCAGTTTCTCCTCCGAGGGTAATCGAGCGGGGCCATGAGATCATAGCGCCAGAGAGCCTTTGGCTGACCTTCAGTCTGGGAAGCAGCCAGTGCTTGAGGAATCAATGAACTGTGGGAGCTGCTAATTGACACGGCGGCTCCTCTCCTGCAACCCAAAGGCCTACAGGGCCTGCCTGTGCCACCCAACCTGAGGGCCACTCGCCATGGCCCGTAAACAGCGTGCCTGGGCCTCACCCGTCAGGCACGGTGCTCTGCACTGCAGAGGGTGTGGCGGGTGGGAGTAAAGTACCCTTTTCTCTGCGAGGCTGCAGCTGTACAAGGAAGTGGGTAAAGCGGCCGTGGACTCCCGCTTGAGTGAAGGAGTTTCACAACTGACCATCGGTGGTACCTATGGGCATCCAAGGCTGACCCACTATGGCTATATATCAAGTTGTGCTTTTCTTCTGCTTCCTCATAGCAGGAAAAATGCTGCACCAAAGGTTAGGGTTTTCATCTTGCAGTTTAAGGTCATTTTTGCATATAGCGTGACCCTGGCCCACTTTGCACATTTATTTTTCCTGTTTTTACGCACAGGGAAATTAAGTGATTTACCGAATGTTGGGCCGAGGCTGAGATTCAAATCCAGTGGCCTGTGCCCTAAGGTCGGCAGCTCTAGCCTCTAGGCAACCCCTCCTCTCTGAAGTGTCTACCCAACTCTTTGATGCACTACATGGCATTGGCCCTGATACCCAGTGGCACGCAGAGTAGTGTGTGGCCACCACCTGACCAGTGTTCTAGAGGGACGAAAAAGTGGGAGTGTTAAAAGGGACTTGGCCAAAGAAGCGTATGTAGGGATGCTTTTAATGAGGTGTGGGCTATGTAATTAAGGGCATGATTTAAAGATGTAAATTAAAATGTTATGCTTCGCACAGCATGCCACCTGGCCAGTATTTGGGTACCACTCTAAGTTTTCTTTTATTGCGTCCAGACATCACAAAACACTGAACATAGGCCCAAAACAGGTTGGATATTTATTGGCTTTGGCATTGCTTGTTAGCGGTACCTGATAAATGGGGATCAACAGTGATTTTGTTGTGAATAAAAACATGAGAATGTGAATCAAACATTCCTAAGGTTGTGAAAGGGACTAGTGGTCTTGGTAGTTTCTCAAGTACTCCTGGTCTACTCATCACATCACTTTCCTCTACTTAAGATACTTATGCCTTTTCCTGCTGACATGTTTCTGTAATCCTCTACATGCATATTTCGCACATCATAGCCTTCCTTTTCATCTTAGTATTTTCACTCTGTCTTTCTGCATGTTCCTCCTTGCATCACCTCTTCTGCGCATGCTCTCTCTCACACATACGCACACTTATTCTCTCTCTGTCACAGAATCTTCTTTTCCTTTGGGGCTGTTAATAATTCATCAGCTATGTCTGCCCCGTCACACAGTTCCACATAAAATGGTAATTACAACATATGGAAAAAGTGAATACTCTTCATGCAAGGGGGAGTAAAACTTGTGAAACGTAAACTGGGACAACATCACTGACATGGAATAACTTAGGGTTTTTTCCAAGCATACTTTGAGAAATCAGTTAGATCAGTGTTTTTGTTGGTAAAGTTAAGGACATGAATATAGACATTCATGGAGGAACCCATTTGAAAGTCAGTGTTTCATTACTGCTGGGTCTGAGACCAGCTGGAACCTGCCCCACTTGGCACGCTTTGTGATACTACACACCTGAAACTGAATCTATCGACTATAATTTCGGAATTGCCAAATGGTTATGAGACTGGCCTTCCATACGTTTACTGTCAGGCCCGAAAGCAAACAACACCCAGCCAACCCTTCTTTGCCTTTGGAATCTAAACCTTGGTTGTCAGAACAAAGAATATTTGTCAGATTGTACGGCTCAATTTCGGTAGGATCGTGACTTATCTGTGTATGGCCTCATGCACCATACATAAGTTCTTCAACTGTAACCTTTCTTGCATTGGAAGTCAGTGGCGAGAGAGTAAAGCTGGGGCAGGAGGTCCAGTTTTTTAAGTGGATCAGCATCATTTGCTGTCTTGTGGCCATTGTAGCAGATATTTAAGAAGACCCAACTAGAGACTCTTAGAATATTCCACTCTGGAAAGAAACTTCAGGATCAACTGGTTGACATTTCAGGAACTTGAGGTATATTGATGTAATTTCAGGAAATGTTACAACCCACTGGATAATGTTGCAACTCACAATATAGGAAGCACCAGAGTTATGTTCAACCAAACACAGGGGGTCATTCTGACCGCCAGGGCCAACGACAGCGGAAGCACCGCCAACAGGCTGGCGGTGCTTCTGGGGCCATTCTGACCGCGGCGGTACAGCCGCGGTCAGAAAAGGGAAACCGGTGGTTTCCCGCCGGTTTCCCGCGGCCCCAGGGAATCCTCCACGGCGGCGCTGCAAGCAGCGCCGCCATGGGGATTCCGACCCCCTTCCCGCCATCCTGTTTCTGGCGGTTTTCACCGCCAGAAACAGGATGGCGGGAACGGGTGTCGTGGGGCCCCTGCAGTGGGTTGGCACTGGCATGGGCACTGCAGGGGCCCCCTAACAGGGCCCCATTGAGATTTTCAGTGTCTGCTTGGCAGACACTGAAAATCGCGACGGGTGCAACTGCACCCGTCGCACACCAGCAACTCCGCCGGCTCCATTCGGAGCCGGCATCCTCGTTGCTGGGGCTTTCCCGCTGGGCGGCGGGCGGCCTTTTGGCGGTCGCCCGCCAGCCCAGCGGGAAAGTCAGAATGACCGCCGCGGTCTTTTGACCGCGGTACGGTCTTCTGACCGCGGTACGGTCTTCTGGCGGTTCCCGCCAGGCGGGCGGCTTCTGCCGCCCGCGGGGGTCAGAATGACCCCCACAGTCATTTTGCACCCAGAATAACACCAACATTTATTTTTCAGTGTACAACACAACATTGTATTCCTCACAAGAAACAACAGACTATGGCCCTCATTACAACCTCGGCGATCTTCTCAGAAGACCGCCGAGGCAGCGGGCACCAGAATACCGCTAGTGCTGGCGGTATTTCTGGCTCCCTATTTTGACTTTTCCGCTGCGCCAGCGGACGGTAAGTGTTACCGTCCGCTAGCTCAGCGGAAAAGTCACATCAACATTGCTGCCAGCTCGTAATAGAGCCGGAGGCAATGCTGATGTGCAGCCGGTGCATAAGCACCCGTCGCGCATTTCGGGCAGTGAAATGTATGATGAGGCTATGCCTGGGGGCCCCTGCACTGCCGATGCCAAGTGCATTGGCAGTGCAGGGGCCCCCAGGGGCACCCCAAGTCCCCCTTACCGCCAGCCTTTCCATGGCGGTGTTTACCACCGTGGCCAGGCTGGCGGTCGGGGACTCATAATCACCAGGGCAGCGATGCTTGCGCTGCTGTCCTGGGGATTATGACGGCCAGGCAAAAGCCTGTCGGTATAGTGTAGGGGCCAGCGGTTTGGCCGTGTCTATTGCGCCACAGTCATAATAGCTGGCAGAACACCACCAGCCTGTTGGCGGTCTTACCGCCGGCCGCCAGGGTCGTAATGAGGCTGTATATTTCAGCTCCCAGGGTGAAAGTCACAAAACCGACAAACAATGGATATCAGGCATCAATGGTTTATTTAAGATATTAGGAAACAGCAGTCTTTAAAAAAACATCTCTCTTTGAACCCTTCTCACTTTATCCAGCTAGAAACAAATCAGCAAACTAAAATGTATACACACCTGACCACTTCCTCTGGTGTGTGACTCCAAACCCAGATACTGCACTGGACCGAGGGCCCTTCCCCATGACAACTTGCACTGCCTTCGTACAAAGTAATACAAAGCAGGCTATTAGCCCTGCCTTGACCTTCACTGCAAACGAAGATGAGAACAGTCCTCTGGTGGCTGCCAGTCTTGTCAGAAGTTAGTGCGAGGCCTGGGACTAACACTCTGGATGCTTCTTCCATTTTTTGCCAGGTGTGATAATCAGCACCTGTTTCTAAATATTACAAAATGCCCTTCAGGTAAAGAGGAAACATTGTGTCTGGCCTAACTAGTGCTTTGGTCACACAAGATATGTCGTTGTAAATGAAGACTGCAAACTTGCTTACAAATAAAAATCTATAAATACATTTTGCTGAAGGATATGGGAGCCCAGGAAAGGAAGGCCAAGGTCATAATTCACTGCAAGAATGTCAGATTTATCTCCCTTTATGCCTAATTGCACTTACTAATATATTTGTATTTAATTTCTTCTGTAGCGCTATTCATCCAAGTATAGGGTGTCACAACACTTTTCGCTACACAGTTATACAGAGGCAATGAATCAGTAAACTATGTAAGTCAGTATACAGGAAATGATAAGTAAGACAAAGATCTGTGCAAGGTATGGGAGTCAGATGTCATATGTACAGGTAGGCATTATGTGTTACGAGGACTTGGTCTGGACACAAACAGAGTTAGGATTTAAAATGCGTATGAGCACCATAGACCACAATGATGTGGGTTGCCTTTAATAGTAAGGTTTATGAGTACCCAGAGGAGTCCTTTTTAGCAACCTTACATTAACAAAAGATTAAGAAAAAAATAATAAGGTTCTAAACTTGTGCCTTGCATTTTGTGTGCATCTCTTGGTGCCGATTTGTGACTCACTATACTATGTAACAAGGGTTGTAACTTATGACTGGCAGGTAATACAAGAAACTCTATGTTGGACATGGCTCTCTTTAGGGAAAAATCTTGAATTTGTTCGCGTTTTCCTTCCAGCCTAAGCTGTCTCCCCATGCTGGACCTTAGGACTCTGGACACTTTCCTGTTGTCTTGCAGCGAGCCAATCATCCTACCAAAGACAGGTTAAGGGAGGTGGATGTAGCTGGAGCGCCGTCACCGGCTGGACCATGCAATAGGTGTACTAGATACCTGGGGGTGGGGAGGGCACGGTTCTGGTTGCCTAGGGGAATTCTAGTGCATGTGCTGCGCCCGTTGGCCTCGTCCAAGGCCTCATTGAGAAGGCCGCTGGGGTTGCGGAAACTTGCGCTCAGGGTAGAAGTACTGTGAAGAGGACTAGACTTGAGTGGGCTCTACACCATCACCGGAGGGCCCTAGTACAATGGTCAGAGGTCGGTGTAGAGCTGAACAGGCACCCCCCAAAGGATGCCCAGGTAGAGGTGGACCCCCCCACCCACCACCCCCAGAGTTAACAGGAAGGGAGCCGGCCGGATCCCAAGGTGGGAAGCGGGTTCTGGGAAACATAGCTATGGGCCACAAGCATCGGTCCCCTGTGTGAACAGGGTGGAAACGAAGGTGCGGGTGCTCCCCGAGTGGGGAGACAGCGCTGGCCAGCATGTGTACGACCACGATTGGACCAGGAGTGTACCACAGGCTGGGAAGGCTGGGTAAAGTACGGGCCTGGCACAGCTGGCCCATACCAGCATACCTATGCAACGGTGACCCCCGTGTGGCACGCTGGTGCAGTATCCCAGAAGGTGCCTCACCGCAACTGGACACCATACGAGTCAGGAGCCTAGGTGCCTGGAGCACTTTCTCTCTGCCAGTGCAGGGTGAAAGTGCCCACGCCATCCATACCAGTGAGCAACTAGCACCGTCACCCGTGTGAGGGTTTGAGTACCTGGGCCATGCCTGGTATGGATGGGGGTTCGCCTCGCCAACCCGGGCGTCCATGTCCACAACCAGGTAGGGTGGTTCCTATGTGGGTGCGCACATTGCCAAAGTGACACCGGTGCACGTATTTACGCACAAGTTTTCACAATAGGAATGGAGCCTGAAGGCCGACCGAGGCGCACGAGCACCGTGGTGGTGGCTTTAACCAAAGTGTCACCTGCCTTGATAGGTTGGTGCGTGCGCTGGGGCACAAGTGTCCAGGAAGTGCCGACCACCCACACGTGTTTGCACTGCCACTGAGATCTGCTCTACCCACACAGTGATATGGAACAGCAAGACTTATTAAGTCTGGTTGCAGTAAGGGATTGCAGGGTAGCAGCCTCATACTGTTTGGTATCGTTGGACGCAGGATGACAAAGCTGAGCTATTGGTAGCAGTAGCTTTGCTATCCCGAGCCAGGAAATGCCACTTCTAGGAAGTGGGCATTTCTAGGCGTTGGGACTGGTTCTGGTGCCCCGTGAATTTGGCTTCATTCCAGGGATCCTTGGGGAAGAGCACATCTGCATATTCTCCAGATGATCGCTATAAAACTCGGGCATCCAGAATGACAGATCCTTACCATTCAGGGCCTGGTGAGCTAGATGGGGGGAGAGGTTGTGAACTTGGCCTCCCAGAGCCAGAGCCTGGCACCCATAAAGATAAAGATCTGCATTCCAGGACCCCAGGGCAGACATGGGAAATTTAGAGGAGACATCTGTGGTTTAAAGGAACACCCTTCAAACCACCCCCCACTTCAAAGGCTTTACTTAATATAAATAGGGGTATTCAAAGTATGCAAATTAGACTGCCACCAACGAATACGTAGGACCAGTGAGCAGGAGGGTCCAGGCACACTGCCAGAGGAATCTGGGTGCCCAGGAGGATAATTGTCCAAGTAATGGGATCTGCACACTCTTCCCAATTAGAAACTGGACTGAGGCTGATTGCCTGCTGCTGAATGGCATCCTGAAGAGCTCTTCAAGGGCAGGTTGGCTGCCCCCTGTCCTCTGCCGAGGTTTTAGGGATATCAAAGATCTCCTGAGAGAGACCTATATCGTTTGCACCTGTTTGTGCATACATCGTGCCAGACTCCACCTGGCAGGAGAGGTGTGTGTGTGGACCAAGAACTAAGGGGGTCATTATGACCGCCAGAGTCACGGTCGCAGTCGGACCTCCGCCAAAGTGGCGGTCTGGCCACGACATTATGACCATGGCGGAGCCACCACAGTCAAACCACTGACACCGCCAGGCTACCACCAACCTGCAGCCTGGCGGTCCCGGCGGTTGTAAGGCTGGCGGAATGGTTGACCCGGGGGCCCCTGCACTGCCCATGCACTTGGCATGGGCAGTGCAGGGGCCCCCATGCGCAGCTCCATTGTGAATATCACTGCTCGAATTACAGGCAGTGGAATGCGCGACGGGTGCTGCTGCACCCAGTGCACCACCACATTGCCACCGGCTACATTAGGAGCTGGCTGGAATGTTAAGTCCCTGTTCCCCGCTGGGCCTGCGGGTGGAAACTCTGTTTAGAGTTTCCGCCCGCCGGCCCAGCGGGGAAGCCATAATAGGGCCGGCGGGGTTCAGGCCCCACAGGCGGCCTGATGGCGGTATGGCATTGGCGGGAAGCCTCCGTCACCCATCAGTGTCAAAATGAGGGCCTAAGTCTAGAGATCGGACACACCAGGTGTAGGGTAGCAACATGCTGCTCGCACTACTGGTGTGTGGCCCCTCATCATGGGGACCACTGCACCCCGACAGCTTGGGAAGTGAACGGATCACTGTTGCAGGACCCTGCAGGGGGCTTGTTGAGGTCGAGTGGGAGCATTTCTTTTGTGTGATCCTTAGCTGCATGCTCATTGTGTGCTGTGCCCTTTCATAGGCTGGAACCTGCAGAGGTGTCAGTAAAACCTGAGGAGTGCTTTAAGTGGCCTAGTATTGCATGACAGAACTTGTGTGTAGTGTCTTCGTCCAAGAGTCCCGTACTGCTAAGGTCATAGCGTACTGGGCAGGAAACCTCAACCCAGAGAGATACGGAAACCAAGTCTGGAGTGGTACCGGATGGTCTGGTGCTGCTCAAGTCATCATGCACCAGTCTAGTGCCTCCTGTCGAGGGGAGTATGATGCTAGGAGTTGGTTGAAGAAACCTGGTGCCATCAGGCTCTGCCAGGGGTTTCATAAGGTTGGCATCACATCTTACTAGCGCAGCTGAGTTCTTGGGTCTTGGTGGGAGTGGCGCTTACTGGGATTGACATTGTGCTGCGACTGTCAGCCCCGGGGTGCACCCTAGATTGCACGTGTTACACTGATCATGGGTACTGTGAGGGGGGGGGCCTAGTGCTGAGAGCGGGTGGGCACCTTATGGGGGTGCAGATAGGGAATGAAGGGTTTCCTCAAATGTATGTACAATGATCAATGTTTAACGTGGCGTTGCCTATTACTGTGTGTTGTGCCAATCAGTTATATTCACACACAAGTGTACATTGCATATTACTGGGTGTTGCATGCTCACAGACATTTACGCTGAGAACACATTGTAATCAAACTGCATCAATCCGGTGAGTGTTGAATACAATTTTTCTATTCATACAACCCATGTGATGTCTCTTTATGGGGGTTGTTCAGCTGTGGTGTTGTGGCAATGTGCTGTTGCTTTAAACATTGCCTTCGGGATAAGCCTGACAGATCCGCGCCAAGCTAGCCAAGGATGAGCGCAGGTTATCTTGCAGGTATACTTGACCACCCCGGACAAGAGTGGTACGTTCTGCCTGGCCGAGCATAAGCTTTAGCCAACCAGACCGAGCCGCCTCCAAAACTCTGACAAAAGCACTACAACACTGGTCTATCGACGTAAAGTACAAATCAGTGGCCTGCGTTATGCTTTGCAGCAAGTACATTAACCCTCTCTGCTGTTTCATGATGAGTTGAGCCATTGTCTAGACCACACATAGATCTCTCCAGCCAGTTCATTATCTACCAGGGTGATCTTAGTGTTCTTATAACCTGGAAATTCCTGGGTACTTTGCAGCAGGTGCATTAACCCCACAAAGACAATTAAGTAAGCCAGAACTCATACTGCGACATTTGCCTTTGTTGACAGTTTCTTTGAGGCATAGTTTAAAAAAAATGTGTCAATTGACTGTCCAATAACTACATCCTCTTTCTGTTGCCACCTTCACCCCCTCTTTATGGGATCCTGGAGTAGTGTTGTCCCTTTCTAGCACTACGCACGAGAGTTGGGAATTTGCAAATTAGCTAATGTTACAAAAACAGCCATCCAGTTATCCACCATTGGGGTAATAAATCCCCTTATGTTGTTGATGCCATCTGTGATAATCTGGTAAGATATAGGATAAAGTTCCTTTGCAAGATCGGGGGGATGTAGCTTCAAGAATGTTGCAGTTAATGTACCCCTAGCAACAAGAGTCAAAATTGTCAAATAATCAAGCAGCATAATCAATTGAATAAGCCTTCTTGACACAAGCACAAGTTAGAAACCATGAAGGTTTGATAAAGATCTGTAGCACGTTACAGAAGGCAAAAATAATGATTAGTCAATATACGTAATAAATCATATATATGGGACTTATATATAAGGAATTAGCATAAGCCTCAAACAAATGCAGACAGAAGTAGGAGGTAAAGTCAAGTCTCAGAGATAATATTCTGAGTCCTAAGCAAGAGACAGGCAGAGGTGTCTGCTCTGGGAGAGTTAGACCAGATATGTCTCATCTCCAACATAAACTCCTTTTATAATAAAGTACTCAGCATAAAATGAACTAAATATCGTGAGACTCAAGGAGTCTTAATATAGAATTAAATGCAAGAGTACATCGCACCCACTCAGCACCAGCCCCTAAGTGAATATTAATTGGACCCCTCCCAACCTAGTGGCATTGATGTGACAGTACAGGTCGAGTTACTCCTATAACCACGGCAGACTCACTGAATGCAGAGAGCCACAGAGAGGGGGCAGGAAAGGCCTCCATCAGTTGCATAGACAGGATAAGCGCCCTCCGGAGTCCTCCCAGAACAGCATCAACGCGGATTTCATTGCACATTTCGCCACGTCCAGCGAGAGGAGTAATGAGAACACAGCATGCGGCCATGTTACATTCGAGAGGCGGCCAGGTCTAGCCTGGCAAGCACAGAAAAACAC
This sequence comes from Pleurodeles waltl, assembly GCF_031143425.1. Classification (NCBI taxonomy): domain Eukaryota; kingdom Metazoa; phylum Chordata; class Amphibia; order Caudata; family Salamandridae; genus Pleurodeles; species Pleurodeles waltl. Next base: position 1,084,496,671 of record NC_090439.1, on the reverse strand, counting down.
GCTGCTGTAAAGTGCAGTGAAATCATTTTTAGTGGAGTTTGTTCCGGATGCTAGGCAAGCGTTATTTGTCAATCGGAAAACATGAAAACATATTTATCGAATTGTTTTGGGGCATTGCCGAGCCCTTCGTGTGTGACATAAGTAATCGATGCGTTCATTCACCTTAATATTTGTATTTTCTTCTTTTCTCTTGCAGAGACGCGCCAGGAAGATGAAATGCTGCATGGTCTTGTCGGGGCTGGCGATCGTGCTGGTGGTCGTCATAATAATTGTTGTATCAGTAAAACATTAAGCCACCCCCCCAGCCCTCCATTACAAGTAGTCATCTCCCTCTGCCCTTCACAGAGATCGCCTGCCTCTGCTTGCCGCAGGTCACACAGCGTAACCCCGAGAGCTGGTCCCGCAGGTCACGTGTCGGACTCTGGGTTTGGCCACAGGCAGCGTACTGAAATCTCCGACTATGTGTACTACTGGGCCTCGTGCACGCGTCACGTGCAACTGGCAGAGGTCCGGTTCTGCTCGTAACCACAGAGCCTGATTGTGCTCGTGGCATATAGAAGTTTGTGCTCATGATCGGCAGAATTATTTCTGCCTGCTACAAAGGAGCTCCTGCAAGCGGCTCGTAGCAGGCTAGGCTTAATTCTCCCTATTACAAGTGGGTCCATAAATCTGCATATGTCAAACTCGGTTTAATTCTGCCTGCTACAGGTGGCTCTCTGAAGCCGCTTATGGCAAGCTAGGGTTAATTCTGCCTGTCATATGTGGCTCCATAAAGCTGTTTATGACAAGCAGGGTTTAAAAATGGTTATAGCAAGTGGGGATATAAATCTGCTTATGACAGGCCGAACTAAATCCTGCTCGTGGCAGGTACAGGTCAGAGCACGCTTATGACCTGGAGGGATGGATTCTGCTTGTCACAGTAGAGTCCTAAATCTAATTCTGACAGGCAGGATCCCAGTCTGCCTGTGACAGGAAGAGGTCTAAAGCTGCTTCTGACGGGCAGCACTTAGCTGTGCTAGTGATAGGCCAAGCTTTACATCTGCATTAAGAGGAGGTGAGACATATACTTCCTGTGAGAGGGGGAAGTTGATCCTGCTTGTCATAGATGTTGAAACCTTCTTGGGGCAGGGACTGCGTAATTCTCCACTTGCTATCTAGAGGTTTAAACTTGCTTGCCGAAAACCAGGCCTAAATCCGTAAAATTGTAAATCCGCCTAGGACACACATGGTTTAATTCTTCTGTGACAAGTAGAAGTCTAGACCTTATGATGTCAGGCAAAGTTTAGTTCAATTGTTGAAACTAGATCCTTACATTTGCGTATGCCCAGGCGGCTGAGATGCTGCTTGTGACAGGTCGGGATTGGTTCCTCGAGTGATAAGTAGTAGTCTTGATCTGCTTGTGACAGGCGGGGTCTTTAGGGGGCGTGATAACCTTCAGACTGGAATGGCTTCACACTTCTAACACAAGGCAGACCACATGGTCCTGCTGCTGAAACAAAGAGCTGGTGCTGCCTGTGTCGGTGGAGGTACATGAGACGGGTGGGCTTCCGGCTTCTCACAGGCCTAGGTCAGATCCGACTACTCTTGGTCCGCTTCACCCGAGCTCTCCTTGTGGTTGTCAGTGTCCTTGAGGTTTTACACTGGAAGCTGGTGCTACCTGCGTACTCAGCGACCCCGCTGTATACGTAACGTAGTACATGACTTTCCCTGTTCTCTTCTCGTTCAACAATCCGGGTTGACTTTTTACCACTACTTTTAGTCTTAGAAAAGGTCCTTGCAAGTAAGCTGACAAAAACATGTTAAAAAACTGCACTGATTTTATTGAATCCTGATTATGTTAAATCTGATGAGTCTGGCATGGCATCTGAAACACGACTACTATTTCACAATAGGTGCAATGAAGTAACCAGAAAAGACATGACAAGGGGTCAAGATGTTCTTCCATCGACGCAAACGCCATTGGTTAAGCAACAAGCTCAAGATGGCGGTTGCTTGTTTTGTTGACCTGAAGCGAAGCAGACGCAGGGCTCTCTGTTAATTTGTGTAGGCCTCAGATTGTTACAAACTGCGAGGCATGCTTCACATGGAGGGCATCATTCCCAACCCCACCCAAATGTTTTGTTGTGTTACCATGCTCCTCACTGACTTTACCCATTTCGTGAAGTAAGCCACCTTATTTTTAAAGTGCACTGAACACGTGGCATAAATCAGAAATCTTTTTGTTTGATTCTTCCTGTTAGTAGATGGGAGCAGCTATTTTTTGAGATTTTCAATTTTGGTCGAAGTTTCACTACAGTGAGATGGTTTTCACATAGCAGCCAAGTTTCCCAGGCCCATGTGTCATGAACTGCTTGAGTCCAAGTTTTTTTTCTTCGAATTCTAAGACTTGTAATCCTGCTTTTATAATGGAGTAAATAAGACTGCAAGTCCCAGAATAAAAAATCCTGAACTGGAGCACCTCATCACGCATGGACCTGGGCAACTTTGGCAGGACTGTTTTCACCGCTATTGTGTTTGGGATAACATATTCATTGTTTGAGATTTTCTGCTCAAATCTTGATTTAAATCAAAGAACAATTGTTAAAGACCTAAAAAAAAATATTCAGAATGTGTGTCCATCGTATTTATGTTAGTTGTGAACTTGCATTAAGCAAGTGTTGAATACACTGGCGTTGAATACACTGGGATTAGTGTAACCAATCATGATGTGTAAGTCACTGTGTTGATGCATTTGGGATAGCTGGAATCAGATGGAATTAAAGGACGTTTTATCCTAAAAAAACAAACATAGCAGCTATTGTGGAGGAGTAAAAAACTGCAAGTGGTCTGCAAAACCACAGCCAACAATCTAAATCTGAAAAGCACGTATAGAATTGGTGCCCAATAGAGTAGAGCGGGAAATGGGAAGACATTTGACTTGAAGACAATTTTTTGGTCCATTATGTTTATAATTCTAAAGCAGCCTTGGTCAATAGTTGTGGGCACAGCCGCCTTCTATAATTACCTATGTGTGCCACTACCTTCTAACCAATACGGTTTATTGGTTCCCATCCTGGAGGAGAAGGGGCTACTTATGGCATCGCACTGCAGAATTTTGCTGCTATTTCCTCGGGGTCTTTGAATTCATTACCCTCCTACTGCATAGTATGTGGCATTAATGTACAATGAAGGCTCTTTCATTATGCACTAATCACCACTGGACTGTCATTTCTCCCTTTGCGGACTTTATGTTGTGGCTAATGTCCAGTGCGTACTATGGTTCTGCCTCTCCATTAGACTGCAGTTGGTTTAACCCTGCACCATTTCATATCACCTCTAGGAAGAAACACGTAATTTCTTCTGTGCTTCCACATCTACCAGTATACATGGCGTATCTCTGCTTTCTCTGGTAGGTTGAACAGTTCAACAACCAATCAATGTGCACCATTCGCATGCTGTGTGTGGAGTAGGTTTACAGCTCATTTGCACAAAGGCAAGAACATGAACTTATTTTTCTGGGTAAAGATCCTTGCTCTAATCATTGGCATGTTCAGCAAAGCATTGGCATTTCCCAGGGCGTAATATTACTTCCCTTTACTGACTCTAACTTCTTCGCGAGTTCAACCACCAGTTTTGCTGCATCTGCCCGCCTTCTCTGGCACGTACTGGGAAATGTGCATTGTAAATTTAGAAGGATCTTAGGGAAGGATTTCGCCTGAAGCTCTGGCCCTATCTGTAGGAATCACTTCAGTGTCTTGCCATACAAGAATAACCTGTGGTGCAAACAGGACTGACGTTCATTTCAGTGCCTAAAATATAGCAAAGGGTGATTTTTCAAAACTGTTTCATGTTCTAAGGGTGCTAGAAGGATACTGTTGGGAAACTTGAATCCTCAATCCAAATTAAAAAAAAAAACTGCTTTGAGTACCCTGGAACCCAGGTGGGATGTAATAAACTACCATTAAGCCCCTTTGCATGATATAGGATGGTCGCAAAGAAGTCAATTTGTGGTGAAATATAAATTTAATTAAATAGTAATTCTTGTAGAAATAGGCTCTCCAAAAGTAATAATCAACATTCAAAGCTCTGTAGGAAGTCAGGTGCCTCATACAGCAGCAGAACAGCCAAAAGATCTCCCTACATAGTATCATAATACAGCCGCTCTCGACTAAAGGTTACATGGTGGTCTACCTCCCTGTAACAGAGACAGTTCTTAATTGACTTTGTGCCTTCCATTGTTGCCACAGGGTTTAAACTCCACACATCTTTTTTCAGTTTCTATAAATGTAGGCCTGGTGTTGAAACAGAAGAAAGACTTTCCAGGGAAGGGGTTGGGGATGAAGAAAGGGGAAGACAAACTGTACACTGTTTAATGGAATTCCATTCCGGTGACTACTGTCCTGACCTTACAACTGTGTATATATATTCTTCGTCCAGTGCAACTACTGCCTGTGCAATGTCAATACTTGTCAAGCTCATGCTATACAGTGGGTGTTAGTAGATAATATGTAACTGCAAGTTTGTGTGTATTATGTATTCTTTTTTTGTGTGATTATCTGCCTGATAGAGGATTCTCATTACAAATGTGTCACAATATAACATACAGTCCCAATAAAAAAACTTTGAGACCAAAATAAACTAATGGTGTCCATGATATTGACTTATGGTGCATTTTATTTCCATATCGAATTCAGAACTGTATGTATTTAAAACCAAACTCGTAATCAGTCTCTGTATTGCAAATGGATTTGTATACCTTGTGGCATCATAGTATCCAAATACTGATTTCTGTGGACCTTTTAATCTGCGACGCAATGAAAGCATGTTCGATACATATCAATTCCAGAAGAAACAGGACCTGTGACAGGGACTGAGTGCCCTGTGCAGCAGTCTGTTGGTATGTTTAATAACATGATTTTTACAAAACACATGTTCCGGGATAGCTTTCAAATCTGAGCAGAGCACAGCGCAATCCTTATTTAAGGCACTGTCAGGTCTTAAGCTCTTTGGATAGATCACATTGATTCTTGGGGGGTATTCCAGAGCCCTGGGGATGCAACAGAGGATGGTTGGCCACCCATTATATTTCTTCTTATGTCCGTGTTCAAGGTTTCCTCACCAGCATGATGTGTAGTATGGGAGTGTAAAGGTTCTTGTGAACTAGACACAAACCCGTCAATTCCTGTCTGCCTCCCCACCTAATCTGAGTAGTGGTTTCATCTTGTGGAGATGAATCCTGCTGCATAAGAATATACCCCTTCAGCCCCAGGTGTAAGAGTGTCATCAGGTTGTGGGTTTACTGGTGTATGCCAACCTTATATGGTCTGGTTTAAGCACCTTTAGGAGAAATAAAACATATTAAATGCTATATTAATATTATGGTACGACCCAAACTTTTTCACTCCTGTTGGCTATTTTGCTTGTTTGTCGTGTTTGACCACCTATAGAGGCATTATGCTGCATGACTATGTTAGCTGCTACCCCGTCTGAAAAAGTCAAAACGAACTACCACTGGTTTATGTGAGTTAATGTATAAAGCACACTTGCTTCCTAATGGTTTTTGCAATTGTGATATAGGTTGACCAAGAAGGGACTTAGCAGAACAGGAAACGTTTGTGACTTTCCTGAAACCTAGAAGATGAAGAAGAGAGAGATGAGCTAAAGGACGATGAATTCCAGTGAAGGGACCAAGCACAGAGCGTGCTTGGCCACTCACACGAGTGCGCTTGAACTTCTGTATGTGAGAAGACAATAGAACTCATACCCAACCATACAGTTGGCCAGTAAGATCTCAGCTTACACACAAATATGGTCTACTGAGGTAAAAGGCACATGAACAAAGCAATGGGGCATAACCAGAACGCGGCAGGGCACAGGGAGACAGTGAGGATGATTCCGAGCCGCAGAAAGATGGTTGAATTTGCAGTAATCGGTTGTCAGCCTTACCGCAGTAATATGAATGTGATAGAGTCTCCCCAAAACTCAAGAGCCAGAGAACGGACATTACAATACCCAAGACCGTCAAAGACATAGGCGTAAACAAGCAGCCTTTGTGTGCGAGAAGGGAGGAGAGGGGAAAAACTTCTTCCTCAGAAGACATAGCTGGTGGAAAAAAAGGTGGAGACAACTCGGTCACGTTGAGTAGACATTGTCAGGAGAGGGTCACATCTAAAGCCTAGGATCCTTTCTTTAGGGACGGGTACAGTGGGCATGCTGACCGAGGGTGGGCAGAAGAAACATGGATGGTCACCGTTATCACTGTCTCTGAAAGTTCAGAAAAGTTAGATGGCAATCAGGTAGGCTTTAGTTGATAAAGTGTATGATGCTAATTGTGGACAAACCAAAAAATGAACTCTGTGTATTGAGAGTAGGAGAAAAATCTAAGCCAAATGTCTGGTAGGAGTAGTCAGAGGTTACACAAACAGGTTGAACTAAATTTGGTGGAGAGCTAAGTGCTGCCGGACCTCGATGCATATAGAATTGGTAAAGGGCAGAGCTTGAAAGGCAGCACGGAGACATACCACACTTGATCAGATTGAAAAAGCGCAGAACTAGCTGAGAGCCTTCCCGAGTGACCGGAGGCTGCTTGTGGTCACTATGTCCAGAAGAACCAATGTCACTGCGCTGCCAGGATCTAGAGCCAGCTCGGTCTGTTATCTGAAAAAATGTCCAGAATGTAGTCCATGCCCCTGGCAGACATAGAGCCAGCCTGACAGTGGTCCAGAGAGCGTGTAGAGACAATCTGAAGGACATGTGGACAGGGTTTTTTCAGAGAGTTTGCAACCTAAGCAGCAAAATCCAGATGGCTTGAAAATTGAGGAGGTCAATCAGGGAGAAATTTCTTTAAGAGTGGGGTAGCAATGGCCATTTTCCCAGCTAAACCTGGAGGTGAAAGCAGCAGTAAAAAGAACGAAATAGGATGCAAGAGTGTGAAGATTGTGCACTGGACATAGCTTACCCAGCAAACAGATTTAAATGCAGGTCGGATGTGACTAATCTCCCATTGTGTGAAAGCAGTGAGTACATTATGTGAGAGTAGGGAGTAGAAGGGGAACAAGGTTTGATGGGGAGTTAGAAGACTCGATTCTGGATGCATGGCGGGGACACTGAATCTCTCGTCTAGTTTAGAGATTGTACACATCAGTACCAGAGCAATATTGTCACAGAGAAGCTGGTGGGAGCGCAGGTTCTGCTTTCAGCCTTAATTCCTTTGGGAGGACAATATAGCTCTGCTACTGAATCAAAAGTGGACAGATCTCTCCTGGGCTAAGAGGAGCTCATGCATGTGAAGATGATATTTATGAGCTTCACAAGAAGTCTCTAAATAGGAGTGAAGTCAGCACCTTTTAAATTGTCTAATGCACAGCTTTTCCTTATTGTGAGAAAGTCACCCTTTTAGGATGTTCACCAGAGGCGGCTGCAGCAAATCGGAAGTCGGGAGGTGAAGGTGGGATGTCCGGGGGAGGGGGACAGGGCATTAGGGACTTAATATTTTAAAAACGTACGTCTGGCTGCCTTGCTACTTTTCGTTCCTGCTTATGATGGTGTCCCAGCGGTCCCTGGGGCACCAGCACAGGCTCCGCACACAATCCTGGAGCTGCTTTCATGCTATACCTAGCATGAGAGCAGCACCAGGATTGGTCTGAGCGGCTTGGTCTGCTGCTCCGACACTGCATAGGAGTCTGTGCTGTTTCTCCAACCTGGCTGTGCAACACAGCCGGGTTAGAGAAACCTAAGGGTGCATGTCTCTTTTACCGGATTAATGCAGCCGGCCAAACTGACAGGTACACTTTTAAGTGCACTTCACTCCACTCATCCCTCCCCCCTCCCATGGCCCAGCCCTGCCCCTCCCTGCACACGCTGGCTCAGCCAGCAACTGAAAAAATAAAACAATAATAAAATATTGTTCAATTTTTCAGTTGCTGGCTCTGAACCAGTGGGGTGACGCTCTTCCATTGAGGAGAAACTGCCGCTGATGTTCAACCCAATGTTTCTGACTGATACTGATGGTAACTGACCCTGACTGTGCCCTGGTCTCTGCTTAACAGGCCCAGGGTCAGAGCTCTAAATAAAAGGTATATGGTCAAATGGCACAATGTTATGATTCTATTTGGCAATGACAGACACTGTAAGTCCCAAGTAGATAACAGGGCAAGAGGGATTCAAACTACTTTTAACTCCGTAGTGTATTATATGGCATGGAAGTTTAGAGGCCCAGTAGATTTCCTGCACTGGAGTGTGCACTGCTGTGGTGCCTGCTGTCATTTTTAAAGGCAGCCCTGCCTTGCAGATTGTCTTTAAAATGTAACACGTATGCAAATTCGACTTTGGAATTAAAGGTACTTCCAAACTAATAATCAACCTTTTTACATATAAGTTACCCCTCAGGTCTCCTCTAGCCTCCAGCCCGCTAGTGATCTCTCCTGATCGGTTAGCCCAAACAGGGTTAGCCAGGCTGCTTTGATTAGGTGATAAGTGGCCTGCTCTGAGCAGAGGTTATCTGATGTGGGAGGTAGGCAGATGGTAAAGCCAGGCCAGGAAGGAGGCTGGGTGAATCAAACTGAGGCTTCAAAAGGATACCAGTCAGAATGTAATGCGGGCAGGCCTGCCCTTTTACCTCTGCATCCCACAGATAGATGGTGAGCTTAGGAAAGGAATTTTCAGATGTCCAGTGGCGCAGTTAATGGAAATGAGATACACCAGGGATTGGTTTAACAAGATCTTACTCTTCTGGAGGAAAATCATCCATCTTGGAATGTGAAAGTGCTGTGCTTTATGGGACAAGAAGATGGCATACTTTGGAGGAAGCTGTTGTATCTCTGGGTGCCGCCTTGCAACTCACTGGACAAGGATTCCCACTGACTATTCCCCAAGATTATTGAATAAAAGTAACTGGTTTGCATTGGAATTCAGATCTGCTGCCTGAAACCACAAGAAGAAGAAGGACTGACCTGCTAAAACCCTGATTTTGAACCAAAGGCAAGGATTGCGCCTGTTGCAGACCGGAACCACAGCCCAAAGGACTTTGCCTTGCTTCAAAAAGGACTCAGGAGTGGACTCCCTGAAGCAACAGGTTAAAAGAGCTTCCCTGCAACAACTTCCACAAAAGTCCCCAGCCTGGAGTGTGTCCAGTGGACTTGCTAGGATTTAGCCACATGCATTGTGGGAATTGTAGTCCTAAGGAGCAACTCAGAGATTCTGGAACATTGAATTGGGGTTGTGGATCACTTTCCTGCATCAAGAAGCACTTCTGGAAGTAAGTTTAAAAGTGTTACATTGCAGACGGCTGGAACTCATGACTGTGTCCCGGTCCAGTGCAACCTTCCGTTTGAGAGCTATTTGCTTCTAAGAGTTGGTTTTACTTTTAATTTTAAAAATTCATACCGCTGGCTACCTACATTGGATTTTTGAAATGTTGGTGTCATTTTAAAGATGGAAACATTTACTATTTTTATAAATTGGTTTGGGATTTTTATTGTGTGTTGTGCTTCACATACTTGTTTCCTGTGTTAAGCCTGGGTTCTCGTGGCCAAGCTACCAGAGGTTGAGCTAGGGGCTACTTTCTAGGACCTTGACTGGGCACAAACCTGTGTTGGGGGTGTATTGCTAGTGGTAGGTGTGTACTTAGCCCTACCAACACCCGGCCTCTAACAACTGGTGTTTAGGATACTCTTCAGAGGAGCATTGGCTTGCAGGAATCTCTTCAAAGGAACAGCAGCATGCAGAACACAGAGGAGCAGTGGCATAAAGGATAATCTTCAAAGAAGCATCAACATAAAGGATACTCTTCGAAGGAGCAGTAGCATGCAAGATACTCTTCAAAAGAGCAGGGACATGCAGGACACTAGGTAGAGGAGTGGTGGCATGCAGGATACTCTTGACAGTAGAAGGAGTATGCAGGATACTCTTCACAGGAGCAGTGGCATGCAAGATACTCTTCACAGGAGCAGTGGTATGTAGGATACTCTTCAAATCAGCAGTTGCTTGTAAGGTACTCTTCAAAGGAGCAGTGGCATGCAGGATACCCTTCAAAAGAGCAGTACTATGCACAATACTCTTCAAAGGAACAGAGGCATGCAGGATACTCTTCAAAGGAACACTAGCATTCATGATACTGTTAAGAGGAACAGTGGCATGCAGGATACTCTTCAAAGGAGCAGTGGCATGCGAGATAGTCTTCACAGGAACGTGACAAGCAGGGTACTCTTCACAGGAGCAGTGACATGCAGGAGACTCATTAGGGGAGCGGTGGCATGCAGGCAACTCCTCAAAGATGTAGTGGCATGTAGAATACTCTTCAAAGGAGCAGTGGCATTTAGGATACTCTTCAAAGAAACATTGACATGTAGGATAATCTTCAAAGGAGCTGTGGCATGCAAGGTACTCTTCACAGGATCTGTGACATGCGGGATACTCTTCACAGGAGCAGAGGGCATGCAGGATACTCTTCAAAGGAGTAGTTGCATGCAAGGTACTCTTCAAATAAACTGTTCAATGGAGCAGTGGCATGCTGAGTAGCATGCAGGATACTCTTCAAAGGAATAGTGGCATGCAAGATACTCTTCACAGGAGCGGTGACATGCAGGATGTTCTTCAAAGGAGAAGTGGCATGCAGGATACTCTTCAAAGGAACAGTGGAATTCAGGATATTCTTAAGGGGAACAGTGGCATGTAGGATACTCTGAAGATGCAAGTAGGATACTGTTCAGAGACACATTGGCATGCAGAATACTCTTCAATGAAACAGTGGCTTGCAGGATACTCGTCAAAGGAGCAGTGGCATGCAGGGTAACCCTGACAGGGGAGGTGGCATGAAGGGTACTCTTCAAAGGGGCAGTAGCATGCAGGATACTCTTCAAAGGAGCCATGGCATGCCAACTTTTCTTCACATGAGTGGAGACAAGCAGGATAGCCTTTAGAGGAGTGGTAGCATGCAGGATACTTATTAAAGGAACAGTGAGATGCAGGCTACTCTTCAAAGGAGCAGGTGCACACAAGGTACTCTTCAAAGGAACCGTGGCAAGCAGGATACTCTTCAAAGAAACAGTGACATGCAGGATACTCTTCAAAAGGACATTGGCATTCATGATACTCTTCGTCTTCAGAAGAGCACTGGCATGCAATATACTATTCAAAGGATCAGTGGCATGCATGATACTCTTGAAGGGAGCCTTGACATGCTAGATTCTCTTCACAGGAGCAGTGGCATGCAGGGTACTCTTCAAACGAGCAGTGACATGCAAGGTACTCTTCAATGGAGTTGTGGCATGCAAGATACTCTTCAAAGAAGCAGTGGCATGCAGGGTGTTCTTCAAAAGAGCAGTGGCATACAAGCTACACTTCACATGATTTGTGACATGCAAGATACTCTTCACAGGAGCAATAGCATGCAGGATACTCTTCACAGGAGCAGTGCCATGCAGGATACTCTTCAAAAGAGCAGTTCCATGCAAGGTACTCTTCAAAGGAGTTGTGGCATGCAGGATGTTCTTCAAAGCAGCAGTGGCATGCAAGATACTCTACACAGTAGTGTGACATGCATTATACTGTTCAAAGGAGCAGTGGCATATAGGATTATCGTCACATGAGCTGTGCATTGCATTATACTGTTCAAAGGAACAGTGGCATGCAGGATACTCTTCAAAGGAGCTGTGGCATGCAAGATACTCTACACAGAAGCATGACATGCAGGGTACTCTTCAAAGGAGAGGTGGCATGCAGGATATTCTTCAAAGGAGCAGTGGCATATGGGATTATCTTTACATGAGCTGTGCATTGCAGTATACTGTTCAAAGGAACAGTGGCATGCAGGATACTCTTCAAAGGAGCAGGGGCATGCAGGATGCTCTTCAAAGGAGCAGTGGCATGCATGATACTCTTCACAGGAGCAGGGGCATGTACGGCATTCTCCAAAGGGGTGGTAGCATGCAGGATAATCTTCAAAGGAGTGGTGGCATGCAGGATACTTTTCAAAGGAACAATGTCATGGAGGATACTCTTCAAAGGTGCAGTAACATGCAGGATACTCTTCACAGGGACGGTGACATGCAGGACATGTTTCAAAGGAGCAGTGGCTTGTACGATAATCTTCAAAGGAGCGGTGGCATGCTGGATATTCTTCAAAGGAGCAGTAGCATGCAAGATAGCCTTCACAGGAGCAGTGACAAGCAGAATGCTCTTCACAGGACTGGTGACATGCACAATACTCATTAGTGGAGTGATGGCATGCAGGATACTATGCAAATGAGGGGTGACATGTAGAATACTCTTACAAGGAGCAGTGGCATGCAAGACACTATTCACAGGATCTGTTGCATGCAGGGTACTGTTCACAGGAGTAGTGGCATGCAGGATACTCTTCAAAGGAGCAGTGGCATGCAAGATACTCTTGAAAGAAGTAGTGATATGCAGGATACACTTTAGAGGAGTGGTGGCATGCAGGACACTCTTTAAAGGAGCATTGGGAATGCAGGATGCTCATTAGAGGAGTGGTGGGATGCAATATACTCCTCAAAGGAGCAGTTGCATGCAAGGTACATTTTCAGAAGAACAGTAGCATGCAGGATAATCTTCACAGGAGCAGTGGCATGCAGGATACTCTTCAAAGGAACAGTGGCATGCAGGATACTCTTCAAAGGAGCAGTGGCATGCAAGATACTCTTCAAAGGAGCAGTGATATGCAGGATACACTTTAGAGGAGTGGTGGCATGCAGGACACTCTTTAAAGGAGCATTGGAAATGCAGGATGCTCATTAGAGGAGTGGTGGGATGCAATATACTCCTCAAAGGAGCAGTTGCATGCAAGGTACATTTTCAGAAGGACAGTAGCATGCAGGATAATCTTCACAAGAGCAGTGGCATGCAGGATACTCTTCAAAGAAACAGTGGCATGCAGAATACTCTTCACAGATGCAGGGGCATGGAGGTGACTTGAAAGTGACTGCATCATGCAGGATACTCTTCAAAGGAGCAGTGGCTTCCAGAATACTCTTCAAAGGAGTGGTGACATGCAGGATACTCTTCAAAGAAGCAGTGGCATGCAGGATACTCTTGAAAGGAGCAGTGGCATGCAGAATGATCTTTAAATGAGCAGTAGTATGCAGGATACTCTTGAAAGGAACAGTGGCATTCACAATGATCTTTAAATGAGCAGTAGTATGCAGGATACTCTTGACAGTTGCAGTGGCATGCAGGATACTCTTCACATGAGCAGTGATTACAGAATACTCTTCAAAGGAGCAGTGACTTGCAAGATACTCTTCACAGGAGCAGTGACATTCAGGACACGCTTGAAAGGAGCAGTGGCATGTAGGATACTCTTCAAAGGATCAGTTGCATGCAGAATACTCTTAAAAGGAGAAGTGGCATGCAGGATACCCTTGACAGGAGTGGTGGCATTCAGGGTACGCTTGACAGGAGCAGTGGCAAGCTGTATATTCTTCACAGAAGCAGTAGTATGCAGGATACTATTCAAAGAAGTGTTGACATGCAGGATACTCTTTAGAGGAGCGGTGACATGCAAGATACTATTTGAAGGAAATGTGGCATGCAGGATACTCTTCAACGGAGCAGTGATATGCAGGAAACTCAGAGGACTGGTGGCATGCAGGATAGTCTTCAAAGGAGCGGTTGCATGCAGTGTACTCTTCAAAGCAACAGTGGCATGAGGAATACTCTTAAAAGGAGGAGTGGCATTCAGGAAACTCTTCAAAGGAACTGTGGCATACAAGACAATCTTCAAAGGAGCAGTGGCATGCAGGATACTCTTTAAAGGAGCAGTAGTATTCATGGTACTTGTGAAAGGAGCAGTGGCATGCAGGATACTCTTCCAAGGAGTGGTGGCATGCAGGATACTATTCAAAGGAGCGGTGACATTCAGGATACTATTCATAAAAGCAGGAGCATGCAGGTAACTCTTCAAAGGAGCGGTGACTTGCAAGATACTTTTTAAAGGAGCAGGTGCATGGGGGATACTCTTGACAGGAGCAGTGGCATGCAGGATACTCTCACAGGATCAGTGGCATGCAGGATTCCCTTCACAGGAGCAGTGACATGCAGGATACTTTTCAAAGGAGCAGGGGCATGTAGGAAACTCTTCAAGGGAGGAGTGGCATGCAGGATATTTTTCAAAGGAACAGTGGCATGCAGGTTAGTCTTCACAGAAGCAGTGGCATGCAGGATGCTTCTCAAAGGAGCAGTGACGTTCAGGATACTCTTCACAGGAGCAGTTGTATTCAGTATTCTCTTCAAAGGATCAGTGGCACGCAGGATCCTCTTCAAAGGAGCAGTGACGTTCAGGATACTCTTCAAAGGAGCAGTGGCAGTCAGGATCCTCTTCAAGGGAGCAGTGGCAGTCAGGATGCTATTTAGATGAGTAGTTGCATACAAGATTCTCTTCAAAGGATCAGTGGCACGCAGGATCCTCTTCAAAGGATCAGTGGCACGCAGGATCCTCTTCAAGGGAGCAGTGGCATGCATGATACTCTGCACAGGAGCAGTTGTATTCAGGATCCTCTTCAATGGAGCAGTGGCACGCAGGATCCTCTTCAAAGGATCAGTGGCACGCAGGATCCTCTTCAACGGAGCAGTGGCAGGCAGGATGCTCTTTAGATGAGTAGTTGCATACAAGATACTCTTTAAAGGAACAGTGGCATTTAGGTGCTGTGTAGTGGAGCTGTGGCATACAGGCTACGCTTCACAGGAATAGTGGAATAGAGGAACACTCTTTACAGGAACCTTGGCACCAGTAGTCTCTTCAAAGGAGCAGTAGCATGCTCTCATTACCTGTCAGGGTCCAAATGTAATTCCCAACAGCTGGATTTTTCTCATTGGTCAGCTGCACTATATTGAGAACTAAAGTGAGGCGACTTGTGGGGGAATATATATGTGACTTATAAAGGTATAGGCTATTAGGCATGTGCTGTCAGCTGTATTATTTTACTTGATTTTCAGAGCCTGCTCCAGGTTCTCTCAAGAGTATAATGTTATCAGTAAATTGGTAACGTTTCCTCTAAATTAATGCTGCAAGTATGATTCAGAACGCATTTGATGATAGGGAAACTGGGGCCAGATCTACTAACATTAGGAATACCGATTTCTCTATTGCAATTATCTTCGAATCACAATTTGGAAATCGGTATT
The DNA here is from genome assembly GCF_031143425.1 of Pleurodeles waltl. NCBI lineage: Eukaryota > Metazoa > Chordata > Amphibia > Caudata > Salamandridae > Pleurodeles > Pleurodeles waltl. Next base: position 1,084,481,551 of record NC_090439.1, on the reverse strand, counting down.
CCTAATGTAGAAAACATCTTGTTTCTAAATTGCAATACCTAGAAGGTCACAAATCAACGTACCTCATGAATATTAATGTGGTAGGTGACAATTTGCGACCTATTAGGAATTTGCACCATCACACTGATGGTGGCCTGCTGAGATCAGCAAACCACCATGACTGTGGTTACTTTTTAATAAAACTTTTTTTTTTTTTTTTTAAATGCAGCTCGTTTTCTTTGAAGGGATACAGGATGCGTTTAAAAAGAAAAAAATGAAATGTTTAAATTTCATTTTTTAAGAGTAGGCAGTGGTCCTTGGGTGCACTGCCTGCACTCTTAAAAATATTTGTACAAACATTCACAAACGGAAGGGGTGCTTAGGGGCCCTTCCCATGTGCAAATGGTTAACTCCTCTTCTGAGCTGTCTGTGAAAAATGAATGATTTGTGATTGTGATTTCATTGTGAAACATTCATACATACCACTGCAAATTGGTATTAGGAAGGGACGTCCTAAACTTCCCCCTTCTAAATACTGATCCGCAAACCCAAATTGCGATTTATCGATCATTTCTGCGGGCGCTAACAGCCCGATTCTGCAAATCAGGCAGTTTGGTCCTCAAAAATGCTTTTTACATATGGCCTTTGGTTTCTAAAACCTGTTTATACCCCGTGTTTTTCCTAGAGATTCTTGTAACAGGCAAGGGTGAAAATAGGACTGTTCCGTGCTGCTCAAATGTCACCAGCGTTGGCACCTATATCATAGATGCCTTTCTTCTTTGAAAAGGTGATAGTCTGATTCTCAAAGGAAACCATACATCTGCATCTTGGACCTCAGATGGGTGCAAGTTTGTGACTTTTATGAACTCACAAAAGCTTTCAGAGGTAGGCCTGTCCAACGTTGCATTTCCAAGAGCACTCTTGGAAAACATTTGTGAATTCATGACTCCTGCAATATGGAGGCCAGGGGCGTCGTCAGCCCTCTGCTTTAGTAGCTGCAGCGGAGGTGGTGTTTTTGATGGTCTTCTTATTACTGCAACTAGGCAGACAAAGGCTCATTATAAATGCGAATGGGTGAGGAGGTGAGTGGATGGATGAATGAGTGGAAGGGAGGAAGGATGGATGAATGCATGAATGAGTGGATACATGGATATGTGAAAGGGTGGATGGATAATAGAAAGGATGGATGGATGAGTGAGTGAAAGGATGGATGGATGAGTGAGTGAAAGGGTAAATTAAATGGATGGTTGAGTGGATGGATGGGACGAAGGGTGGATAGATGAGTAAATGGATGGATGGCTGAGTGAAAGGGTGGATGATTGAATGAGTGAAAGGGAGGGTGGATGGATGGAGTGAGATGTTGGATGGATGAGCGAAAGGATGTATGGATGACTGAAAGGATGGATGGGTGAATGGGTGAAAGATGGATCTATTTGTGAAAGGATAGATTACTGAGTATAAGGATGGATATGTTTGATGATTGGTTTGAAGATAGATGGATAGGTTTGGATATGGATGGGCGGATGGATGGAATGGTGACAGACTGAACATTGAATGAAAGACTGCATGGATGACAATGTAAAGTAGAAACGGTGATTATCAGTGGATGTATAAAGGATGAAAAGATAAATGGTTAGATGCTTAAATGGAAGAGACAAGCAAGGTCTTCTGGGGAGAGTTGCAACGACTTGCTTTGCATGCTTGGCACCATAAGAGCTTTGAGTCAGAGTGGAGGGTATTTTAGTTTCCTGGCTGCTCTCTTGATGCAGGCTTTTATTTGGACCTAATGTTACACCACCTTTGTGCAATGGCAAATATTTGTTTATGTTATTTTTACAAGGGGAAACTTTGTTTCCAAGAAGAAAAGTTCCCTCTTGTTTATACCTCGAAAGTTCTTGACACCTTCCCTGGTGAGGAGAACATTTCTGACAACAGGTCAGAGAGGAGTTGGCAGATACTCTCAGAGGTAGAGGTATGCACAAAGTCACATGGCATTCCAGCCCTGGGAGGCCCACTCCCTGCCCTGGGTGTAGACTGACTCCAGGAGACATTTTAAGGCTAATCATTCTATAAATACAAAACCAGCTTTTGTTATAGAAATTTCTTTTTGTGTATCATTCAAGGTTACGGGTGTAAGTAGGTTTGAAAATCTGACCCAGAGTGTGGATTTGTTCAATCAAAATCGCATAAAAAATTACCAGGCGTGTTTTTTTTCTTCTATTTAGTAGCACTGTCTAGCTTTCTCTTCTCCCAGTACGCTGTGAACATTAAACTTATATGTTTGGCAGTTATACTAGCTACTGTCACAATTGCATCCAGTCGTTGCCATTTCTCAAAACACACACATC